>NC_091287.1:328706670-329007351 GCF_032444005.1 Ranitomeya imitator | reverse complement strand
AAACAGGTGGTTGGTTGTATAGCAGAAAATGCTTCCAGCAGGCTTGCCAGCACCAGGCTTCCACAAAGTCTCACCAGCCTAAAGTCTGGATCACTTAATCCTGACATTGATCATCCTTCCATCCACCATGTTGAGTCCCAGGAGAGTAGTGACCCCACACTAGGACTCTCCAAGGAGCTATTTACCACAACATTTCTTGACTGTAGCCTTTCAACCTGCATGCTTCAAGAGGGCAGGAGGACATGCTATTAAAAAAATAAAAGCCAAGAAGCCAGCACTGACTATGGTTAGCACGCAATGCATAAAGTGCATGTGCATATATTAATTTCTAACTGTACTTTAAACTGAGACTTTTAGCAAACATTTGATCAATTCTTTAAGCTACCCCGCCACGTCACAGCATTCTCAGATAGGGGCAGTCCTACACTACGTTTGTTATATACGCTTTGCCATTATGGCCTCCTAAATGTATTAAAAGCAAGACTATATTTAATGCAAACGTACCTGAATCATTTCTGAAACACTCCCATGGCGCCAAAAGGGCAAGTGCAGATAAAGGCTGACATGCTATTTTGTTATGCATAAACCATTGAGGAGCCACGACCACAAGAACAGGACAGTGGGAAATGGCAAATTTGGGATAATTAGGAAGATGATGATGAGACACAGTTGCTGCTAAATCTAGTTGTTAAGTCACAAAGTCAGGAGACCCAACCTGGGAAGCTGGCATGCAAAGCAAGGCCAGCAGCACTGAGGGGAGAGATCGGCAGCAGCAAATCAGACAGGAAGAGGTAGTGGGCTGAAAAAATGGACAGCACCTCCAAAAATCATAGTAATCTAATGCCGCCAGGCAAAAATATATATAACCGAACATGAGGTTTTTAGTTTAGCATTTAGATCAGACTGTATAAAGCCCACTGAAACATCATGGTGAACGTCTCAGTAGGTTCCTATCACCTTAAAGGTCATGCACTAACCATCATCACAGCGACAATGCACCAGCAGGGCAAAAGGTCTGGTGCCTCACAGCGCCCATGATGCAAGACTAAGTCTCCATGATTCCAGACCGCATCGCCCCACCAGCACAAAAGCACAGCAACAATGGATACCACACACAGCTCCAACACTAAATGAAATGAGCATTGAAACGCACCTTCCTCAAGTTCCTCAGTCTAGGACTTTTTTAAATAGAGTTCTGAGAGAAACAAAATAGCCATTTGCATTCTGTACCAAGCCAAGATCAGCAGGGGCCTGACGACTAAGAACAGAACCACCAAGAGCATGATCAGGCACTTGTTATCTAAGCACTCGACCCAGCGGGTCAAATGCCTGGGTCCAAGATTGATGCCATGGGGTGACATCACTGCCTCAAACACTGTGCTAGGTGGATTCCAATCTCCTGTCAAAAACACTGGCGCATACATCTCCTTCCCTGCACATATCCTTGCACATTCTGACGTACTGTCATCAGGCACTTCCAAATCCTTGTCCCAGGCCAGTATTCAGTTGTCCCTATCCTAGGCTTTGGAAAGAAAAAAAAAAGTTCCCAGCCACCCACCCACATGCCCAAATGCTAAACGGACACATTTACCAGGCTGCTTGCAGTGGGAATGTTGCCATTTAGGCTGGTAGACACAGAGGATTTCTGCCGACTCATGGCGGAGCTGTCCCTCGGTACTCGATCCTCAGCCGCCACTTTTTCTCCCGGTGTGGCATCCCTGCCTTGTAGCAGTATGTGTCCAGGAACATCACCCATGTTTTACCAATGCCCTCATTGGCATTGTCCACTTAATGGCTGACATATGGACAAGCGCTTGTGGCCAGGGACTTTACATTTCCCTGTTGGCAAACTGGGTGAGAATTGTGGAGGCTGGGGCCGAGTCACACCCTGGCAAGGCACATGTTCTCCCGATGCTGAGGATTGCTGGCACTACTTCTATCAGGGTTTCTTCTACCTCCTACAGCAGTTACTGCACCTCCTCCTACTCCTTCTCATCCTCCATCTTGATATACTATCTATAAGCACATTGTCCACATCAGCCAGAAGCTCTGCTGCACTGCCTCAGCGAAGTGTCAACAGGTTGTGCTGAAGCTAATTTGTCTAGGAGACAAACTGCACGCTGCAGCAGAGTTACTTAAAGGAATAACAGACCAGATAGTTTTTGCCCCTGAACTTCCAACCAGGTATGGTATTGTGTGATAATGGTCGTAACCTGGTGGCGGCTGTGAAGCTTGGCAAGCTCACACACATACTATGCTTGGTACATGTGCTCAACTTGGTAGTTCAGCGGTTTCTGAAAGCATACAAATATTTGCCAGAGCTTCTGGTTGAGGTTGCACCAATTTCCACACGTTGACTACAATGCTGCAGCAGCACATGCAAGTGCCAGCTCACAACTGGTGTGCAACGTCACCATGTGCTCAAACTTCATACTGCACATGTTGGCAAGGCTTTGTGAGCAGAAGAGGCCAGTGGTTGAATACCAGCTCCAAAACGCCCATCAGTATTCTGGTCAGCCTCTGACCATTACAAGAACATTTGTGCAGTTCTCCAACACTTTGAGGACTCCACAAAGATGGTAAGCGGTGATTACGCCATAGTGCAACTATCCCGCTTCTGTGCCTAATTAAACAGTTGCTGCTCACAATTAAATGTGAAGCTTTGCATGCAGAGAGATTGTAGCCAGCTGAGCCTTATATCATCTGCTCAAAACGGATTGCATATCAATGAGAAGGAAGATGCTGAGGAGGAGGAAAAGGAGCTGGTGATTAGTGGAAAAAAGGCTAGTAGCTACACAACCTTAGTCCAGTCTCCTACTTGGATGGGCTGAGGATGACAATAAGGAGGAATTGAGGGAGAAGTATGAAATGGAGAGTCGTAATCATAGTGGAAAAAGGGAAGTGTTGGCTGTATGGAGCTTGGCACATATGGCTGATTTTATGTACGTCTGCCTTTCCCATGACACTCGAGTTACACTTATCTCAGCAAAAAGGAGTACTGGTTGTAACCCCGCTAGACCCACACTACAATGAGAACTTATCTCCTTCCTGACGAGGAGAGGTCTTCTAAAATGGTGCTATGCCAGAAGGTCATTGTGGAAAATATGTTGACAAAATTCCCATCAGACAACCCTAGCAGAAGGGGGATAGCTTCCTTGCCCAACCAAGGAGAAGAGACCAGAGATAAACAAAGCAGAGGCAGGGGTACACTGTCAAAGATGTGGGCTAATTTCATGATACAGCCCAGGACCTGATGACTGGGTATTTCTGACAAGGAGGGAAAAGTTTTTAAAGATGGTCAAACAATACCTGGCTGACCAAACCAAAGTACTGCCTAATTCCTCTGTGACAGTTTTACCTGTCAACATAGAATGCAGAGGTTTGCCAGTTGTTGCCTTTCAGGGGTCTATGGATGACCCTTTTCATCATTTCTGTCTGGCTTTGCACTTTCTGCAAACCCTTTATGACTATATAAGTATATCAACTGCATTTTCAAAATATTTTCATTCGAAAAAATTTGTATGGGTTCAATTACTCATCCATACAGTTTAACATGGTTATTGTTGCATTACGATGGTATGTAAAACTTACAAATAGCATAGAAAAATACTTCAAGATTAGATTACAGTACAAAAAAGCATTTGAAAATTTTGATTGTTTGTTCAATTTTCTTACAAGCACACTATCCTGTTTTCTGGGGTACATTTTTGTGACATATAACACTCAAAAAAGATAAAAATTTTTTTAGCTTGGTTACATTTCTCAGTCATACAGTATTATGTGTTCGTGGGCACTTTTTTCGTTGGTATATAAGCCTCAAAAAACTTGTTCAAAACTTATCAATATTATATTGCTCACCTATAGACTATTCCGTGGTCTGGAATCCATTTTATTTGTATATAACCCTCAAAAAACTTGTTTAAAAAATGTATCAGTATTATGTTGCTCATTCATAGGGTATTACATCTTCTTGGGTAGATTTCATTGCTATATAAGCTTCAAAAAACTTGTTCAAAATGTTATCAATATTTTATTGCTCAATTATAGACTACTCTGTGGTCTGTAGTACATTTTGTTGGTATATAACTCTCAAAGACTTGTTAAAAAAATTTAGGCTGTGTGCATACATTTCATTTTTCTGTACGGATTTGTGACAAAACCTGAAGCAAAACCTGATGCCAGCAAAGTGAATGAGAAACCTGACGTATTTTTGATTTGCAGATTTGGTGCAGAATATAATCTGCTGCACGTCAATTCCCTGTTTGTTTTTTACTTGCTTTTTCCAGCAAATTCTTCATTCAAGTCAATGAAAATGCAGGCAAAAATGCACCAAAAATGTACGTTTTTGTAGCTGCGTTTTTCCTGCCAATAGATGCAGAAGCGGTGCAGAAATTTTACTCAATGTGTGCACATACCCTTTTTGGTATTATATTGCTCAGCCAGGGACTGTTCCGTGGTCTGGAGTACATTTCCTTGGTATATAACCCTCAAAAGTGCATAGCCTTTATGAGTCTAGGAGTACCAATACATGACAATTTGAATAGAATGTGTATGAGGCCCTCCTCTAAGTCTAATACAGTGTGTATCTGAGTCCCTTATTTTTGATAGTTCTTGTTTCCTTCATGAATTGCGCTGAGATTTCCTATTTTTAATTAAAAAATAAAGTTTGGTTGGCTTAAATTATACAGAAAAATCCTTTTTAAATTTTACCTTATATACAAGTCATTATGCAGAAAAAAAGTGTTTCCTAACATTTTTTTCCTGTAAAATGCAATTTCTCTTTGGTTTAGAATGTTTTATTATTAGTCCTAAAAGTGGAGTAAAAGTATGACACTATTGTTCTCAGCAGCTATCTAGGAATCAGAGATGTTTCCTGGGGTCTTCTCCACGCTGTTCTCCTTCCATTCAGGATTTATCCCAACCGTTAGAAAATTTTCACTGCCCACTCCCCACTAGGGTTGAGCGACTTTTACTTTTTTAGGGTCGAGTCGGGTTTCGCAAAACCCGACTATCTCAAAAGTCGAGTCGAGTGAAATCGGCCGATTATCGCGAAAAGTCGGGGATCGACCAAAAGCCAATGCAAGTCAATGGGGAATCAAAGTCGGCAGTGAGTGGAGGCCAGGAAAACACCTACAGTGCCCATTTTAATGGCAAAAACATCCATTCTTGTTACTCAAGCTAGTCAATCTTAATTTACCTTATAATAATAGTTAGGCATTGGAAATTGGGGGTCATTTGGCTTAAGTTGTGGGGGGTAGGGCTGGTTCAAGTATTTAGTGGGCCCAGGAAGCGTGGACCACATCACGGCAGTGGAGCAGGGAGAGGTAAGTATTTCAACTTTGCAAGTGCTGTGATCCTGAGCAAGCAGGGGGGGGCCCACTTGTTCGCATTGGCACTGGCACAGGGCCCCTCAAAGTATGGCTGTGTTTTTGCACAGCAGGGGCGCCTCCCACCAGCAGCAACACTTTTGCGTACTATGATGGGCCTTGTGCCAGTGACGTCGCCAATGAGTATTCCCCCCCCCCACCTGATGAAGGAACCTGCACTTTCATCTGCACCTTACTCTTTGTCCCCGTGTATGGTGGTATAGTATGCGGGAAGGGGAAACTGACTTTCAGCAGGGTCACATTCTGGCTGTGTAGCGTGCAAGGGGAATGTAGCGGTCTGGGTCAGTGTACCAGCAGACTCATCTACCACTGGCTGGGCAATGGGCAGGATGAGGAGGAGACACAGATATAGGCCCAAATAATAAAATGGGCTAAATGCAGTTCAAAATTGGTAACAGGACTAACCAGGCGGCATTCCTTTGTTCAGTGGAGGTCAACTGTAATGAGAGGCTGACACAGTGAGTAGGCCCAAATAAGTAAGTAGGCTAAATGCAGTTTATAACTGGCAACAGGACTAAACAGGCGGCATAGCTTTGTTCAGTGGAGGACAACTGTAATGACAGGCTGACACAGTGAGTAGGCCCAAATCAGTAAGTAGGCTTAATGCAGTTCAAAATTGGTAACAGTAGTAAACAGGCGGCACTGCTTTGTTCAGTGGAGAACAGCAAGGAGCGGCAGACACCGTTAGTAGGGCCAACAAAACTAGTAGGCCAAATGCAGTGTTATATTCAAAGCAATTTAACAACAGCCTGAAGATAGAAGCTCAGGAAAGGCAACCAGGAGAACTGTTGTGAATTCTGTGGCAGAGCTCCCTCCTGTGGTCACAAGTGGTACTTCGGCTGATTCTCTCTGTGAGCTTCCGTTGGTGGAGGAAAGTGGTACTGCGGCTTCTGAGTTTCCTTCCTCAGGTGATGTGGTGAAGTCGTTAGGTGCTGCTCTATTTAACTCCACCTAGTGCTTTGATCCTGGCCTCCAGTCAATGTTCTAGTATTGGACCTGTTTCCTCCTGGATCGTTCTTGTGGACTGCTGCTCTGCATAGCTAAGTTCCTCTTTGCTATTTGTTTGCTGTTTTTTTCTGTCCAGCTTGTCAATTTGTTTTTTACTGCTTGCTGGAAGCTCTGGGACGCAGAGGGTGTACCTCCGTGCCGTTAGTTCGGTACGGAGGGTCTTTTTGCCCCCTTTGCGTGGTTTTTGTAGGGTTTTGTGTTGACCGCAAAGTTACCTTTCCTATCCTCGCTCTGTTCAGAAAGTTGGGCCTCACTTTGCTAAATCTATTTCATCTCTACGTTTGTCTTTTCATCTTAACTCACAGTCATTATATGTGGGGGCTGCCTTTTCCTTTGGGGTATTTCTCTGAGACAAGGTAGGCTTATTTTCTATCTTCAGGCTAGCTAGTTTCTCAGGCCGTGCCGAGTTGCATAGGGAGCGTTAGGCACAATCCACGGCTGCCTTTAGTGTGGTTGGAGAGGATTAGGGATTGCGGTCAACAGAGTTCCCACGTCTCAGAGCTCGTTCTTGTTTTTTGGGTTATTGCCAGGTCACTGTATGTGCGCTGACCTCTATGTCCATTGTGGTACTGAATTACCTTTCATAACAGAGAACACCTTGGAGTGGCAGACACTGTTAGTAGGCCCCAACCAAACTAGTTGCCCCACTGCAGTTGTTCCATTTAACAACTATTTAACGAGAGCCTAAAGATAGAAGCTCAGGAAAGGCAACCAGGAGAACACCTTGGAGCGGCAGACACTGTTAGTAGGCCCCAACCAAACTAGTAGCCCCACTGCAGTTGTTCCATTTAACAACTATTTAACAAGAGCCTGAAGATAGAAGCTCAGGAAAGGCAACCAGGAGAACACCTTGGAGCGGCAGACACTGTTAGTAGGCCCCAACCAAACTTGTAGCCCCACTGCAGTTGTTCCATTTAACAACTGTTTAATGAGAGCCTAAAGATAGAAGCTCAGGAAAGGCAACCAGGAGAACACCTTGGAGCGGCAGACACTGTTAGTAGGCCCCAACCAAACTAGTAGCAGCAATGCATTTGTTCCATTTAACAACTATTTAACGAGAGCCTGAAGATAGAAGCTCGGGAAAGGCAACCAGGAGAACACCTTGGAGCAGCAGGCACTGTTAAGAGGCCCCAACCAAACTAGTAGCCCCACTGCAGTTGTTCCATTTAACAACTATTTAACGAGAGCCTGAAGATAGAAGCTCAGGAAAGGCAACCAGGAGAACACCTTGGAGCCGCATACACTATTAGTAGGCCCCAACCAAACTAGTAGCCCCACTGCAGTTGTTCCATTTAACAACTATTTAATGAGAGCCTGAAGATAGAAGCTCAGGAAAGGCAACCAGGAGAACACCTTGGAGTGGCAGACACTGTTATTATGCCCCAACCAAACTAGTAGCCCCACTGCAGTTGTTCCATTTAACAACTATTTAACGAGAGCCTGAAGATAGAAGCTCAGGAAAGGCAACCAGGAGAACACCTTGGAGCGGCAGACACTGTTAGTAGGCCCCAACCAAACTAGTAGCAGCAATGAATTTGTTCCATTTATCAACTATTTAACGAGAGCCTGAAGATAGAAGCTCGGGAAAGGCAACCAGGAGAACACCTTGGAGCAGCAGACACTGTTAGTAGGCCCCAACCAAACTAGTTGCCTGTTATGAATAGGTAATTCAGAACCACAATGGACCTTGAAGTTCAGAGCACACAAGGTGACCTGACAATAACCAAAAACATAGGACGAGCCCTGAGACGTGGGAACTCTGCTGACCGCAATCCCTAATCCTATCATACCACACTAGAGGTAGCCGTGGATTGCGCCTAACGCTCCCTATGCAACTCGGCACAGCCTGAGAAACTAGCTAGCCCTGAAGATAGAAAAATAAGCCTACCTTGCCTCAGAGAAATTCCCCAAAGGAAATGGCAGCCCCCCACATATAATGACTGTGAGTTAAGATGAAAATACAAACACAGAGATGAAATAAATTTAGCAAAGTGAGGCCCAACTTACTGAATAGACCGAGGATAGGAAGGATAGCTTTGCGGTCAACACAAAACCCTACAAACAACCACGCAGAGGGGCAAAAAGACCCTCCGCACCGACTAACGGTACGGAGGTGCTCCCTCTGCGTCTCAGAGCTTCCAGCAAGCAAGAAAAACCAATATAGAAAGCTGGACAGAAAATATAGCAAACAAAAGTAACACCAGCAGAACTTAGCTTATGCTGGGCAAACAGGCCACAGGAACGATCCAGGAGGAAGCAAGACCAATACTAGAACATTGACTGGAGGCCAGGATCAAGGCACTAGGTGGAGTTAAATAGCACCTAACGACTTAACCTCATCACCTAAGGAAGGAAACTCAGAAGCCGCAGTACCACTCACATCCACCGACGGAAGCCCATAGACAAAATCAGCCGAAGTACCACTTGTGACCACAGGAGGGAGCTCGACCACAGAATTCACAACAGTTGCCCCACTGCAGTTGTTCCATTTAACAACTATTTAACGAGAGCCTGAAGATAGAAGCTCAGGAACGGCAACCAGGAGAACACCTTGGAGCGGCAGACACTGTTAGTAGGCCCCAACCAAACTAGTAGCCCCACTGCAGTTGTTCCATTTAACAACTATTTAATGAGAGCCTGAAGATAGAAGCTCAGGAAAGGCAACCAGGAGAACACCTTGAAGCGGCAGACACTGTTAGTATGCCCCAACCAAACTAGTAGCCCCACTGCAGTTTTAAAATTCCGATTGCCTGAAAACCTGACAATTGCAGCTCATTTTTTTTAAGAGGACAGCTGTATTGAGTGGCGCAGACAGACACTGCTAGTAGACCTTACACCACAAAGTTGGCTCGATGCAGGTTTAAAAAAGGTTACATGGGTACACGGTCAGCATTGGTGTGGTCAGCGTAGGACAATTGGAAGGAGGGACCGCAGACAGACTTACTAGGCCTTAAATAAAAAAAAGTAGGCTCTATGCACTTTTAATTAGGTTCCAGGGGTACACAGGCAGCATTGGTGTGGTCAGCGGAGGACAATTGGAAGGAGTGTCTGACACAGTTAGTACTCCAAAATAATACCTAGATGTTAATGTCTCGCAAAAAAACAAAACACAAAAAAAAAGGTGGCATACTTAGGTACAGGGGTGGGCTCCTCTGCTGACTTTCAGACATTGTTATTTGGCGCAAAGTATTTACTGATGTAAATGTAGGACAGGACCACTGAATATTTTAACTAGCATCATACATGTCAACAAATTGGTATTGTCAGTGCCAGGCATTGAAGGATTTCACCGCATAGACTAAACAGCAGTGGAGCAGTGAGAGATAATTTTGCAAGTGGTAGAGCACAGTTTGAGCTGGGGGGGAACACTCTCTCGTGCCCGGCGGTACTGGCCCAGGGCCCCTCATGTTACAACGGTGTGTCTGACGTTGGGTGCGTGCCACCACCGCCAGAGACACTTCATTGTACTGTGAGGGAACCAGTGGCAGTGCCGTCGACCAAAAGTGGGCACACCCACCTCTTCAGACAAACGGCACTCTCACGAGTGCTTGCACCAAGTGGCGAGACCACGGCCCCATGGGGGGAGTCAGCCCATTTAGGGAGGTGTAAACATGTCATATGCTGGACATACAGCAGCTGCAAATTAAGAGATTGGAACAGTCAATAAGACCAGTCCAAAAGCAAGACCTTTTTATAGGAAAGCTAGGTGTCAGCCGGGAAAGGTGGGGCAAAATAATTAGAAATCCATGAGTGCTTCATTTTAATGAAGGTTAGATCATCAACATTTTGGGTAGCCAGACAAGTCTTTTTCGGTCAGTATTGAACCAGCAGCACTGAATACTCTTTCTGATAGCACACTAGATGCTGGGCAAGCGAGCTCCTGCAATGCATATTCGGACAATTCAGGCCAGGTGTCTAATTTGGATGCCCAGTAATCAAATGGGAATGACGGGTGAGGGAGAACATCGATAGGGGAGGAAAAATAGTTAGTAACCATACTGGACAAATGTTGTGTCTTGTCACTTTGAATTGATGCTGCAGTACCTGTCCTGTCTGCGGTCATTGCGAAATCACTCCACAACCTGGTCAGAAAACCCCTCTGTCCAACGCCACTTCTGATTTGTGCACCTCTAACACCTCTGCCCTGTTACCCCCTGTAGCTTGTGTGAGAACCATCAGCGGCGCTGTATGCTGGGAATGCGTGAATCAAATGGTCAACAAGAGTTGCTTGTTTGGTTGCCAATATTTGTTCAAGGTTCCCCTTATAGCGTGGATCCAGGAGGCAGGCCAACCAGTATTCGTCATCGGTCATCATTTTTATAATGCGGGGGTCCCTTTTTAGGATACGCAAGGCATAATCCGCCATGTGGGCCAATTTTCCAGTTGTCAATTCACTGCTTGTGCTGGGTTGAGGAGCACTTTCGGGCAAATCAACGTCACTTGCCTCCCTCAAAAACCCTGAACCTGGCCTTGCAACGCCACCAGTTTCCATTGCCCCCTAAGAAGCTTCCTCATCCAAAAAATACTCATGCCCATCATCCTCCTCATCCTCCTCCTCTTCACCTGCCACCTCGTCCAGTAGACTTCCCTGACCAGACAATGGCTGACTGTCAGCAAGGCTTCTCTCGTCCTCGGCTGCAGACGCCTGCTCCATTATGTGCGTCAAACTTTGCATCAGCAGACGCATTAGGGGGATGCTCATGCTTATTATGGCGTTGTCTGCACTAACCAGCCGTGTGCATTCCTCAGAACACTGAAGCACTTGACACACCTGACAACTCCATGTCTGCCATCCAACTAAAGATAACGCGTTTCTGGTAACAAAGCACCCTTGATATCATGATTAAGGGTGCTTTGTCACCAGAAACGCGTTGATATCGCTTTTTATCCTTTGTATTGCTGATGTTTTTATCCTCCACTGAATATATTTCCAAGTGAATAAAAAAAGAAGTTTTTTTCACTACCTCGTTGAGCTGGATTTCTCATTTCTTCTTTGATTGTCTACGCCCTGACACAGCGGCTCCGTGCTCCGAGTCTCCAAGGATGTCGATCATGGTGAGCTGGACTTTGTTCGATGCTGCCATCCAACTGCCTGCCCGTGTATGTGTATCCTCCCACAAATACTTAACAGCACGCCTCTGTTCGCACTGTCTCTGAAGCATATGCAGTGTGGAGTTCCACCTTGTTGCAACGTCGATGATTAGGCGATGCTGGGGAAGGTTCAAAGATTGCTGATGGTTCTGCATACGGCTGGAGTGTATGGGCGAACGGCGGATGTACGAGCAAAGTCTGCGCACCTTCAGGAGCAGGTTGGGTAAACCCGGATAACTTTTCAGGAAGCACTGCACCACCAGGTTTAAGGTGTGAGCCAGGCAAGGAATGTGTTTCAGTTGTGAAAGGGCTATGGCAGCCATAAAATTCCTTCCGTTATCACTCACTGCCTTGCCTGCCTCAAGATGTACACTGCCCAGCCATGACTGAGTTTCTTGCTGCAAGAACTTGGACAGAACTTCCGCGGTGTGTCTGTTGTCGCCCAAACTTTTCATTGCCAATACAGCCTGCTGACGCTTGCCGTTAGCTGTTCCATAATGGGACACCTCATGTGCAACAGTGGCAGCTGCGGATGGAGTGGTCATGCGACTGTGGTCTGTGGACAAGCTCTCGCTTCTGCTGGAGGACGAGGAGGAGGAGGGGGGGGCAAACGCCTACAGCCAACTGTTTCCTTGACCATGGGCTAGGCAGAACTGTCCCAATATTGCTGTCCCCTGTGGACCCTGCATCCACCACATTAACCCAGTGTGCCGTGATGGACACGTAACTCCCCTGGCCATGCTTACTGGTCCATGTATCTGTTGTCAGGTGCACCTTTCCACTCACAGATTGCCTGAGTGCATGGACAATGCGGTCTTTTACATGCTGGTGGAGGGCTGGGATGGCTTTTCTTGAAAAGAAGTGTCGACTGGGTAGCTCGTAACATGGTACAGTCCATCAGGGCTTTGAAAGCTTCGCTTTCAACTAACCGGTAGGGCATCATCTCTTACGAGATTAGTCTAGCAATGTGGGCGTTCACACCCTGTGTACGCGTATGACAGGATGAGTACTTCCTTTTCCTAACGAGAGTCTCTTGTAGGGTGAGCTGGACTGGAGAGGTGCATATGGTGGAACTAGCGGGGGTGCCGGTGGACATGGCAGACTGAGAGAGGGTTGGTGATGGTATTCTTGCTGTTGGCTTACATACAGTGTTTCCTACCAAGAACCTGGTGATTCCCTGACTGCTTTGGCCTTGCGACGAAACCTCCACATTTGCTGCAGGTGGTGTGGTAAACGGTGGGCTTACAGTGAGGGAAGGGATGTAGCGTTGCTGACTAGCTTCATTGTGAGAGGGTGCAACATTTGGTAGTTAGTCCAGGCTTGCAAGTGCATGGTGGTTAAATGTCTACGCATGCAACTTGTATTTAGATTTTTTACATTCTGACCTCTGCTGAAGGTCCTTGAGCATTTCTTACAGATGACTTTGCACTGATCATTTGGATCTTGTTTAAAAAAGTGCCACACTGGACTCTTCCTACTATCGGATACCTTTTCAGGCATTCCACACTGAGCTACTTTAACCGGATGGCCACGCTGCCCTACAACAGTTTTAGGTTTTGACACACGTTTTTGGCCAGATACGGGCCTGCCAGATGGAAGCTGTTGTGATTAGGGTTGAGCGACTTTTCTTTTTATAGGATCGGGTCAGGTTTCACGAAACCCGACTTTTTCAAAAGTCGGGTCGAGTGAAATCAGCCGATCCTATAGAAAAGTCGGGGTCGGGGTCGGCCGAAACATGAAACCCAATGCAGTGCATTGGGTTTCTAATGGTTCCCAGGGTATGAAGGAGAGGAAACTCTCCTTCAGGCCCTGGGATCCATATTTAAGTGTAAAATAAAGAATCAAAATAAAAAATATTGATATACTTACTCTCGGACGCGCCCTGGTTCTCACCGGCAGACTTCCTTCCTAAGATTGAGCGCCTGAAGGACCTTCGATGACGTCGCGGCTTGTGATTGGTCGCGTGAGCGGTCACATGGGCATCACGCGACCAATCACAAGCCGTGACATCATCTAAGGTCCTTCAGGCGCTGATTCTTAGGAAGGAAGGCTGCGCGTTAGAACCAGGGCGCGTCCGAGGGTGAGTATATAACTATTAGGAATATACTCGCCCTGGGATGCGCCCTCAGACACTTCCTCCATAAGAATTAGCGCCTGAAGGACATAAGATGACGTTGCGGCTTGTGATTGGTCGCGTGAAGCCCATGTGACCGCTCACGTGACCAATCACAAGCCGCGACGTCATCGAAGGCCCTTCAGGCGCTCATTCTTAGGAAGGAAGGCTGCCTGTGAGAACTAGGGCGCGTCCGAGGGTGAGTATATCAAATTTTTTTTTTTTATTCTTTATTTTACACTTAAATATGAATTCCGATACCGATTCCCAATATCTTAAACATATCGGAACTCGGTATCGGAATTCCGATTCCAGATCAGAAGATCGCCGACCTCATGGCCGACCCCACACAGGGGTCGGGTCAGGTTTCATGAAACCCGACTTTGCCAAAAGTCGGCGACTTCTGAATCTGGCAGACCCGTTTCGCTCAACCCTAGTTGCGATGTTGATGCCTGCTGCGGCTCCTCCTACTCCGCTTCAGAGCTACTGCCGGCTGCACCCTTTTCCCCCAATGGCTGCCAATCAGGGTCAACAACTGGGTCATCTATGACCACCTCTTCTATTTCCTGTGCACCTTCCTCTGTGTCACCATGTAAGCCGGTGCTATGACATTCGTGACGGGGCTCCATAGTCTCATCAGGGTCAGATTCTGGATCAGTACACTACGAGGGCAATGTTGTGATCTGAGTCAAAGGAACAGCATAATAATCTGGCTGTGGCTGTGCATCTGTGCACTCCATGTCCGATTCATCTTGTAATGGGCATGGCCTGTTAACAATTTCCCTTTCTAACCCAGGCACGGTATGTGTAAAGAGCTCCATGGAGTAAGCCGTTGTGTCACCTGACGCATCCTTCTCTGTTGTTCTGGGTGAAGAACACAAGGAAGCTACTTGTGCCTGACCGGGAACATCCACTGACGACGCGCTGCTTTTACATTTTGCACTTTCCGAAGAGGAGGCAAAAGAGCTAGAGGCAGAGTCAGCAAGGAAAGCCAAAACTTGTTCCTGCTGCTTTAAAAGCGGTTTTCCTACTCCCAGAAAAGGGAGCATTCGAGGCCTTGTGTAGCCAGACGATGATGCTGGCTGAACAACTCTAGACTTAGGTGCTATATTGCTTTTCCCACGACCACCTGATGCTCCACCACCACTACCATTATTACCAGCTGGCAATGACCGCCGACGGCCACGACCTCTTCCACCAGTCTTCCTCATTCTTGGAAAAATGTAACCAAACTAACAAACGGTATTTGGTACTGTAAAACCAGTTAGAAGGTGGACGCAAACTTGTTATAGGTGTGTGAGACTGCAGGGAAAATCAGGCCCACTGTATTACAGTACACAGCTTCAGTGGCAGACAGTGGCTGACAGATATGCCAGTAACAGGACTGACGCAGATGCACACACTGGAAATAAAAATCTCCCCTTTTTTATACGGAAGACTAGTGAATAAACTTGGCCCACTGTATTACAGTATATTTTCTATGGCAGAAAATGACTGACAGATACCACAGACTGGACTGGCACAGATGCACAGATTTGCCAATATTTATCTCCCCTTCTTTTTTTTATGGGAGACTAGTGAATAAATCAGGCCCACTGTTTTACAGTATAGTTTCTGTGGCAGAGAATAACTGACAGATACCACAGACTGGACTGGCACTGATGCACAGATTTGCCAATATTAATCTCCCCTTCTTTTTTTTTTATTGGGAGACTAGTGAATAAATCTGGCCCACTGTTTTACTGTATAGTTTCTGTGGCAGAGAATGACTGACAGATACCACAGACTGGACTGGCACAGATGCACAGATTTGCCAATATTAATCTCCCCTTCTTTTTTTTATGGGAGACTAGTGAATAAATCTGGCCCACTGTTTTACAGTATAGTTTCTGTGTCAGAAAATGACTGACAGATACCACAGACAGGACTGGCACAGATGCACAGATTTGCCAATATTAATCTCCCCTTCTTTTTTTTTTTATTGGGAGACTAGTGAATAAATCTGG
Organism: Ranitomeya imitator; assembly: GCF_032444005.1. Taxonomy (NCBI): domain Eukaryota; kingdom Metazoa; phylum Chordata; class Amphibia; order Anura; family Dendrobatidae; genus Ranitomeya; species Ranitomeya imitator. The sequence continues at coordinate 328,991,746 of NC_091287.1, read as the reverse complement.
CCCACTGTTTTACTGTATAGTTTCTGTGGCAGAGAATGACTGACAGATACCACAGACTGGACTGGCACAGATCCACAGATTTGCCAATATTAATCTCCCCTTCTTTTTTTTATGGGAGACTAGTGAATAAATCTGGCCCACTGTTTTACAGTATAGTTTCTGTGGCAGAAAATGAATGACAAATACCACAGACTGGACTGGCACTGATGCACAGATTTGCCAATATTAATCTCTTCTTTTTTTATATGGGAGACTAATGAATAAATCTGGCCCACTGTTTTACTGTATAGTTTCTGTGGCAGAGAATGACTGAGAGATACCACAGACTGGACTGGCACAGATGCACAGATTTGCCAATATTAATCTCCCCTTCTTTTTTTTATGGGAGACTAGTGAATAAATCTGGCCCACTGTTTTACAGTATAGTTTCTGTGGCAGAAAATGAATGACAAATACCACAGACTGGACTGGCACTGATGCACAGATTTGCCAATATTAATCTCTTCTTTTTTTATATGGGAGACTAGTGAATAAATCTGGCCCACTGTTTTACTGTATAGTTTCTGTGGCAGAGAATGACTGACAGATACCACAGACTGGACTGGCACAGATGCACTGATTTGCCAATATTAATCTCCCCTTCTTTTTTTTATGGGAGACTAGTGAATAAATCTGGCCCACTGTTTTACAGTATTGTTTCTGTGGCTGAAAATGCCTGACAGATACCGCAGACTGGACTGGCACAGATGCACTGATTGGCAATATAAATCTCCCTTTTTAGGTGTGGGACAGTGCAGAAAAATACAGGCCCACTGTTTCACACTACACAGTTTCAGGGGCAGAGAGTGGCTTGAAGATATATATATATATATATATATATGAATATATATATATATATACATATATATATATATATATATATATATATAAAAAATAGGGACTGTACTATAATTACTATCTCCCTACAGTAATCTCAGAAAAGTATGGCAGGCAGCAATAAAAAGGACTGCTGCACACAAAAGTGTGGACAAACAAACAAGATAGCTGTGCAGAAAGGAAGGAGCAACAGGATTTGTGCTTTGAAAAAAGCAGTTGGTTTGCACAGCGGCATACAAACAGCAATGCAGCTATCAGGGAGCCTTATAAGCTACAGAGCTGATGCACAGAAATCTAGCCTCCACTGTCCCTGCATTAAAAGGCAGTGTAGGACAGTGGAAATCGCTACAGCACAAGCAGTTTGGGGGTTAATATTCCCTTCCTAACGCTATCCCTGCTTCTGACGAAGCGGCAGCAACCTCTCCCTATCCTCAGATCAGCAGCAGTAAGCCCCTGTGATGCCGCAGAAAGCAAGCCAATCACAGCAATGCCCTTCTCTAAGATGGTGGGGACCGAGAACTATGTCATCATGCTGCCCACACTCTGCGTCCTCCTTCATTGGCTGAGAAATGGCGCTGTACGCGTCATATGAAACGCGACTTTGGCGCGAAGTTCGCCGACCGCCTGGCCGACCCCACACAGGGATCTGGTCGGGTTTCATGAAACCCGACTTTGCCAAAAGTCGTCAACTTATGAAAATGACCCATCCGTTTCGCTCAACCCTACTCCCCACTTTGTATGGGCTGCTGGGAAAAAAGCTCAGATTTCCCATTAACTCCCATTATACTCATGACTCGAAATGAGTATGTATTAGGAATTGTTTGGTTCGAGCAACATGCACCAGAGCATTTTAGTGCTCGCTCATCTGTAATTATTAACCTTCCTGCCGTCCTAGCATAAAAGGTAGACATATTACATTAGCTTGTTAAAATATCTGCAAGAAGTTTATTATTTTCTTCTAGCTTGTCCTAATTGCCAATATTGGCTTTAAATTTACATTCTGAAAGTTGATCTGTCCTTGGATGATGTGAAGAACAGTAGGTCTGCTGAACAAAGAATAATTATGTCCTATCACCCGTGCATCCAGGGCTTTTTTATTCTTTTTTATTTTTTTACATGGGCTTTGCTTTAATTACTTCCTGCTTTAGGCTGTATATTTGACAATCTTCCTCTAAAACAATTTCACAGTAGATTGACTGCACAATTATTAGGTTCTATTTTTGCATAAATTATAAAGGATCAAACTGGCATCACCTGCAAGGTGAACTGTAAATGAAGGCAGACTTCATTAAGATCTTTATTACAAAAAATACAAATGAGGCAATTTTAATAAATTGCTCATCGATAATTATTTACATTGATTCTAACTATCTTTGCAAACTGCAGTTTGGTTTTATTCTGTGATGTAGACCATTTTGATCATCACTGAAACCAATCTCTTCACATTAGAGCTTTGGGTATATTCAGCTATTTTCTGGTTTGTTGGTAGGGTATAGGTTCTGGGAATAATATATTTGGTACAATAAATTATCTAAATGGCAAACATTTGCTATAATAATGTGCAATGTTGTGAGGTTAATTGAAAAATATAAAGTTCTAGTATCTCCTATAAACATTGGGAATAATGTAGGTGTTTCCCACAAATTATTTTTTAAGGGATTGTACTGCAATTACGTGTTTGTTGAATTTTTATCTTGTTTTTTTTTAATGACACTTTAATATGTTTATTTTTTTGTAGTGGTGAGGGTGATACCATTTTCATTTCTGTTCAAATCTGAGTTTATGTTAAAGATGTTGCGATGTTGCTGATCCAAGCTATAATCTTGACCTGCTGTGTTGCCAGAACTTGCTGTTTTTCATAATTAGTGGATATAAGAGTCAGTCAATTGCTAGAAGCTTGCATTTGTAATTTTCAAATAGCTCCTAAAGGTTTCAGACAGCTTCTCTTGAATTCCACCATATCATGTAAAAAACCCCAACAGTTCTTTCACATCCAACAATTGTCCCAGTAGGACCACTTTCTCTAGGTTTGAGACCTCACTTACACTCAATCATGTGTCATGACAAATGTAGTCCTTGCTTCTGTGTGTTGAAAGAAAGCCATGATATCACTTACATCTGGTCAAACAAAAAAAGAATAGAATGATAGTTACAGATAACATTGTCATGAAAAGCTATGCTGGTACTAAGAAATGTAAGCACAACACCCAAGCCCATATTCCCCTAAGGAGTGGGCAACACTTCACATAACACTAAAGGTACCATCACACATAACGATATCGTTAACGATATCGTTGCTTTTTGTGATGTAGCAACGATATCGTTAAGGAAATCGTTATGTGTGACAGCGACCAACGATCAGGCCCCTGCTGGGAGATCGTTGGTCGCTGAGGAAAGTCCAGAACTTTATTTCGTCGCTGGACTCCCCGCTGACATCGCTGGATCGGCGTGTGTGACACCGATCCAGCGATGTCTTCACTGGTAACCAGGGTAAACATCGGGTTACTAAGCACAGGGCCGCGCTTAGTAACCCGATGTTTACCCTGGTTACCAGCGTAAACGTTAAAAAAACAAACACTACATACTTACCTTCAGCTGTCTGTCCCCGGCGCTGTGCTTCTCTGCACTCCTCCTGCATCCTGTGTCAGCGCCAGCCAGCCGGAAAGCACAGCGGTGACGTCACCGCTCTGCTTTCCGGCTGACCGGCACTGACAGTGCAGAGGAAAGCACAGCGCCGGAGGACAGACAGCTGAAGGTAAGTATGTAGTGTTTGTTTTTTTAATGTTTACGCTGGTTACCAGGGTAAACATCGGGTTACTAAGCGCGGCCCTTTTTTGGAAGTGCATTTGAACAGCAAGGTTGATTGCTGTTGAGGGGAACTAGAAAGAAAAAAAAAATCTATAAATCTTCAGCAGAGCGAGTGTGAGCGAGCTGAGTGTGTCCTGAGCGTAAGTGTGGACGGCGGTAAGTGTGACTTGTGATTCAGTGAAGAGGTATTTGGAAAGCCTTTAACAAATACCTGTGTGAATTGGTGTGAGTTGCTGAATTGGGGGTAGGTATATTCATAAGGGTTAACTTAGGGTGGGGGCTCATAGTTAAGGGTTTATAAGGGGCAGCTGTTTGGGGCTCAAGTCCTTTTTGGAAGTGCATTTGAACAGCAAGGTTGATTGCTGTTGAGGGGAACTAGAAAGAAAAAAAAAATCTATAAATCTTCAGCAGAGCGAGTGTGAGCGAGCTGAGTGTGTCCTGAGCGTAAGTGTGGACGGCGGTAAGTGTGACTTGTGATTCAGTGAAGAGGTATTTGGAAAGCCTTTAACAAATACCTGTGTGAATTGGTGTGAGTTGCTGAATTGGGGGTAGGTATATTCATAAGGGTTAACTTAGGGTGGGGGCTCATAGTTAAGGGTTTATAAGGGGCAGCTGTTTGGGGCTCAAGTCCTTTTTGGAAGTGCATTTGAACAGCAAGGTTGATTGCTGTTGAGGGGAACTAGAAAAAAAAAAAAAATCTATAAATCTTCAGCAGAGCGAGTGTGAGCGAGCTGAGTGTGGCCTGAGTGTAAGTGTGGACGGCGGTAAGTGTGACTTGTGATTCAGTGACTTTGGATTCAGGGAGTTTCCAGGGGAGGAATTGCTGTCTGATTTTTATTAATACTTTGTATTTATTTATTTATTTTTTTTTAATTGAACTGTTCTGTCTGGTGCAATCCCCATTAGGAAATGTGCTCCACGATTGTTAATGCCATCCAGTGCACATCTTGCCACATGTATGCAGTCCTTGAGCAGCCGATCGAGGGTGCATACTGCTGTGCGAGATGTGAGCACGTTGTGCATTTGGAAACCCAGATTCTGACTCTAAATGTGCAGCTGGCAACACTGAGATCCATAGACAATATGGAGAGGAGTCTTCTGCTCACGGAGCAGACGCTCAATGGGACAGATGAGGGGGGTGATGGTGGGATGGAGCTGCAGGACAATGAAGTAGCAAGCTGGGTGACAGTTAGGAAGCGGGGTAGAGGGAAGAGTGCCAGGGAGGCTAGTCCTGATCTGGAACACCCCAATAAGTTTGCTAAGTTGGCAGATGAGGGGGGTGCCAGTGCAGGGGTAGCACTGCTGCAGCCAGGCATGTCCTCTGAAAGCCGGAGGAGTGACTGCTCCAGTAAGGAGGGAAATAGGAGAGCAGGGCAGGCCAGACAGGTGCTGGTAGTGGGGGACTCAATTATTAGGGGAACAGATAGGGCAATCTGTCACAAAGACAGGGATCGTCGAACGGTGTGCTGCCTACCTAGCGCTCGAGTCCGACACATCGCTGATCGGGTGGACAGATTATTGGGAGGGGCTGGTGAGGACCCAGCGGTGATGGTGCACATTGGCACTAATGACAAAGTTAGAGGTAGGTGGAAGGTCCTTAAAGATGATTTCAGGGAATTAGGCTGCAAGCTGAAAGCAAGGACCTCCAACGTGGTATTTTCCGAAATACTGCCGGTACCACGTGCCACGCCAGAGAGGCAACGGGAGATTAGGGAGGTTAATAAGTGGCTCAAGAATTGGTGTAGGAAAGAGGGGTTTGGGTTCCTGCAGAACTGGGCCGACTTCTCAGTTGGCTACAGGCTCTACGCTAGGGACGGGCTGCACCTCAATGGGGAGGGTGCAGCTGTGCTGGGGGAGAGAATGGCTAGAAGGTTGGAGGAGTGTTTAAACTAGGAATTGGGGGGGAGGGTATTCATTTTATAGGAGGGGAAGATAGTGCAGACAGAGACCTGGGCACAAATAAGGAAGTTGGGGGTGGCGGTGGCATGGGGATTGGGGTCAGAACAGTTAATAATTTAAGAAATAGAAGTACAGAGAGGAACATAAAGTGCATGTATACTAATGCCAGAAGCCTCGCCAACAAAATGGACGAATTAGAACTAATGTTGTTGGAGCATAATTATGACATGGTGGGGATATCTGAAACGTGGCTGGATGAGAGCCATGACTGGGCTGTTAACTTGCAGGGCTACAGCCTGTTCAGAAATGACCGTACAGATAAGCGAGGGGGAGGGGTGTGTCTATATGTAAAATCATCCTTAAAACCCATCCTGCGCGATAATATAGGTGAATTTAATGAAAATGTAGAATCCCTGTGGGTGGAGATAAGGGGAGGGGGAAAAAATAATAAATTACTGATAGGGGTTTGTTATAAATCTCCAAAAATAATGGAAGCAATGGAGAATATCCTCGTAAAGCAAATAGATGAAGCTGCGACTCAAGGAGAAGTCATTATTATGGGGGACTTCAACTACCCTGAAATAGATTGGGGAATAGAAACCTGCAGTTCCAGCAAAGGTAATCAGTTTTTGACAATTATGAGAGACAATTACCTTTCACAACTGGTTCAGGACCCAACAAGAAGGGGGGCACTGCTAGACCTAATATTAACCAACAGGCCAGACCGCATATCAAATATAAGGGTTGGGGGTCACTTGGGAAATAGCGATCACAAAATAATAAGTTTTCAAGTATCCTTTAAAAAGATGTGTAGTAAAGGGGTTACAAGGACACTAAACTTCAGGAGGGCAAATTTCCAACGGATGAGAGAGGATCTTGGTGCAATTAACTGGGACGATATCCTGAGACACAAAAATACACAAAGAAAATGGGAGACGTTTATTAGCATCCTGGATAGGACCTGTGCACAGTATATGCCGTATGGGAATAAACATACTAGAAATAGGAGGAAACCAATATGGCTAAATAGAGCTGTAAGGGGCGCAATAAGTGACAAAAAGAAAGCATTTAGAGAATTAAAGGAAGTAGGTAGTGAGGAGGCATTAAATAAATACAGAAAATTAAATAAATTCTGTAAAAAGCAAATCAAGGCAGCAAAGATTGAGACAGAGAGACTCATTGCCAGAGAGAGTAAAAATAATCCTAAAATATTCTTTAACTACATAAATAGTAAGAAACTAAAAAATGATAGTGTTGGCCCCCTTAAAAATAGTCTGGGTGAGATGGTGGATGAGGATGAGGAAAAAGCCAATATGCTAAATGACTTTTTTTCATCAGTATTTACACAAGAAAATCCCATGGCAGACAAAATGTCTAGTGATAAAAATTCCCAATTAAATGTCACCTGCTTAACCCAGCAGGAAGTGCGGCGGCGTCTAAAAATCACTAAAATTGACAAATCTCCGGGCCCGGATGGGATACACCCTCGAGTACTGCAGGAATTAAGTACAGTCATTGATAGACCATTATTTTTAATCTTTAAAGACTCCATAATAACAGGGTCTGTGCCACAGGACTGGCGTATAGCAAATGTGGTGCCAATATTCAAAAAGGGGACAAAAACTGAACTCGGAAATTATAGGCCAGTAAGCTTAACCTCTACTGTGGGTAAAATACTGGAGGGCATTCTAAGGGATGCTATACTGGAGTATCTGAAGAGGAATAACCTCATGACCCAGTATCAGCACGGGTTTACTAGGGACCGTTCATGTCAGACTAATTTGATCAGTTTCTATGAAGAGGTAAGTTCCAGATTGGACCAAGGGAACCCAGTGGATGTAGTGTATATGGACTTTTCAAAAGCTTTTGATACGGTGCCACACAAAAGGTTGATACATAAAATGAGAATAATGGGGATAGGGGAAAATATGTGCAAGTGGGTTGAGAGCTGGCTCAGGGATAGGAAACAAAGGGTGGTTATTAATGGAGCACACTCGGACTGGGTAGCGGTTAGCAGTGGGGTACCACAGGGGTCAGTATTGGGCCCTCTTCTTTTTAACATATTTATTAATGACCTTGTAGGGGGCATTCAGAGTAGAATTTCAATATTTGCAGATGACACTAAACTCTGCAGGGTAATCAATACAGAGGAGGACAATTTTATATTACAGGATGATTTATGTAAACTAGAAGCTTGGGCTGATAAATGGCAAATGAGCTTTAATGGGGATAAATGTAAGGTCATGCACTTGGGTAGAAGTAATAAGATGTATAATTATGTGCTTAATTCTAAAACTCTGGGCAAAACCGTCAATGAAAAAGACCTGGGTGTATGGGTGGATGACAAACTTAAATTCAGTGGCCAGTGTCAGGCAGGTGCTACAAAGGCAAATAAAATAATGGGATGCATTAAAAGAGGCCTAGATGCTCATGAGGAGAACATAATTTTACCTCTATACAAGTCACTAGTTCGACCACACTTAGAATACTGTGCACAGTTCTGGTCTCCGGTGTTTAAGAAAGACATAGCTGAACTGGAGCGGGTGCAGAGAAGAGCGACCAAGGTTATTAGAGGACTGGGGGGTCTGCAATACCAAGATAGGTTATTACACTTGGGGCTATTTAGTTTGGAAAAACGAAGACTAAGGGGTGATCTTATTTTAATGTATAAATATATGAGGGGACAGTACAAAGACCTTTCTGATGATCTTTTTAATCATAGACCTGAAACAGGGACAAGGGGGCATCCTCTGCGGTTGGAGGAAAAAAGGTTTAAGCATAATAACAGACGCGGATTCTTTACTGTAAGAGCAGTGAGACTATGGAACTCTCTGCCGTATGATGTTGTAATGAGTGATTCATTACTTAAATTTAAGAGGGGACTGGATACCTTTCTGGAAAAGTATAATGTTACAGGGTATATACACTAGATTCCTTGATAGGGCGTTGATTCAGGGAACTAGTCTGATTGCCGTATGTGGAGTCGGGAAGGAATTTTTTTCCCCAATGTGGAGCTTACTCTTTGCACATGGGTTTTTTTTGCCTTCCTCTGGATCAACATGTTAGGTTAGGCTATGGGTTGAACTAGATGGACATATAGTCTTCCTTCAACCTTAATAACTATGTTTACCCTGGTTACCGGGGACCTCGGGATCGTTGGTCGCTGGAGAGCTGTCTGTGTGACAGCTCTCCAGCGACCAAACAGCGATGCTGCAGCGATCGACATCGTTGTCGGTGTCGCTGCAGCGTCGCTTAGTGTGACGATACCTTAAAACATACTGAAACCACAGTTGGATAGACTGTGTTCAAAGAAGTGTCTCAAAAAATCTTTTTTGTTAAAACTGAATTTTTTTATTATAAATAATTAAAAACATATACACAAACAAGAACCATCAATAAGGTGCCTCAAAACAAAGCAACAAAAAAGTGGACGCGGTCAGCTAGAGCGAGACACGTTATTTTCAAAGACAGAAATTAAAGGGAACATGTATAAGGGTGTAAGAGTATACATATAATTTGCTGTAGTCCTCTAAATGAGCTGGCAGGGGTTAAATAGAGCGCATAAAATTTGCTGCAGTCATGTAAATGCTGTGGCAGGTCTTAAACCAAGAACCTATGCCACGGATGAATCAAAACTCCCTGCACTTCCTATTAAGGCACTATTGCTGTAATTTAACAATAGGTAACAAAAACACCCCATGCCCCATACATATTACCTGCTCTGTGTCTATCCCAAAGTGCTCGGCCATGTGGCCCACTCATCCTTCCAGCCCTGAAGCGCTTGTTTCTTGTTTTGCTTCTTCCTCACTCACGTTGAAATGGAAATAGCAGTTGAAATATCAAAATTTTTAAGGAATTTAAGGATGTAATTATGCTCTTAATCATATTATGATCTTATTATAAGCATTCAACAACCTATCCTAATAATTAATGAATGATAAAAAAAAATCATCTGATTTTCATTCCAGAAAAAAATGGAGTATTTTTCATCTGTATTGTCATCTGAATACAATTGATATGGTATCCATATAGCATCCATTTTTATGCATCAGCAGTTATTTAAAGTTAGAAGACCAAACACAGTTTCGTATGCTACAAATGGTTTTCAAGGACTATAAAAATTTTTACCGTGAGCCTAAAACCTAATAAGCAGATAGTTGCTAACAACCTGTCTGTTCTGCCCAATGCAGATCTCATCTCTGCTGGAACAAAGCGATCATTGACAGTTCCTGCCAGCAATTCTGCAGTTGACACTGACGTCACGTTGACGTGACCGCTGTGAGCAGACGCCGAATAGAACAGGCAGGTAGTTGCTAACTATTTAGCAACTACCTGCCTGTTAGTTTTTTGGCTCTTAGTAAAACATTTATTTTGCCCTGGATAACCCTTTGAAAGTATTGCAATGTATACTAAAAAAATCAGATGCTATATGGCTGGTCAATATGGAATCTGATTTTTTTTTAGTGCAACTATAGACTTGAATAAGCGAGTCTTATCTAAAATACAGAATAAAATAGTGCATGCTGCAGCATGTTTCATGCAGTCCATGTGAAAAATTATCATCTGAATAGCCCACTTGAACAACATTGGTCCGAATGCTGTCTGTGTTTTTCATGGACAGCATTCGGACGAAAGATATGGTCTTGTGAATGTAGCGGCAAGGATATAACCCTTTCAGCGTATAGGCCTTCTAACATTGAAATGCTGTAGAGTTTGCATCTGCTCAGCACGAACAAGGTTAACTAGAAAATATACAACCTGGGTTTTGTTCGCCTCTACTCTTTCATTGTATTTCATCCGTGGGCGTATAGTATGTTATTTAACAGTGCAATCAAGAAGCATTGGCGCAGAGTGCTGCAAGTACCTGCACACTTCACCCCCTGTCTCCTTTACCATAATGAATGCAGAAATGTTAGTAGCAATAGACAGATTGAAATGAAAAACCTCCTTGATCTTGGCATGTGAGAGATTTGCAATCACATTTTGATTTTCAGAGTGCCGCTTGATTGGAGATTAATGCGTGGGTGGAATGACCTTTCTTGCTAGAACTGTTGTTTTTGCACTAAAAGTGTGAAAAACAAATTTCATGTTGCTGGCCCTTTGCACCTTACTTGTGATTCATATTATCACCCCAGTTAGGTGTCTATGTATTAATGGCAGTTTCTTTATTAAACCCACCAGGGGTCCTTTCCTTTGCTTTTTTTATTCCTTCTGCATGAGGGGGTGTTTTTTTTTTTACTAGTGGCAAGGTCACTTGCAATTCTTTCTTTGTGCTGTCACTGAACATGAAGTTTCCTTGACTGACTTGTTTTGTTTCAGGGCTGAGCAGCAGAAACCAGTGATCAGAATTACTAGCACTGAAAACGCAAGTGTTTTTCTGAAAGAGCCAGAGCAAAAGTCAATGAGCAATGCGATAGACAAAGCTTGGTCTAGGTGAAAATAGCAAGTCATTTATTGTCCTTCTATGTGCTTAGATTCAATTTCAGGAGTGGGTTTTATGTCCCAAGCAATACAGCTGTAAAACTAACTTGTATTACACCTGAAATTCGTAGATTGCCCTAAAAAGGTTTTTCAAAAAGCAGGACATGTTTGGGAGATTAAGGTGTGCAGAAAAAATAGGATTCAAATGGAATATTTAAAAAAAGAAAAATGATTTGTGATAGATGAACTGTATTTTTATATTTTGTATTGTACAAGATTGTTTGGCACAATAACTTGTGTCAACTGGATGCCTAAACAATGGAAGCTATGATGGTGAGGTTTGTAAAACTCTGTGGAATTAATAATGCTATATATGACAATAAAATAAATAATAATAATTATAATAATAATAATTTTATTTATATAGCGCCAACATATTCCGCAGCGCTTTACAAACAAGGGGACTTGTACAGACAATAGACATTACAGCATAACAGAAATACAGTTCAAAACAGATACCAGAAGGAGTGAGGGCCCTGCTCGCAAGCTTACAAACTAAATAATAAAATAGTATATAAAGCTTGCATTACTAAAATAAAGTTTATGCTCTTAATATGATAAATTGATTGATTGCTGTCTGTAGTTGACTAAGCTTGGGGGCAAGCACTTACTGGCAGGTAGTTGCTAACTACCTGCCTTTTTTGCCGTGCAATGATCTTTCTCTTAAAGCAGTATGGACCACTTCCCCTGCTTCCTATGATTGACAGGGCAGCTCCTTCTCTTCCGCTCGGCTCTTTCGATTGGGCATCACAGCTGATTTCATGTTGATTAATAGCCAACTCCCCACAGGTAGGCAAGATCTCTATCAACGTGAAATCATAGGAAGCATGGGAATCACCGGCAGGAGACGATCATGACTTTTTTGAATTGGGAGAAATTGTTGAAAATCAGAACAGGTGGGTAGTTAGTAACTACCTGCTGATAAGTGCTTAGCCCCACAAGGAAACAAAAAGTCTCACATGAGCCTTTTAACCCTTTTCTGACTTCAGGCATAAATGTACACTGATGTCGGACACGCTCCCTTTGATGTGGGCTCCAGCGCTGAGCCCACATCTTTTCCGGCACAGCTGACATGTGCCTCTAACAGCCGTGGGTGGAATTGCGATCCACCCGCATCTGTTAACTAGTTAAATGCCGCTGACAATCTCAGTCAAACTGAAAATTTTTGTTTTGCCCATTCTGCAAAATCACCGCTCCGATCTGGGTCATCCTCGTTGAGATGCTGCAGCAGCTGGATTTTGTAAGGGTGCCATTTGTGAGTAGCTAATATCTGCTGAAGGGATGTTTGACTGATGCCAGATCGGCACGCTGAATTTGCAGAACGGGCAAAACCAAAATTGGAACAGGACCCTAGTTTACACAGAACATTGTGTTCAGTGAAAAGGCAAAATTTTTTGGGTGGGCCATTTATATGGATACACCTAAATCAAATGGAAATGGTGACAGTTTTCTTGCTAAGGGTGTCTTGCATTGATCTGCTGCAATGATCCTGTTACTGTGTTCACCAGAAATCAACACAATTTCTATCCGCTCATCACGTGTTAACCTCTGCGACATGTCAATAGTTGTAAACAAAGAGTAACTTGTAAATAACTCATGAAAGAATAAAGTTACGTTTAAACCAAGCACACCATTGTTTTTCTTGTGAAATTCTCAATAAGTTTGATGTGTTACATGACCCTCTTCCCATTGGAAAAAATAAAGTTGGATCCAAAATGGCTGACTTCAAAATGGCCGCCATGGTCACCACCCATCTTGCAAGTGTTCCCCCTCCCATACACTAATGTGCCACAAACAGGAAGTTCATATCAACAACCATTCCCATTTTATTTAGGTGTATCCATATTAATGGCCCACCCTGTACATTCCTGTCATAGTAATTATATATTAACCCAAATATAAATGAATTAATCCTGGGCACCAAATTTAGTCTGTTTTATTACAGCCCTAATAATTTTTTTATCTTCATAAAGAATGTATTCTTGGAGGATTAGTACTCATGTTAAGCAGTTGTGTCTAAAGCTAAGGAAGGGGATACTTTTACTACAGTGACGTCATACCTTACATGTTCTACAGGGGACTTAAGGTTTATATTTTGAGCTAAATATTAGCCATTGGACAAGCTACCTTAAATCAAAATTTAAAAAAAGTCTCACCTTGTTTCTGACCACTTTTCGGTAAAAAGGTACTAAACCAATTAAAATCAACTCCAAATTCAAAAAGTGAGAAATCTTTATGTGCCCTACGCACAAAGAAAAAACAACAAAAAACTAAACAGTCTAGGCTAGACTAAGATATATATTTTAAAAAATTCTTCTTTAAAATGCTGCATTCAAAAGGAGAAAGACAACCTTGGTTATAAACATTTTAAAATGTTAACTGTGATTATTTCATCCCAGACCTTAATAAAGATACCTTTTGTAGTTCTTTTGTGCATTGGAAAGCGGAAAGGTTATGATTAGCCAATTTTAGTTATCCTACATTGTAAAAAGTTTCAATTATTTCTCTTATTATAAGTTATAATATAAGCTTTAACGCTATTCAAATTATACAGGTTATCTGCTGTAAATTATCTTATTAGATCTCAGAAATAGGTCAGTAGCTAAAATAATGTAGCTGATGTGATATTAGAAAAAGGAATCAGAAGTTTTACGTTTTGCAAACAGCATGCCTACACTTCAATATGAGAGCCACCATTTCATGTCAATACAGTGCAGACAGGATAGTCACTTTGTTCTGTGCTCCCCTACTGAGGATGTATTCTAAAGCTCCTCACTTTTTATCTTTTTATATCCTGTTTCCAAAGAAGAGCCTTTGATTCTTCGACGGCTCCTTACTGAATTGAAGAATCGGGCACCAAACTGTTAGCAGGTAAATAGGTTGGAGCCCTTTATGTTATTGTGGTTGCAGCGCAGTGCCGAAGAAAGCATTACATATGTGTCAAGTTCACAGAGCCAAATCAGTAGCTGCAATGAAGAGCTGCAATATTTTTTTTTCTTTTCAATTAATGGCTCAGACACAATAGAGCTTTAATAAGCTCCATTGATTTAGAGCTCATTTGCACTTGGCTAGAAGGCCAAGGTCTGTAGAACAAGCTGAGGACTTTTAAATGGCTGCGGGTGACAACCACTTTGTATATATCGCTTTGTTTGCTGTGTACAGGAATGACTACTTTCTCAATCACCATGTTAATTAATTACAGACAATACATAAAAAAATACAATTAATCATATTTAGAATTTAAGCACTTGATTCATGTTTCAGCTTGTTTTTAGAATCAAAGTTGGCTAAAGAATTATTGCTTAATTAATTTAATTTTGTTTGGTCCTAAGCAAGATTAGCATAATTAAAAACGCAATTATTATTAGTTGTAGACATTTTACAGTTATTGGATTAATTGTATTATTAACCAGGCAATGGTCATTGAAGGTGGGTTGCTATAAATTGCTTTTCTCGATTTTCCAGGACGGCTAATATTTACACGTGCTTCTCACAAAATTAGAATATCATCAAAAAGTTCATTTATTTCAGTTCTTCAATACAAAAAGTGAAACTCATATATTATATAGAGTCATTGCAAACAACATCATACGGCAGAGAGTTCCATAGTCTCACTGCTCTTACAGTAAAGAATCCGCGTCTGTTATTATGCTTAAACCTTCTTTCCTCCAGACGTAGAGGATGCCCCCTTGTCCCTGTCTCAGGTCTATGATTAAAAAGATCATCAGAAAGGTCTTTGTACTGTCCCCTCATATATTTATACATTGCAATAAGATCACCCCTAAGCTTTCTTTTATCCAAACTAAATAGCCCCAAGTGTAATAACCTATCTTGGTATTGCAGACCCCTCAGTCCCCTAATAACCTTGGTCGCTCTTCTCTGCACCCGCTCTAGTTCAGCTATGTCTATCTTATACACCAGAGACCAGAGCTGTACACAGTATTCTAAGTGTTTCCTCAATCTCTTCCTGCCCCCTGCAATTCCTATGAAGTAGAACAGATATAGACTAATGCTGTTGGCTGATATGGAGTGGCAGCCCAGGTGGAAGCTGAGAGCAAGAACAACTCTTCATAAGCTTTTGCAAGGGGAAGCTTTGCTGGGGGGTGATTCTCAACTTTGCAAGGGAAAATGCCTGCAACTAATAACGGAACCCTTGTAAACCCTTTTAGATAGCATGATATATTATTCTTACCTGGGTGAAGAAAGTGATAAGGGTCTGAAATGGGAGACTAATTCATTCAGAATTTCCTAATAGAATTTTGAAGGTTCTATTCACTTTGTCACTTTTTGCATGTGACGTTAGGATCTGGTTATTATTATGGTGAAAATAGTGAAGCCTTCAATGCTATTCATGCAAAAAAAAAGACAATTTGCATATTTAGCCCCTGCACGACATGCGCCGTACTAGTACTGCGCATGTCGTGTCTCCCCCTTTGATGTGGGCTCCGGCGGTGAGCCCACATCAAAGTCGCGACATGTCAGCTGCTTAGTACAGCTGACATGTGCGCGCAATAGCGGCGGGTGAAATCGCGATTCACCCGCCGCTATTAACCTGTTAAATGCCGCTGTCAAACGCTGAAAGCTGCATTTCAATACCGCTTCCGGCCGTGCAGCCGGAAAAGAGCACATCGCCGACCCCGTCACATGATCGGGGTCAATGATGCATCAGGATGGTAACCATAGAGGTCCTTGAGACCTCTATGGTTACTGATGCAGGCCTGCTGTGAGCGCCACCCTGTGGTCGGCGCTCATAGCAAGCCTGCAATTCAGCTACATAGCAGCGATCTGATCGTCACATGATCTGATGATCGCTGCTATGTAGCTGAGCCGATCGAGTGGTGCCAGCTTCTAGCCTCCCATGGAGGCTATTGAAGCATTGCAAAAGTCAAGAAAAATGTTTTTAAAAATATGAAAAAAATAAAAAAATGTAAAAGTTTAAATCGCCCCCCTTTCGCCTCATCCAAAATAATATCTACAAAGCGCATTGCATGGTCTTTAAGTCTCCATACTCCGACTTGACACTCTCTATGTGAAGAGATGTTGACCCTTTGACTGCTGTCAGAGGCATCTCATCAAGCCAAATCAGATTTCTTGCCATGCACAGAGGAGGGCAAACACTCTGAAACACTTGTCTGCAAACACTGTAGAGTATCTGGTTTGGCCTCCAATATGTGACAATAGAGTTCAAGTCATCTTCCTCTATGAAGAGACAATTTGCATACCATAATACTAGAACCCCTGCTATAAACTAACAGATGAATCTACCATAGCTCTGATGACATTAAAAATGGAAGTCATATCAATAATGTGTTCATACCCTTCAGTATAGTCCTATGAAGCGCTGCCTCTACAGTATGTTCACCCTTAGGGCTTGTGCACATGCTGCGGATTTTGCTGCGGATCCGCAGCGGATTTGACGCTGCGGATCCGCAGCAGTTTTCCCTAAATTTACAGTCCCATGTAAACCTATGGGAAAAAAAACCCCGCTGTGCACATGCTGTGGAAAAATCCACGCGGAAAATGCTGCTGCATGTCCATTCTTTGTGTGGATTCCACAGCGGTTTTACAACTGCACCAATAGGAAACTGCAGTTGAACATCCGCAGTGGAATCCGCAGAAGAAACCGCAATAATATCAGCAGTGAAAACCGCAGTGGTTTTGCACTGCGGATTTTCCAAATCCGCTGCAGAAAAATCCGCAGCAAAATCCGCAGCGTGGGCACATACCCTTAAGCAGAGAGCATTTATACGGAACTCAAGTTAAATTTGGCAGCTCTGGTGTTATCAGTAGAATACAGTTGCTGTTTTATGTAGTATGTAAAATATGATTTGGTCAATTAACATTTATTCTTTTGATGAATCGGACAGTAGGAAAATTAAATAACTTAAGAGAAATTTGGTAATATTATTATTATTTATTATTATAGCGTCATTTATTCCATGGCGCTTTACATGTGAGGAGGGGTATACATAATAAAAACAAGTACAATAATCTTGAACAATATAAGTCCCAGCTGGTACAGGAGGAGTGAGGACCCTGCCCGCGAGGGCTCACAATCTACAAGGGATGGGTGAGGATACAGTAGGCGAGGGTAGAGCTGGTCGTGCAGTGGGTTGGTCGATCGGTGGTTACTGCAGGTTGTAGGCTTGCCGGAAGAGGTGGGTCTTCAGGTTCTTTTAATAAATTTAATATATTTTTCTACCTTGATGAGAGGCTACAGTAGGGTAATGGTGGTCAAATCAAAATTCTCAATATCTCTCTTGCTCCATCCTTTGCTGAATATGTAGTCTCTTAATATGTGCATCAGTGTACAATTGTAGCTTTCAGATTTCATTAAAATACAATAATGTAAAAACATGACTAAGTAAAGTAAAACTGATCTTAATTCACTACAGCAACAACATAAAAGATTTGTAGAATATTCATTAACATTTTTGCTGTTTTATAAAACACATTGTTTGAAATAGATTTATATATTTCTAAATGTTTCTTGTTTTCAGTTGTTTAGCAAGAGTAACTCTGTGGATGCTTGCTAGGTGATGCAAACATCTAACACATAACTCTATTTAGAGTGTGTCAGTGAATAATTTGCACAGCAAAGACAGTTTCTTCGCATCTTCACATTAAATATTTGTGTCATGGAGACCATACATTCCTCACTACTGCTAGACATTCATTTCAGACATTCACCATACGAATTTGCTAAAAATAATCCAAGCTAGAACATTGCATATAACATGCTTTGTTGAAAATAAAATTGTATGAAGTAGTACAGTGAAGAAATATAAACTTTAAAAATAAATGAATTAAAATTGAAAGTAGTCTATGATCTAAAAATTATTCGCTAAAAAAACATTCTAACAATATATTTTTTATGTGCTTGTATATATGGACACCTCTTTAGTACCAAGCCTTTAATGCACTGACTTGTTTTTTGGGGAGTCTAGTGCATTTTAAACACATGATTATTGGCTAAAAGGGTGAGCGTGTTATTTTTATTTTAAACTGGGAAATATATTATTTTAGAAGCGGTTGTCTAAGTAGTGGAAACTCCTTGAATGTTTCAGACATGATTAGTTTGTGGAACATCAAAATTTGTTGGAAAATAATAAATGTTGTTGTAGAAAGAAAACTTTAATAAATGGCAGAATCGATTTAAGCAGGTTCAAGATCTGGAAATAATCAAAGTAACATCCTTTTTGGAGAGTGAATAAATACGAGAATTTGTAGATCTATGCAGTGCAGGTTAAAGGGAATCTGTCACTATTATTTAACCTATCTAAACTATTACTATGGGCATACATGTTATAGAATGCTGAAAAAAGGGAAACGTGTGTCTCGTTTCAGATACCTCATTGCTGATAAATCATCTTTTATCACTTTATAAATGACCGCTTCAACGCTCTGTGGAGGACATTGCCTGGAAGATAACTCTGCCTCCAAAGATTATTATAAAAATAAGGTGGAGTTACGAGTATGTGATGTGTAATCGCTGTTCTTTGCTCTCCTGATCTCACTGCAGAGCTGTGTTTGGTTATACAGTGGGTACGGAAAGTATTCAGACCCCTTTAAATTTTTCACTCTTTGTTTCATTGCAGCCATTTGGTAAATTCAAAAAAGTTCATTTTTTTCACATTAATGTACACTCTGCACCCCATCTTGACTGAAAAAAAGCAGAAATGTAGATATTTTTGCAAATTTATTAAAAAAGAAAAACCGAAATATCACATGGTCATAAGTATTCAGACCCTTTGCTCACTATTGAGTAGAAGCACCCTTTTTGAGCCATAAGTCTTCTTGGGAATGATGCAACATGTTTTTCACACCTGGATTTGGGGATCCTCTGCTATTCTTCCTTGCAGATCCTCTCCAGTTCCATCAGGTTGGATGGTGAACGTTGGTGGACAGCCATTTTCAGGTCTCTCCAGAGATGCTCAATTGGGTTTAGGTCAGGGCTCTGGCTGGGCCAGACAAGAATGGTCACAGAGTTATTCTGATGCCACTCCTTTGTTATTTTAGCTGTGTGCTTAGGGTCATTGTCTTGTTGGAAGGTGAACCTTCAGCCAAGTCTGAGGTCCAGAGCGCTCTGGAAGAAAGAGGTTTTCATCCAGGATATCTCTGTACTTGGATGCATTCATGTTTTCTTCCATGACCACCAGTCGTCCTGTCCCTGCAGCTGAAAAACACCCCCATAGCATGCTGCTGCCACCACCATGTTTCACTTTTGGGATTGTATTGGGCAAGTGATGAGCAGTGCCTGGTTTTCTCCACACTAAAAATGTGCTCAAGGCGCACTACAATGATAATAATGATAATTACATGGGTGCAATATCAGTGGCAACATATGTGAAAACAACCAGAAAAAAGAACACTGTATGATATGCACAACCACTGGTAATATAGGAATAGGTAAGTTTATTGACACACATGAACAATTAAAAACATAGTTAAAAACATGCGTGAGTTTCCCCCATATCTTGTAAATATAAGCAATAACAGAAGATACTGTACAAGGTATGCAGCAATCAAAATATATGCGTCTCCTGTGGATAAAGCATAGCTCTGCAGTGAATATGGCAGCAGAATTAGAGAGTCCACAGGTAAAAAAAACATGACTTTTCAGATGCCTGCTTGCACTGTGCAGGTGTAACGTGGGCTAAAAAAGCAAAAATCTCAAGTAATTAGTCAACAATCAAAGTGACAAGAAGAAACTCCATCGATCCAAAGCCCAAATACCATAAATAAAATCACAATGCCATCATTAAAGTGCCATGTATGAGCGCTATGGTACCATACCCAGGGTTGAGCACCCCGCAGGGGGTAAAATGCAAGTGCACTATACAAGCAACCTGCAACGTGGTGGCCACCAGGAGACATCAAGAGGGGGAGAAACAGACAAGCCCCACGCATATCGCCGTGTCAGCGAATGGTTTGTACGCTGAAAACCTCGGACCGGAAATGGAAGCATCACAAGGAGAGGATAAAGTGTGGGCAGACGCCTCAGCCCACACTTAGTACTGTGCACATCCACCGATCAGAAAGACCAGCATGCAGGCACAATAATAAAATAGAGATCGTAAACAAGGGCGCATCCACAGCTCCCGGGAGCCTGGGTACAACAAGTGTGAGATGTGGGGTGTCGCAGCTGAAAGGGAGATGCCCATGGAATGGCACAGTGAAAGTAAACAAGGAAAACCAAATTGAGTCATAGATAGTACAATGGTAAGATAGTAAAATGGTTGAACTACATGGGAAAACTGTCTTGGTTGTAGGGCCGATAATGAATAACAAAAAACAATTAAATAGAACATTGGAGTTGCTTGAAGTTGGAAGCAATTTTGATTGTGGATGGTTATAGCAATCTTGGTGTGTGTAAAAAATAAAAATAATAAACAAATAAACTAAGAAAAATTATAAATATTAAGAATACAAAAATAAAAATAAATGAAAAATAAAAAAATAAAAGATAATAAAAATAATAATAAAATGAAAAATAAAGAATAAAAAATAAAAAATATACTGGTAATAAGGAACAAGAAAAAATATATATAATCATATATGTTAAAAATAAAAATAAAAAAGATCAAAAATGAAAATAATAGCGAAATAATTTATTAACTGTATAGAAATGTGTGCGTACACAATATGCACATATGCCCATGCATGAAGAAAAAATTCAACACCAAAATAGTGAGATGAAAAACAAATATGCAGCAACAGCCATAAATTTCATTGAAACTGTACTTGCTTAAATGGGACCCCAATACAAAAGGAATCCCAGAACCGGACCCCAAGATGTCACAGCTACCCCAGCCAACTCCGTCTATATACTAATGTACCCACATGAGGACCCAAAGAGGAAAATTGAACCAAAATAAAAGGTAAGAAACCCTCCATAACACGCTATCATAGATAAATGCTAGACAAAGGTCAATGATGCCCACCAACCGATGCTGAAAGCTAGGCTAAATAAATAAGCGAATTTGCCACAATATCATACAGAGAAAGTGGAATAAAATACTATTTAATTTATTCATGTACTCTCTCTCTTGAAAAGTCTTTAATAAATAGTTCTCAAAGACGAAATCCTCATACGTCCATATGACCGGTGGATCAAGGATGGTGTCAACCCAGGTAAATATTATCAAAGGTGAAAGTCTTGTATAGGGAATACAAGTTGAGTACAGACAAGTCCAGAAGTCTGTTCCTAATTGGATGAAAGTGAAGAATATCATCGGATCGCCAACCAGATTGCTCCAGTTGAATAACTCTGAACAACAGACCCAGGTAGGGAATCCACATTGACTACAGACAAGTCCAGAAGTCTATTCTTGATTGAAAGAAGGTAAAGAGTTTTATCAGAATGCCAACCAGATTGCTCTAAGTTGCACAACTATGAAAAACACATACATCAATGTGTTGTATGTTATATATTTTAAATGATTTCAACACTCCAATTAATTAATAAGAATTATGGAGATATTGATATAGTTTCAATCATATATATATAAAATTCCCCCAGATGTGTTCAGCGGCCCATCCCCCAGTTGTTGAATTTCTGCCATGTGTCCTACATGAAGCCCCCTTCTCCAGTTGCAAAAAAGATGGTAAATCAGGTTTCATTGGAGATTGAGGGGATGTACCTTTGCAAGTGGACAAGAGACTGGTGAGATCATTCCCCACACGTGGGGGCTGGACACACCTCTGGTAGCTGGAGAGATATAACAGAGCACATGTGCTGGGGCCCAGTCTCTTGCTTCCTGGACGATGAGTGATGGTCTTCTACCTTGAGAGTGTAATGTATGACTATTGATTATGTGTTATTTTGAGTGACTGTTTATATTTATTATCTTTTATTAAGTAAATTCATTTTAGTTTATTCAATTATCATGTGAGCATTTATTTATTCATCACAATTCTTTAAACCATAACAAAACAATCATCCAGTACAGGGTATGTCCGTCAAACCAGGCTAGCTGAGGAAACCGATGAATCGTAAGTCCTCATTCAATCCAGCGGCTGCTGTAGTGTGGAGGAGAAAAATCCAACGTGATTCGGCTTGCAAGAGTCGTTTATGAAGTGAGTCACCCCTGCCTGAGCTCACAATGTGCTCTAGACCCACCTCCACAGTGTTGATTCACCTACCAGAATGAAGAGCCATGAAGTGAGCTGCAACAGGGGTCAGGTATTGATAGTAGGCAGATGTTTCTGGAATCTACGCAGGAGTTCTAGTGAGGTTTGACCAAAGTAGATCTGTGAACAGGGACACATTATGGCATATATCACATTGCTGCTCCTACAGTTGATAAATTACCTGAGCCAATGTTGTTACCCATCCAGTGGGTTGCTGAAGATGTCCCGTGTAGGCTACATAGGTTGACGGATATTACAATCCCCGCAGACAAAGGAACCCCTTAGTGTGATGCCACAATTGATTTTGAATGTAGGTTTCACATAATGGTTCCTTGTGAGGATGTCCCTGAGATTGGGTGCCCTTCTAGCCATTATTAAATGTTGTTCACTGACGATCTGAGCAGTCTGTAATCAGTGGTAAGTTTGGCCCAATGTCTTTGCAGGATACTCCTTACCTGTGACCAACGCGTGTTATAACCAGTAATGAACTGCGGTCTACCCTGTTGTTTCTTGGATTTTGTTAACAACGACTCCTGTGTATGTCCCCTGGCCCTCTGATAGGCTGTTGAGATGCAACTCTTTGCATAACTTCTGTCTCTAAAACATTTGGTGAGGTCCAGTGCTTCTGTCCTGAAATCCTCGTCCCTCATACAGTTCCTCCTTACCCTCAAGAATTTCCCAATATGAACACCTCTTCTTCTTTTCTTCCAATAGGCTGTTTGTAGCCATAGGCTTTCTTTACAGTCGAGTAATCAGCAAATCCTCGCTGATGATGATATTCAGATCCAAGAAGGAAATGGATGACATTGTATGAGTCAAGAATATGTTCAAGGAGTTGTTATTCAAAAATTCCAAAAATAACACAAATTCCTCCTGTGAACCTGACCAGATGAAGAAGATGTCATCAATAAAACGTGACCAATGTCATACCTTTTCCTTAAACCAATTGGAGAGAAAAACGATGGTGGACTCGCACCAACCTAAAAATAGGTTAGCAAGGGCTGGGACACGTCACATCTCCATTGCGACTCCAAATGTCTGCAGATAAAAAGACCTATCAAAAAGGAAATAATTATGTTTGAACAGAAAATCGAAAAGATTAATCACAAAATAGTCGTGCATTCTGTCTGAATTAGGCATTACCATCATTGTGATTAATATTAGAATAAATGGATTCAACATCGCATCAACTAATAGTGTCTCTGATGACAAAGTAATACCACAACAGATGTTAATAAAATGCGAGGAATCCCTAATGTATGAGGGCAACTTTTGAACCATAGGCTGTAGAAAGAAGTCCACATAAATACATGCCTTTTCACAGAGGCTGCCGATGCTAGCCACAATGGGATGTCCGGTGGTTTGGTAAGATTTTTATGGACTTTGGGCAACATATAAAAGGTGGAGATGATGGGGTGTTCCACCATATAAAATTCTGTTTGTTTTTGTTAATAATGCCCAAGTCAAAAGCCTTATCAATCAATGCTATCAGTTTAGTAGAGAAAAGACCAGTTGGATAAGATGGGAGGTTCCAATAAAATCTCGAGTCATTAAGTTGCCTGTGTGCTTCCGCAAGATAGAGATCATGTGGCCAAAGTACCATATTTCCTCCCTTGTCCTCCTCTCTTATAAGGAAATTATTATTGTGCTACAGATTATAAACAGCCCGTTTTTCTGAACTAGTCAGATTTTCCTTCCCAACGGCAAGCATAGGTAACAATTGGATGTCCTTTTTAACCGTCTCAAAAAGGATTTAACTGCCAGTATTAGGGAGAGTGGCGGGGAAGTGTTGGATTTATTTCTATGTGGAAAGTGTGGCCTACCTGTGTCGGAATCATTTTCTTGTAGAAGGTCCATCAGGTCCTGGAGCCACCTCTGATCTGTCTGGTCTAGGCTTGTAATCATGTGGGATTTGTTGAGTAAAACCTGTAAAAAAAGATTCCTGCAAAAAAGATATAGGTCTTTCACCAGTGTGAATTTATCCAGAGTTTGAATCGGGGAAAAGGTCAATCCCTTTCTTAAAACTGAAATCTCAGTTAAAAATAGCTGGTATTGGGATAAATTAGCAATCTGGAGTGTATCCGATGGTACCTGTGTTGTTTCATCCTGTCCTGCCAGGTATCACCTATTTCCGATAATCCTTCCACTGGTCATAATATGGCAGTCTGTGATCTCTGTTCCTTGTTGTCCTTGTGAACAGACTTTTGCTTCCGCTTGTGCCCTCTCCTGGTCCTGGATCTAATTCGCTCTCGGTTGAGAGATAAAAAAAATTACTGGACGTATAGCCTTCCGTGCCTGGTGGATCACCTGTTCACACTTAGTCTATGTTTGGATGTGACGGTCAGTTTTTTGAAATGGTGGATCGCCTGAGACCTCTGGAGCATGGCGTGGTGACAGCATGGGACGCCTGTTCCCCCAATGTCTCCTGTTATGACCTGGTGGTGAGGACAATAATGGACCTGGTGGTTAAGAGCACACGGAATGACCTGATAGTTACTAATAATACAGGACAAGCTCTGAGACATGGGAACTCTGCTGACCGCAATCCCTAAACCTATCACACACACTAGAAATAGCCGTGGAGCGCTCCTGACGCTCCCTAGGCACCTCGTCACAGCCTAAGGAACTAGCTAGCCCTAAAGATAGAAAAATAAAGCCTACCTTGCCTCAGAGAAATTCCCCAAAGGAACAGGCAGCCCCCCACATATAATGACTGTGAGTTAAGATGAAAATTACAAACACAGAGATGAAATAGATTTAGCAAAGTGAGGCCCGACTTACTGAACAGACAGAGGATAGGAAAGGTAACTTTGCGGTCAGCACAAAAAACTACAAAAAGACCACGCAGAGGGCGCAAAAAGACCCTCCGCACCGACTCACGGTGCGGAAGCGCTCCCTCTGCATCCCAGAGCTTCCAGCAAGCAAGACAAAAATCAAAATAGCAAGCTGGACAGAAAAAATAGCAAACAGAGAAAAACAAGCAGGAACTTAGCTTCTGCTGGGAAGACAGGTCACAAGAACGATCCAGGAGCGAACTAGACCAATACTGGAACTTTGACAGGTGGCATGGAGCAATGATCTAGGTGGAGTTAAATAGAGCAGCCAGCTAACGAATTAACCTCATCACCTGTGGAAGGAACCTCAGAAGCCGCAGCTCCACTCACAACCACCAGAGGAAGCCCATGGACAGAACCAGCCGAAGTACCATTCATGACCACAGGAGGGAGCTTAACAACAGAATTCACAACAGTCTCCATTTAAAGGCTCTTTGTTGATCAAGGTCAGTTTGATCTCTTTGAAATTTGGATCTTTTTCTCTGCATGATTTCCTTATCATATCTGTCTAGAAGCTCCTTGAGCTTAATTTTAAAGGGTTGAACTTGTGAAGTCTCATCAAATTTAGTAAGTTTTGCCTCAAGATCCTTGATCCCTACTTTCACTTTAGCCAAAAGTTCCCTATCATGTTCTATCAACATATTAATTAACATATGTGAAAAACGAAGCAAGCCCTGTTCCCAGGTGTTGCAAAAAGTAGGGGTGAGCTCCCAGGCTGGGTAGATGGGAACTCTCAAACCCCGTGGGACTATATTGAGATTGAGATATTCTTCCAGACAACAAGTATTCCACAGTAATCTTATGTCCTGTTTTTGTGGCGCAATCAGATCATTCGTTAAGTGGGTAAATTCAGAATCTGGATTACTATTGGTCACTAGGGTTGAGCGAAACGGGTCGAACATTTTCAAAAGTCGCCGACTTTTGGCTAAGTCGGGGTTTCATGAAACCCGATCCGACCCCTGTGCGGGGTCGGCCATGCGGTACGCGACTTTCGCGCCAAAGTCGCGTTTCAATGACGCGAAAAGCGCCATTTCTCAGCCAATGAAGGTAAACGCAGAGTGTGGGCAGCGTGATGACATAGGTCCTGGTCCCCACCATCTTAGAGAAGGGCATTGCAGTGATTGGCTTGCTGTCTGCAACGTCACAGGGGCTATAAAGAGGCGTTCCCGCCGACCGCCATCTTACTGCTGCTGATCTGAGCTTAGGGAGAGGTTGCTGCCGCTTTGTCAGAAGCAGGGATAGCGTTAGGCAGGGTCCATTAACCACAAAACCGCTTGTGCTGCAGCGATTTGCACTGTCCAACACCACCCTCGGTGTGCAGGGACAGTGGAAGTTTTTTTTTTTTTTTTTTCCCCTCAGCGCTGTAGCTCATTGGGCTGCCCTAGAAGGCTCCCTGATAGCTGCATTGCTGTGTGTACGCCGCTGTGCAAACCAACTGCTTTTTTCAAAGCACAAATCCTCTTGTTCCTTCCTTTCTGCACAGCTATCTTTTTTGTTTGTCCACACTTTTTATTTCATTTGTGCATCAGTCCACTCCTTATTGCTGCCTGCCATACCTGGCTGAGATTACTGCAGGCAGGGAGATAGTAGCTGCCTGCCATACCTGGCTGAGATTACTGCAGGCAGGGAGATAGTAATTGTAGGACATTCCCTGTTTTTTTTTTTTTTTTTTTTTTTTTGGTGGGAGATTAAGATTGGCAATTTGGCATTTCTGCTAGAGTGCCATCCCTGTGTGTGCCATCTCTCTCACATAGTGGGCCATAGAAAGCCTTTTCATTTTTCTGTATTTTTTTTTGTGGGGTGTATAAATTCTCCCTGATAAAAATACAGTGGGAGATTAATATTGGCCTTTGGGCTTGTGTGCCAGTCCTGAGTGTGCCATCTCTCTCACAAATAGTGGGCCATAGAAAGCCTATTTTATTTTTTTTTGGGTTTTATAAATTCTCCCTGAAAAAAAGGGAGATTAATATTGGCCTCTGGGCTTGTGTGCCAGTCCTGAGCGTGCCATCTGTGCCAGCCCTGAGCGTGCCATCTCTCTCACAAATAGTGGGCCATAGAAAGCCTATTTAATTTTTTTTTTGGTTTTATAAATTCTCCCTGAAAAAAAGGGAGATTAATATTGGCCTCTGGGCTTGTGTGCCAGTTGTGAGCGTGCCATCTGTGCCAGTCCTGAGCGTGCCATCTCTCTCACAAATAGTGGGCCATAGAAAGCCTATTTAATTTTTTTTTTGGTTTTATAAATTTTCCCTGAAAAAAGGGAGATTAATATTGGCCTCTGGGCTTGTGTGCCAGTTGTGAGCGTGCCATCTGTGCCAGTCCTGAGCGTGCCATCTCTCTCACAAATAGTGGGCCATAGAAAGCCTATTTAAATATTTTTTTGGTTTTATAAATTCTCCCAGAAAAAAAGGGAGATTAATATTGGCCTCTGGGCTTCTGTGCCAGTCCTGAGCGTGCCATCTGTGCCAGTCCTGAGCGTCCCATCTCTCTCACAAATAGTGGGCCATAGAAAGCCTATTTAATTTTTTTTTTGGTTTTATAAATTTTCCCTGAAAAAAGGGAGATTAATATTGGCCTCTGGGCTTGTGTGCCAGTTGTGAGCGTGCCATCTGTGCCAGTCCTGAGCGTGCCATCTCTCTCACAAATAGTGGGCCATAGAAAGCCTATTTAAATATTTTTTTGGTTTTATAAATTCTCCCAGAAAAAAAGGGAGATTAATATTGGCCTCTGGGCTTCTGTGCCAGTCCTGAGCGTGCCATCTGTGCCAGTCCTGAGCGTCCCATCTCTCTCACAAATAGTGGGCCATAGAAAGCCTATTTAATTTTTTTTTTGGTTTTGTAAATTTTCCCTGAAAAAAGGGAGATTAATATTGGCCTCTGGGCTTGTGTGCCAGTTGTGAGCGTGCCATCTGTGCCAGTCCTGAGCGTGCCATCTCTCTCACAAATAGTGGGCCATAGAAAGCCTATTTAATTTTTTTTTTGGTTTTATAAATTTTCCCTGAAAAAAGGGAGATTAATATTGGCCTCTGGGCTTGTGTGCCAGTTGTGAGCGTGCCATCTGTGCCAGTCCTGAGCGTGCCATCTCTCTCACAAATAGTGGGCCATAGAAAGCCTATTTAAATATTTTTTTGGTTTTATAAATTCTCCCAGAAAAAAAGGGAGATTAATATTGGCCTCTGGGCTTCTGTGCCAGTCCTGAGCGTGCCATCTGTGCCAGTCCTGAGCGTCCCATCTCTCTCACAAATAGTGGGCCATAGAAAGCCTATTTTTTTTTTTGGGGGGGTTTTAGAAATTCTCCCTGGAAAAAAAAAGGGAGATTAATATTGCCCTTTGGGCTTGTGTGCCAGTACTAAGCGTTCCATCTCTCTCTCTCTCTCTTAGTCAGTGGGCCATAGAACGCCTATTTTTGGTTTTATTTGTTTTCTAAATTCTCCCTGAAAAAATCATTTTATTTTATTTGGTTTCTAAATTCTTCCTGATAAAATCATATTTTTTTTATTATTTTTTTTTCTAAAGTCTCCCTGAAAAAAAAAAAAAAAAACAACCAAAAAAAACAGTGGGAGATTAATATTGGCCTTTCTGCTTGTGTGCCAGTCTTGACTCCTGGGTGTGCCATCTCTCTCTCTCTCTCTCTCTCTCTCTCTCTCCAATTGTGGTCCATAGAAAGCCTATATTTTTTTTCCTTGATTTGGGTTCCAAAATCTACCAGAGAAAATAACTCCATCAATCATTGGTAGAAAAATATTGGCCTCTGGGCTTGTGTGCCACTCCTGATTCCTGTGTGCGTCATCTCTCAGTCAGTGGGCCATAGAACGCCTATTTTTGGTTTTATTTGTTTTATAAATTCTCCCTGAAAAAATCATTTTATTTTATTTGGTTTCTAAATTCTTCCTGATAAAATCATATTTTTTTTATTATTTTTTTTTCTAAAGTCTCCCTGAAAAAAAAAAAAAAAAACAACCAAAAAAAACAGTGGGAGATTAATATTGGCCTTTCTGCTTGTGTGCCAGTCTTGACTCCTGGGTGTGCCATCTCTCTCTCTCTCTCTCTCTCTCTCTCTCTCCAATTGTGGTCCATAGAAAGCCTATATTTTTTTTCCTTGATTTGGGTTCCAAAATCTACCAGAGAAAATAACTCCATCAATCATTGGTAGAAAAATATTGGCCTCTGGGCTTGTGTGCCACTCCTGATTCCTGTGTGCGTCATCTCTCAGTCAGTGGGCCATAGAACGCCTATTTTTGGTTTTATTTGTTTTATAAATTCTCCCTGAAAAAATCATTTTATTTTATTTGGTTTCTAAATTCTTCCTGATAAAATCATATTTTTTTTATTATTTTTTTTTCTAAAGTCCCCCTGAAAAAAAAAAAAAAAAACAACCAAAAAAAACAGTGGGAGATTAATATTGGCCTTTCTGCTTGTGTGCCAGTCTTGACTCCTGGGTGTGCCATCTCTCTCTCTCTCTCTCTCTCTCTCTCTCTCTCTCTCCAATTGTGGTCCATAGAAAGCCTATATTTTTTTTCCTTGATTTGGGTTCCAAAATCTACCAGAGAAAATAACTCCATCAATCATTGGTAGAAAAATATTGGCCTCTGGGCTTGTGTGCCACTCCTGATTCCTGTGTGCGTCATCTCTCAGTCAGTGGGCCATAGAACGCCTATTTTTGGTTTTATTTGTTTTATAAATTCTCCCTGAAAAAATCATTTTATTTTATTTGGTTTCTAAATTCTTCCTGATAAAATCATATTTTTTTTATTATTTTTTTTTCTAAAGTCTCCCTGAAAAAAAAAAAAAAAAAACAACCAAAAAAAACAGTGGGAGATTAATATTGGCCTTTCTGCTTGTGTGCCAGTCTTGACTCCTGGGTGTGCCATCTCTCTCTCTCTCTCTCTCTCTCTCTCTCCAATTGTGGTCCATAGAAAGCCTATATTTTTTTTCCTTGATTTGGGTTCCAAAATCTACCAGAGAAAATAACTCCATCAATCATTGGTAGAAAAATATTGGCCTCTGGGCTTGTGTGCCACTCCTGATTCCTGTGTGCGTCATCTCTCACTCAGTGGCCCATAGAAAGCATATAGTTTGTTACATTTGTTTTCTAAATTCTCCCTGCAAAAATCAATTTTTTTTTTTTGGGGGGGTTTCTAAAGTGTTCCTGAAAAAAATAAAAATAAAAAAAAAATAATAGTGTGACATTAATATTAACATTTGTGCTTCAGTGACAGTCCTGCGTGTGGGGCATCTCTCTAATTTGCAGCCACCAAAAAAAGAGTGTGTAACATTGGGCCTGATTTTCGCTGTGGTCTCACCAACCTGTAAAGGGGTAGCTAAATCATACTGAAGTTATAGCTCACCGTGTAAGTTGTGTGACTGCAACAAATAACGTTAGTTTGGTTACGTTTTTAAAACAATGAGGAAGTCTAGTGGAAGAGGTCGTGGCCGGGGGCGTTCATTGTCAGCTGGTAATGAGGGTAGTGGTAGTGGTGGAGCATCAGGTGGTCGTGGGGAAAAAAATATTGCACCTAAGTCTGGAGCTGTGGAGCCAGGTTCGTCGTCCGGCTACACAAGGCCTCGAACGCTCCCTTTTCTGGGATTAGGAAAACCGCTTTTAAAGCCGGAGCAG
Source organism: Ranitomeya imitator (assembly GCF_032444005.1). Taxonomy (NCBI): domain Eukaryota; kingdom Metazoa; phylum Chordata; class Amphibia; order Anura; family Dendrobatidae; genus Ranitomeya; species Ranitomeya imitator. The sequence continues at coordinate 328,961,102 of NC_091287.1, read as the reverse complement.
CAAGAGCAAGTTTTGGCTTATCTTGCTGACTCAGCCTCTAGCTCTTTTGCCTCCTCTCGTGAAACTGGTAAAAGTAAAAGCAGCGCGTCGTTAGTGGATGTTCACGGTCAGGGACAAGTCACTTCCTTGTCCTCTTCAGCAAAAACAACAACAGAGAAGAATGCAGCAGGCGACACAACGGGTTACTCCATGGAGCTCTTTACACATACCGTCCCTGGCTTAGAAAGTGAAGCAGTTAACAGTCCATGCCCATTACAAATTGAATCTGACATGGAGTGCACTGACGCACAGCCACAGCCAGACTACTATGCTGGTCCTTTGACTCAGACCACAACATTGCCCTCGCAGGGTGCTGATCAAGAATCAGACCCTGATGAGACTATGTTGCCCCATCACGAACGCTATACCACCGAACGACACGGTGACACAGACGAAGTTGCGCAGGAGGTACAAGAAGAGTTATTAGATGACCCAGTTCTTGACCCCGATTGGCAGCCATTGGGGGAACAGGGTGCAGGCGGCAGCAGTTCTGAAGCAGAGGAGGAGGAGGGGCCGCAGCAGGCATCAACATCGCCACAGGTTCCATCTGCCGGGCCCGTATCTTGCCCAAAACGCGTGGCAAAGCCAAAACCTGGTGGAGGACAGCGTGGCCATCCGGTTAAAGCTCAGTCTGCAATGCCTGAAAAGGTATCCGATGCTAGAAAGAGTGCAGTCTGGCATTTTTTTAAACAACATCCAATTGATCAGCGCAAAGTCATCTGTCAAAAATGTTCTACTTCCTTAAGCAGAGGTCAGAATCTGAAAAGTCTCAATACTAGTTGCATGCATAGACATTTAACCACCATGCATTTGAAAGCTTGGACTAACTACCAAACGTCCCTTAAGGTTGTTGCACCCTCGGCCAATGAAGCTAGTCATCAACGCAACATCCCTTCCGGCAGTGTAGGACCACCATTTAGCGCACCACCTGCTGTATCTGTGCAGGTATCTTTGCCAGGCCAAAGCAGTCAGGGTCAGGGAATCACCAGTTTCGTAGTAGGAAACACTGCATCTAGGGCACCGGCGGCAACAATACCATCTCCCACCGTCTCTCAGTCTGCCATGTCCACCGGCACCCCCGCTAGTTCCACGATCTCCATCTCTCCAGTCCAGCTCACCCTACATGAGACTATGGTTAGAAAAAGGAAGTACTTAGCCTCGCATCCGCGTACACAGGGTTTGAACGCCCACATAGCTAGACTAATCTCGTTAGAGATGATGCCCTACCGGTTAGTTGAAAGCGAAGCTTTCAAAGACCTGATGGACTACGCTGTACCACGCTACGAGCTACCCAGTCGACACTTTTTTTCCAGAAAAGCCATCCCAGCCCTCCACCAGCATGTTAAAGAGCGCATCGTCCATGCACTCAGGCAATCTGTGAGCACAAAGGTGCACCTGACAACAGATGCATGGACCAGTAGGCATGGCCAGGGACGTTACGTGTCCATCACGGCACACTGGGTAAATGTGGTGGATTCAGGGTCCACAGGGGACAGCAAGTTTGGGACAGTTCTGCCTAGCCCACGGTCTAGTAAACAGTTGTCTGTAGCCGTTCGCACCCCCTCCTCCTCCTCCTCCTCCTCGTCCTCCTGCAGAAGCAAGAGCTCGTCCACAGACCGCAGTCGCACAAACACTCCATCCGCACCTGCCACTGTTGCACACCAGGTCTCCCATTATGGGGCAGCTACTGGCATACGTCAGCAGGCTGTATTGGCTATGAAGTGTTTGGGCGACAATAGACACACCGCGGAAGTTCTGTCCGAGTTCTTGCAGCAAGAAACGCAGTCGTGGCTGGGCACTGTAGATCTTGAGGCAGGCAAGGTAGTGAGTGATAACGGAAGGAATTTCATGGCTGCCATCTCCCTTTCCCAACTGAAACACATTCCTTGCCTGGCTCACACCTTAAACCTGGTGGTGCAGTGCTTCCTGAAAAGTTATCCGGGGTTATCCGACCTGCTCCTCAAAGTGCGTGGACTTTGCGCACATATCCGCCGTTCGCCTGTACACTCCAGCCGTATGCAGACCTATCAGCGTTCTTTGAACCTTCCCCAGCATCGCCTAATCATAGACGTTGCAACAAGGTGGAACTCAACACTGCACATGCTTCAGAGACTGTGCGAACAGAGGCGGGCTGTTATGTTTTTGTGGGAGGATACACATACACGGGCAGGCAGTAGGATGGCAGACATGGAGTTGTCAGGTGTGCAGTGGTCGAAGATTCAAGACATGTGTCAAGTCCTTCAGTGTTTTGAGGAATGCACACGGCTGGTTAGTGCAGACAACGCCATAATAAGCATGAGCATCCCCCTAATGCGTCTGCTGATGCAAAGTTTGACGCACATAAAGGATCAGGCGTCTGCACCAGAGGAAGAGGAAAGCCTTGATGACAGTCAGCGATTGTCTGGTCAGGGCAGTGTACATGACGAGGTACCGGGCGAAGAGGAGGTGGAGGATGAGGAGGATGATGGGGATGAGTATATTTTTAATGAGGAAGCTTTCCCGGGGGCACGGGAAATTGGTGGCGTGGCAAGGCCGGGTTCTGGTTTTTTGAGGGACACAAGTGACGTAGATTTGCCTGCAACTGCCCCTCAACCAAGCACAACCGCAGATTTGACAACGGGAACTTTGGCCCACATGGCGGATTATGCCTTGCGTATCCTCAAAAGGGACACACGCATTACAAAAATGATGAACGATGACGATTACTGGTTGGCCTGCCTCCTTGATCCTCGCTATAAAGGCAAATTGCAAAATATTATGCCACATGAGAACTTGGAACTAATATTAGCAACAAAACAATCAACTCTTGTTGACCGTTTGCTTCTGGCATTCCCTGCACACAGCGCCCGTGATCGTTCTCACACGAGCTCCAGGGGCCAGCAGACCAGAGGTGTTAGAGGGGCAGAAATCAGAAGTGGCGTTGGCCAGAGGGGTTTTCTGACCAGGTTGTGGAGTGATTTTTCTATGACCGCAGACAGGACAGGTACTGCAGCATCAATTCAAAGTGACAGGAGACAACATTTGTCCAGTATGGTTACAAACTATTTTTCATCCCTTATCGACGTTCTCCCTCAACCGTCATTCCCATTTGATTACTGGGCATCCAAATTAGACACCTGGCCAGAATTGGCAGAATATGCATTGCAGGAGCTTGCTTGCCCGGCAGCTAGTGTCCTATCAGAAAGAGTATTCAGTGCTGCAGGTTCAATACTAACAGAAAAAAGGACTCGTCTGGCTACCCAAAATGTAGATGATCTAACCTTCATTAAAATGAACCACAACTGGATTTCAAAATCTTTTGCCCCACCCTGCCCGGCTGACACCTAGCTTTCCTATGAAAAGGTCTTGCCTGTGGACTATTCTGAATGACTTTTCCAATCTCGTAATTTTCTTCACCTGATTGTCCAGCATACGACATGTTTCCACCTCACGAAATGGCCAAACTCCCCACACGGGGCCGTGCTATCGCCACTTTGCGCTTGGACCCTTGAGAGTGCTGTTTGTCTGAAGAGGTGGGTGTGGCCGCTTTTGGTCGACGGCACTGCCACTGGGTCCCTCATAGTACAATAAAGTGTCTCTGGCGGTGGTGGTGCGCACCCAACGTCAGACACACCGTTGTAATATGAGGGGCCCTGTGCCTGTACCGCCGGCCACAAGCCAGTTCCCCCCCCCAGCTCAAACAGTGCTCTACCACTAGCAAAATTATCTCTCACAGCTTCACCAATGTGTAGTCTAGGCGCTGACATCCTTCAATGCCTGGCACTGACAATACCATTGTTTTGACATTTTTGTTATGTTAGGCCTTCGAAGCCTGTCTGCGGTCCCTTCTTTCTACAACTACTACACTGACCAGGCCACTGCTGGCCGTGTTACCCTGGAACCAATTTAAAAGTGCCTACAGTCAGCCCAATTTTGTTATGTTAGGCCTTCGAAGACTGTCTGCCGTCACTCCTTCCACTAGACTTCCACTGACCATACACTGCTGCCCATGTACCCCTGGAACCAATTTAAAATTGCCTACAGCCAGCCCAATTTTTTTATTTTAGGCCTTCGATGCCTGTCTGCGGTCCATTCTTTCAACTACTACTACACTGACCAGGGCACTGCTGCCCAAGTACCCCTGGAACCAATTTAAAATTGACTACAGCCATGTGTTAATATTTTAGGCCTTCGATGCCTGTCTGTGGTCACTCCTTCCACTAGGCCTCCACTGACCACACCACTGCTGCCCGTGTACCCCTGGAACCAATTTAAAATTGCCTACAGCCATGTGTGATTATTTTAGGCCTTCGATGCCTGTCTGCGGTCACTCCTTCCACTAGGCCTCCACTGACCACACCACTGCTGCCCGTGTAACCCTGGAACCAATTTAAAATTGCCTACAGCCATGTGTTATTATTTTAGGCCTTCGATGCCTGTCTGCGGTCACTCCTTCCACTAGGCCTCCACTGACCACACCACTGCTGCCCGTGTACCCCTGGAACCAATTTAAAATTGCCTACAGCCAGCCCAATTTTTTTATTTTAGGCCTTCGATGCCTGTCTGCGGTCCATTCTTTCAACTACTACTACACTGACCAGGGCACTGCTGCCCAAGTACCCCTGGAACCAATTTAAAATTGCCTACAGCCATGTGTTAATATTTTAGGCCTTCGATGCCTGTCTGTGGTCACTCCTTCCACTAGGCCTCCACTGACCACACCACTGCTGCCCGTGTACCCCTGGAACCAATTTAAAATTGCCTACAGCCATGTGTGATTATTTTAGGCCTTCGATGCCTGTCTGCGGTCACTCCTTCCACTAGGCCTCCACTGACCACACCACTGCTGCCCGTGTAACCCTGGAACCAATTTAAAATTGCCTACAGCCATGTGTTATTATTTTAGGCCTTCGATGCCTGTCTGCGGTCACTCCTTCCACTAGGCCTCCACTGACCACACCACTGCTGCCCGTGTACCCCTGGAACCAATTTAAAATTGCCTACAGCCAGCCCAATTTTTTTATTTTAGGCCTTCGATGCCTGTCTGCGGTCCATTCTTTCAACTACTATTACACTGACCAGGGCACTGCTGCCCGTGTACCCCTGGAACCAATTTAAAATTGCCTACAGCCATGTGTTATTATTTTAGGCCTTCGATGCCTGTCTGCGGTCACTCCTTCCACTAGGCCTCCACTGACCACACCACTGCTGCCCGTGTACCCCTGGAACCAATTTAAAATTGCCTACAGCCATGTGTGATTATTTTAGGCCTTCGATGCCTGTCTGCGGTCACTCCTTCCACTAGGCCTCCACTGACCACACCACTGCTGCCCGTGTACCCCTGGAACCAATTTAAAATTGCATACAGCCAGCCCAATTTTTTTATTTTAGGCCTTCGATGCCTGTCTGCGGTCCATTCTTTCAACTACTACTACACTGACCAGGGCACTGCTGCCCAAGTACCCCTGGAACCAATTTAAAATTGCCTACAGCCATGTGTTAATATTTTAGGCCTTCGATGCCTGTCTGTGGTCACTCCTTCCACTAGGCCTCCACTGACCACACCACTGCTGCCCGTGTACCCCTGGAACCAATTTAAAATTGCCTACAGCCATGTGTGATTATTTTAGGCCTTCGATGCCTGTCTGCGGTCACTCCTTCCACTAGGCCTCCACTGACCACACCACTGCTGCCCGTGTAACCCTGGAACCAATTTAAAATTGCCTACAGCCATGTGTTATTATTTTAGGCCTTCGATGCCTGTCTGCGGTCACTCCTTCCACTAGGCCTCCACTGACCACACCACTGCTGCCCGTGTACCCCTGGAACCAATTTAAAATTGCCTACAGCCAGCCCAATTTTTTTATTTTAGGCCTTCGATGCCTGTCTGCGGTCCATTCTTTCAACTACTATTACACTGACCAGGGCACTGCTGCCCGTGTACCCCTGGAACCAATTTAAAATTGCCTACAGCCATGTGTTATTATTTTAGGCCTTCGATGCCTGTCTGCGGTCACTCCTTCCACTAGGCCTCCACTGACCACACCACTGCTGCCCGTGTACCCCTGGAACCAATTTAAAATTGCCTACAGCCATGTGTGATTATTTTAGGCCTTCGATGCCTGTCTGCGGTCACTCCTTCCACTAGGCCTCCACTGACCACACCACTGCTGCCCGTGTACCCCTGGAACCAATTTAAAATTGCATACAGCCAGCCCAATTTTTTTATTTTAGGCCTTCGATGCCTGTCTGCGGTCCATTCTTTCAACTACTACTACACTGACCAGGGCACTGCTGCCCAAGTACCCCTGGAACCAATTTAAAATTGACTACAGCCATGTGTTAATATTTTAGGCCTTCGATGCCTGTCTGTGGTCACTCCTTCCACTAGGCCTCCACTGACCACACCACTGCTGCCCGTGTACCCCTGGAACCAATTTAAAATTGCCTACAGCCATGTGTGATTATTTTAGACCTTCGATGCCTGTCTGCGGTCACTCCTTCCACTAGGCCTCCACTGACCACACCACTGCTGCCCGTGTACCCCTGGAACCAATTTAAAATTGCCTACAGCCAGCCCAATTTTTTTATTTTAGGCCTTCGATGCCTGTCTGCGGTCCATTCTTTCAACTACTACTACACTGACCAGGGCACTGCTGCCCGTGTACCCCTGGAACCAATTTAAAATTGCCTACAGCCATGTGTTATTATTTTAGGCCTTCGATGCCTGTCTGCGGTCACTCCTTCCACTAGGCCTCCACTGACCACACCACTGCTGCCCGTGTACCCCTGGAACCAATTTAAAATTGCCTACAGCCAGCCCAATTTTTTTATTTTAGGCCTTCGATGCCTGTCTGCGGTCCATTCTTTCAACTACTACTACACTGACCAGGGCACTGCTGCCCAAGTACCCCTGGAACCAATTTAAAATTGACTACAGCCATGTGTTAATATTTTAGGCCTTCGATGCCTGTCTGCGGTCACTCCTTCCACTAGGCCTCCACTGACCACACCACTGCTGCCCGTGTACCCCTGGAACCAATTTAAAATTGCCTACAGCCAGCCCAATTTTTTTATTTTAGGCCTTCGATGCCTGTCTGCGGTCCATTCTTTCAACTACTACTACACTGACCAGGGCACTGCTGCCCGTGTACCCCTGGAACCAATTTAAAATTGCCTACAGCCATGTGTTATTATTTAAGGCCTTCGATGCCTGTCTGTGGTCCCTCCTTCCACTAGGCCTCCACTGACCTGTCTACTGCGGCCCGTGTACCCCTTGAACCAACCTAATAAAATATTTAAAAAATTAATTTGATTATAAAAAATAAGATCGTGTTGAGATCTCAAATGCAGACATTTTAACAATCAAAACAAACACACAACAAATATCTGGAACTGTACTACAAAGGTCCAACAGCTACAATTTCTTTCTCCTGCAAGAAGTTAACTGAAAGTTTTTTGGAGTTGTTAACACAGATATGGCATCCACCGAGTGTTGTCCTGTCGCGTCTCCTTTAAATTATTTCCAATAAGATGTTAAACTATTAATTTAATAAAATCAATAATTAAAAAAATAATTGAGTAAGTCAAAAGCACATTGCAAATAAACATTAATTACAAATCAAGAAGCATGGCGCGTCCGAGGGTGAGTAGATACCGAATAAGAATATAATCACCCTCGGACGCGCAATGCTTATTTACAACAGCCTTCCTTCCTAAGAATCAGCCCTTCCGTGGTGTAGAGAGAGGTTGTGTTACACTCCAAGGTGTTCCCCAGGTTGCCTTTCCTGAGCTTCGATCTTCATGCTCTCGTTTAGTAGGTGTCGGAAAGTAGGCTGCATTAGGCCTACAAATTGGGTATGGGGTGGAGAGAGATGGTGTGTTACACTCCAAGGTGTTCCCCAGGTTTCCTTGCCATTGCTTCGGTCTTCCGACTCTCGTTTAGTAGTTGTAGAAAAGTACACAGCATTAGGCCTACAAAATGGGTATGGGGTGGAGAGAGATGGTGTGTTACACTCCAAGGTGTTCCCCAGGTTGCCTTTCCTGAGCTTCTATCTTCAGGCTCTCATTAAATTGTGGTTAAATGGAACAACTGCATTTGGCGTACTAGTTGGTTTGGGGCCTACTATCGGTGTCTGCCACTCCTTGCTGTTCTCCTGGTTTCCTGTCCTGAAATTCCATTTTCAGCCTCTCGTTAAGTAGTTGTTAATGTTAGACTGCATTTGGCCTACTAGTTGGGTTGGGGCCTACTATCGGTGTCTGCCACTCCTTGCTGTTCTCCTCCACTGAACAAAGCTGTGCCGCCTGTTTACTACGGTTGCCAATTTTGAACTGCATTTCGACTACTTACTGATTTGGCCCTACTCTCTGTGTCAGCCTCTCATTCCAGTTGTCCTCCACTGCAATGCCCCCTGGTTATTCCTGTGTTACCAATTTTGAACTGCATTTAGCCCACTTTCTTCTTTGGGCCTATATCTGTGTTTCCACTTCATCGTGCCCATTGCCCAGCCAGTGATAGATGAGTCTGCTGGTACATTGACCCATAACGCAACATTCCCCGTGCACGCTACACAACAACATTGTGACCCTGCTGAAAGTCAGGTTGCTCTTCCCGCATACCATACCACCTTACACGGGGACAAAGAGGAAGGTGCAGATGAAAGTGCAGGTTCCTTCATCAGGTGGGGGGAGGAATACTAGTTGGCGACGTCACTGGCACAGGGCCTCTCATAGTACGCAAAAGTGTTGCTGCCGGTGGGAGGCGCCCCCGCCGTGCAAACACACCGCTGTACTTTGAGGGGCCCTGTGCCAGTGCCAATGCCAACGAGTGGGCCCCCCCTGCTTGCTCAGGATCACAGCACTTGCAAAGTTGAAATACTTACCTCTCCCTGCTCCACTGCCGTGACGTGGTCCAGATTTACTGGGCCCACTAATTACTTGAACCAGCCCTACCCCCCACAACTTTAGCCAAATGACCCCCAATTTCAAATGCCTTCCAATTATTTTAAGGTAAATTACGCTTGACAAGCTTCATTAAGAAGAATGGATGGTTTTGACATTAAAATGGGCACTCTAGGTGTTTTCCTGGCCCCCACTCACTGCCGACTATGCTGCCCCATTGACTTGCATTGGGTTTCGTGTTTCGGTCGATCCCGACTTTACGTCATAATCGGCCGATTTCACTCGACCCGACTTTGGACATAGTCGGGTTTCGCAAAACCCGGCTCGACTCTAAAAAGGTCAAGGTCGCTCAACTCTATTGGTCACTACTGAAAAAACATTTGATGACTGAGCCGTCCAGGCTGCTTCCCACATGTCCCAATCCATGTGGGTCCAAACACAAGGACTCACAATAAGACCACAATAAACATAAGATATATATATATATATACTGTATATATATATATATATATATATATATATGAATATGAAGCTCTAATAAGCCGTGTGCTGCCTCGTAGAAAACACCAACTGGTGTATAAAATAGTTAAAGCGAAAAATGTCCACAAGGCGCACTGCAATGATAATAATGATAATTGCATGGGTTACATGGGTGCAATATGGTTTTCTCCACACACCTCTTAGAATTATCACCAAAAAGGTTTGTCTTCATCTCATCAGATTAGAAAATCTTATTTCTCATAGTCTGAGAGTCCTTCATGTGTTTTTTTTAGCAAACTCTATGCGGGCTTTCTTATGTCTTGCACTGAGGAGAGGCTTCTGTCAGGCAACTCTGCCATAAAGACCCGACTGGTGGAGGGCTGCAGTGATAGTTGACTTTGTGGATCTTTCTCCCATTTCCCTACTGCATCTCTGGAGCTCAGCCACAGTGATGTTGGGGTTCTTCTTTACTTCTCTCCGCAAGGCTCTTCTCCCACGATTGCTCAGTTTGGCTGGACGGCCAGGTCTAGGAAGACTTCTGGTTGTCCCAAACTTCTTCCATTTAAGGATTATGGAAGCCACTGTGCTCTTAGGAACCTTGAGTACTGCAGAAATTCTGTTGTAACCTTTGCCAGATTTGTGCCTTGCCACAATTCTGTCTCTGAGCTCCTTGGCCATTTCCTTTGACCTCATGATTCTCATTTGGTCTGACCTGCACTGTGAGCTGTGAGGTCTTATATAGACACGTGTGTGCCTTTCCAAATCAAGTCCTATCAGTTTAATTAAACACAGCTGGACTCCAATGAAGTAGAACCATCTCAAGGAGGATCACAAGGATATGAACAGCATGTGACCTATATATGAGTGTCTGAATAAAGGGTCTGAATACTTATGACTAGGGTTGAGCGAAACGGGTCGAACATTTTCAAAAGTCGCCGACTTTTGGCTAAGTCGGGGTTTCATGAAACCCGATCCGACCCCTGTGCGGGGTCGGCCATGCGGTACGCGACTTTCGCGCCAAAGTCGCGTTTCAATGACGCGAAAAGCGCCATTTCTCAGCCAATGAAGGTAAACGCAGAGTGTGGGCAGCGTGATGACATAGGTCCTGGTCCCCACCATCTTAGAGAAGGGCATTGCAGTGATTGGCTTGCTGTCTGCGACGTCACAGGGGCTATAAAGAGGCGTTCCCGCCGACCGCCATCTTACTGCTGCTGATCTGAGCTTAGGGAGAGGTTGCTGCCGCTTTGTCAGAAGCAGGGATAGCGTTAGGCAGGGTCCATTAACCACAAAACCGCTTGTGCTGCAGCGATTTGCACTGTCCAACACCACCCTCGGTGTGCAGGGACAGTGGAAGTTTTTTTTTTTTTTTTTTTTCCCCTCAGCGCTGTAGCTCATTGGGCTGCCCTAGAAGGCTCCCTGATAGCTGCATTGCTGTGTGTACGCCGCTGTGCAAACCAACTGCTTTTTTCAAAGCACAAATCCTCTTGTTCCTTCCTTTCTGCACAGCTATCTTTTTTGTTTGTCCACACTTTTTATTTCATTTGTGCATCAGTCCACTCCTTATTGCTGCCTGCCATACCTGGCTGAGATTACTGCAGGCAGGGAGATAGTAGCTGCCTGCCATACCTGGCTGAGATTACTGCAGGCAGGGAGATAGTAATTGTAGGACATTCCCTGTTTTTTTTTTTTTTGGTGGGAGATTAAGATTGGCAATTTGGCATTTCTGCTAGAGTGCCATCCCTGTGTGTGCCATCTCTCTCACATAGTGGGCCATAGAAAGCCTTTTCATTTTTCTGTATTTTTTTTTGTGGGGTGTATAAATTCTCCCTGATAAAAATACAGTGGGAGATTAATATTGGCCTTTGGGCTTGTGTGCCAGTCCTGAGTGTGCCATCTCTCTCACAAATAGTGGGCCATAGAAAGCCTATTTATTTTTTTTTTTGGTTTTATAAATTCTCCCTGAAAAAAAGGGAGATTAATATTGGCCTCTGGGCTTGTGTGCCAGTCCTGAGCGTGCCATCTGTGCCAGCCCTGAGCGTGCCATCTCTCTCACAAATAGTGGGCCATAGAAAGCCTATTTAATTTTTTTTTTTGTTTTATAAATTTTCCCTGAAAAAAGGGAGATTAATATTGGCCTCTGGGCTTGTGTGCCAGTTGTGAGCGTGCCATCTGTGCCAGTCCTGAGCGTGCCATCTCTCTCACAAATAGTGGGCCATAGAAAGCCTATTTAAATATTTTTTTGGTTTTATAAATTCTCCCAGAAAAAAAGGGAGATTAATATTGGCCTCTGGGCTTGTGTGCCAGTCCTGAGCGTGCCATCTGTGCCAGCCAGCCCTGAGCGTGCCATCTCTCTCACAAATAGTGGGCCATAGAAAGCCTATTTAATTTTTTTTTTTGTTTTATCAATTTTCCCTGAAAAAAGGGAGATTAATATTGGCCTCTGGGCTTGTGTGCCAGTTGTGAGCGTGCCATCTGTGCCAGTCCTGAGCGTGCCATCTCTCTCACAAATAGTGGGCCATAGAAAGCCTATTTAAATATTTTTTTGGTTTTATAAATTCTCCCAGAAAAAAAGGGAGATTAATATTGGCCTCTGGGCTTGTGTGCCAGTCCTGAGCGTGCCATCTGTGCCAGCCAGCCCTGAGCGTGCCATCTCTCTCACAAATAGTGGGCCATAGAAAGCCTATTTAATTTTTTTTTTTGTTTTATCAATTTTCCCTGAAAAAAGGGAGATTAATATTGGCCTCTGGGCTTGTGTGCCAGTTGTGAGCGTGCCATCTGTGCCAGTCCTGAGCGTGCCATCTCTCTCACAAATAGTGGGCCATAGAAAGCCTATTTAAATATTTTTTTGGTTTTATAAATTCTCCCAGAAAAAAAGGGAGATTAATATTGGCCTCTGGGCTTCTGTGCCAGTCCTGAGCGTGCCATCTGTGCCAGTCCTGAGCGTCCCATCTCTCTCACAAATAGTGGGCCATAGAAAGCCTATTTTATTTTTTTTTTGGGTTTTAGAAATTCTCCCTGAAAAAAGGGAGATTAATATTGGCCTCTGGGCTTGTGTGCCAGTTGTGAGCGTGCCATCTGTGCCAGTCCTGAGCGTGCCATCTCTCTCACAAATAGTGGGCCATAGAAAGCCTATTTAAATATTTTTTTGGTTTTATAAATTCTCCCAGAAAAAAAGGGAGATTAATATTGGCCTCTGGGCTTCTGTGCCAGTCCTGAGCGTGCCATCTGTGCCAGTCCTGAGCGTCCCATCTCTCTCACAAATAGTGGGCCATAGAAAGCCTATTTTATTTTTTTTTTGGGTTTCAGAAATTCTCCCTGGAAAAAAAAAGGGAGATTAATATTGCCCTTTGGGCTTGTGTGCCAGTACTAAGCGTTCCATCTCTCTCTCTCTCTCAGTCAGTGGGCCATAGAACGCATATTTTTGGTTTTATTTGTTTTCTAAATTCTCCCTGAAAAAATCATTTTATTTTATTTGGTTTCTAAATTCTTCCTGATAAAATCATATTTTTTTTATTATTTTTATTTCTAAAGTCTCCCTGAAAAAAAAAAAAAAAAAACAACCAAAAAAACAGTGGGAGATTAATATTGGCCTTTCTGCTTGTGTGCCAGTCTTGACTCCTGGGTGTGCCATCTCTCTCTCTCTCTCTCTCTCTCTCTCTCTCTCTCCAATTGTGGTCCATAGAAAGCCTATATTTTTTTTCCTTGATTTGGGTTCTAAAATCTACCAGAGAAAATAACTACATCAATCATTGGTAGAAAAATATTGGCCTCTGGGTTTGTGTGCCACTCCTGACTCCTGTGTGCGTCATCCCTCAGTCAGTGGGCCATAGAACGCCTATTTTTGGTTTTATTTGTTTTCTAAATTCTCCCTGAAAAAATCATTTTATTTTATTTGGTTTCTAAATTCTTCCTGATAAAATCATATTTTTTTTATTATTTTTTTTTCTAAAGTCTCCCTGAAAAAAAAAAAAAAAAACAGTGGGAGATTAATATTGGCCTTTCTGCTTGTGTGCCAGTCTTGACTCCTGGGTGCGTCATCTCTCAGTCAGTGGGCCATAGAACGCCTATTTTTGGTTTTATTTGTTTTATAAATTCTCCCTGAAAAAATCATTTTATTTTATTTGGTTTCTAAATTCTTCCTGATAAAATCATATTTTTTTTATTATTTTTTTTTCTAAAGTCTCCCTGAAAAAAAAAAAAAAAAAAACAACCAAAAAAAACAGTGGGAGATTAATATTGGCCTTTCTGCTTGTGTGCCAGTCTTGACTCCTGGGTGTGCCATCTCTCTCTCTCTCTCTCTCTCTCTCTCTCTCTCTCTCTCTCTCCAATTGTGGTCCATAGAAAGCCTATATTTTTTTTCCTTGATTTGGGTTCTAAAATCTACCAGAGAAAATAACTACATCAATCATTGGTAGAAAAATATTGGCCTCTGGGTTTGTGTGCCACTCCTGACTCCTGTGTGCGTCATCTCTCAGTCAGTGGGCCATAGAACGCCTATTTTTGGTTTTATTTGTTTTATAAATTCTCCCTGAAAAAATCATTTTATTTTATTTGGTTTCTAAATTCTTCCTGATAAAATCATATTTTTTTTATTATTTTTTTTTCTAAAGTCTCCCTGAAAAAAAAAACAAAAAAAAAAAACAAAAAAAAAACAGTGGGAGATTAATATTGGCCTTTCTGCTTGTGTGCCAGTCTTGACTCCTGGGTGTGCCATCTCTCTCTCTCTCTCTCTCCAATTGTGGTCCATAGAAAGCCTACATTTTTTTTCCTTGATTTGGGTTCCAAAATCTACCAGAGAAAATAACTCCATCAATCATTGGTAGAAAAATATTGGCCTCTGGGCTTGTGTGCCACTCCTGATTCCTGTGTGCGTCATCTCTCACTCAGTGGCCCATAGAAAGCATATAGTTTGTTACATTTGTTTTCTAAATTCTCCCTGCAAAAATCTATTTTTTTTTTTTTGGGGGGTTTCTAAAGTGTTCCTGAAAAAAATAAAAATAAAAAAAAAATAATAGTGTGACATTAATATTAACATTTGTGCTTCAGTGACAGTCCTGCGTGTGGGGCATCTCTCTAATTTGCAGCCACCAAAAAAAGAGTGTGTAACATTGGGCCTGATTTTCGCTGTGGTCTCACCAACCTGTAAAGGGGTAGCTAAATCATACTGAAGTTATAGCTCACCGTGTAAGTTGTGTGACTGCAACAAATAACGTTAGTTTGGTTACGTTTTTAAAACAATGAGGAAGTCTAGTGGAAGAGGTCGTGGCCGGGGGCGTTCATTGTCAGCTGGTAATGAGGGTAGTGGTAGTGGTGGAGCATCAGGTGGTCGTGGGGGAAAAAATATTGCACCTAAGTCTGGAGCTGTGGAGCCAGGTTCGTCGTCCGGCTACACAAGGCCTCGAACGCTCCCTTTTCTGGGATTAGGAAAACCGCTTTTAAAGCCGGAGCAGCAAGAGCAAGTTTTGGCTTATCTTGCTGACTCAGCCTCTAGCTCTTTTGCCTCATCTCGTGAAACTGGTAAAAGTAAAAGCAGCGCGTCGTTAGTGGATGTTCACGGTCAGGGACAAGTCACTTCCTTGTCCTCTTCAGCAAAAACAACAACAGAGAAGAATGCAGCAGGCGACACAACGGGTTACTCCATGGAGCTCTTTACACATACCGTCCCTGGCTTAGAAAGTGAAGCAGTTAACAGTCCATGCCCATTACAAATTGAATCTGACATGGAGTGCACTGACGCACAGCCACAGCCAGACTACTATGCTGGTCCTTTGACTCAGACCACAACATTGCCCTCGCAGGGTGCTGATCAAGAATCAGACCCTGATGAGACTATGTTGCCCCATCACGAACGCTATACCACCGAACGACACGGTGACACAGACGAAGTTGCGCAGGAGGTACAAGAAGAGTTATTAGATGACCCAGTTCTTGACCCCGATTGGCAGCCATTGGGGGAACAGGGTGCAGGCGGCAGCAGTTCTGAAGCAGAGGAGGAGGAGGGGCCGCAGCAGGCATCAACATCGCCACAGGTTCCATCTGCCGGGCCCGTATCTTGCCCAAAACGCGTGGCAAAGCCAAAACCTGGTGGAGGACAGCGTGGCCATCCGGTTAAAGCTCAGTCTGCAATGCCTGAAAAGGTATCCGATGCTAGAAAGAGTGCAGTCTGGCATTTTTTTAAACAACATCCAATTGATCAGCGCAAAGTCATCTGTCAAAAATGTTCTACTTCCTTAAGCAGAGGTCAGAATCTGAAAAGTCTCAATACTAGTTGCATGCATAGACATTTAACCACCATGCATTTGAAAGCTTGGACTAACTACCAAACGTCCCTTAAGGTTGTTGCACCCTCGGCCAATGAAGCTAGTCATCAACGCAACATCCCTTCCGGCAGTGTAGGACCACCATTTAGCGCACCACCTGCTGTATCTGTGCAGGTATCTTTGCCAGGCCAAAGCAGTCAGGGTCAGGGAATCACCAGTTTCGTAGTAGGAAACACTGCATCTAGGGCACCGGCGGCAACAATACCATCTCCCACCGTCTCTCAGTCTGCCATGTCCACCGGCACCCCCGCTAGTTCCACGATCTCCAGCTCTCCAGTCCAGCTCACCCTACATGAGACTATGGTTAGAAAAAGGAAATACTTAGCCTCGCATCCGCGTACACAGGGTTTGAACGCCCACATAGCTAGACTAATCTCGTTAGAGATGATGCCCTACCGGTTAGTTGAAAGCGAAGCTTTCAAAGACCTGATGGACTACGCTGTACCACGCTACGAGCTACCCAGTCGACACTTTTTTTCCAGAAAAGCCATCCCAGCCCTCCACCAGCATGTTAAAGAGCGCATCGTCCATGCACTCAGGCAATCTGTGAGCACAAAGGTGCACCTGACAACAGATGCATGGACCAGTAGGCATGGCCAGGGACGTTACGTGTCCATCACGGCACACTGGGTAAATGTGGTGGATTCAGGGTCCACAGGGGACAGCAAGTTTGGGACAGTTCTGCCTAGCCCACGGTCTAGTAAACAGTTGTCTGTAGCCGTTCGCACCCCCTCCTCCTCCTCCTCCTCGTCCTCCTGCAGAAGCAAGAGCTCGTCCACAGACCGCAGTCGCACAAACACTCCATCCGCACCTGCCACTGTTGCACACCAGGTCTCCCATTATGGGGCAGCTACTGGCATACGTCAGCAGGCTGTATTGGCTATGAAGTGTTTGGGCGACAATAGACACACCGCGGAAGTTCTGTCCGAGTTCTTGCAGCAAGAAACGCAGTCGTGGCTGGGCACTGTAGATCTTGAGGCAGGCAAGGTAGTGAGTGATAACGGAAGGAATTTCATGGCTGCCATCTCCCTTTCCCAACTGAAACACATTCCTTGCCTGGCTCACACCTTAAACCTGGTGGTGCAGTGCTTCCTGAAAAGTTATCCGGGGTTATCCGACCTGCTCCTCAAAGTGCGTGGACTTTGCGCACATATCCGCCGTTCGCCTGTACACTCCAGCCGTATGCAGACCTATCAGCGTTCTTTGAACCTTCCCCAGCATCGCCTAATCATAGACGTTGCAACAAGGTGGAACTCAACACTGCACATGCTTCAGAGACTGTGCGAACAGAGGCGGGCTGTTATGTTTTTGTGGGAGGATACACATACACGGGCAGGCAGTAGGATGGCAGACATGGAGTTGTCAGGTGTGCAGTGGTCGAAGATTCAAGACATGTGTCAAGTCCTTCAGTGTTTTGAGGAATGCACACGGCTGGTTAGTGCAGACAACGCCATAATAAGCATGAGCATCCCCCTAATGCGTCTGCTGATGCAAAGTTTGACGCACATAAAGGATCAGGCGTCTGCACCAGAGGAAGAGGAAAGCCTTGATGACAGTCAGCGATTGTCTGGTCAGGGCAGTGTACATGACGAGGTACCGGGCGAAGAGGAGGTGGAGGATGAGGAGGATGATGGGGATGAGTATATTTTTAATGAGGAAGCTTTCCCGGGGGCATGGGAAATTGGTGGCGTGGCAAGGCCGGGTTCTGGTTTTTTGAGGGACACAAGTGACGTAGATTTGCCTGCAACTGCCCCTCAACCAAGCACAACCGCAGATTTGACAACGGGAACTTTGGCCCACATGGCGGATTATGCCTTGCGTATCCTCAAAAGGGACACACGCATTACAAAAATGATGAACGATGACGATTACTGGTTGGCCTGCCTCCTTGATCCTCGCTATAAAGGCAAATTGCAAAATATTATGCCACATGAGAACTTGGAACTAATATTAGCAACAAAACAATCAACTCTTGTTGACCGTTTGCTTCTGGCATTCCCTGCACACAGCGCCCGTGATCGTTCTCACACGAGCTCCAGGGGCCAGCAGACCAGAGGTGTTAGAGGGGCAGAAATCAGAAGTGGCGTTGGACAGAGGGGTTTTCTGACCAGGTTGTGGAGTGATTTTTCTATGACCGCAGACAGGACAGGTACTGCAGCATCAATTCAAAGTGACAGGAGACAACATTTGTCCAGTATGGTTACAAACTATTTTTCATCCCTTATCGACGTTCTCCCTCAACCGTCATTCCCATTTGATTACTGGGCATCCAAATTAGACACCTGGCCAGAATTGGCAGAATATGCATTGCAGGAGCTTGCTTGCCCGGCAGCTAGTGTCCTATCAGAAAGAGTATTCAGTGCTGCAGGTTCAATACTAACAGAAAAAAGGACTCGTCTGGCTACCCAAAATGTAGATGATCTAACCTTCATTAAAATGAACCACAACTGGATTTCAAAATCTTTTGCCCCACCCTGCCCGGCTGACACCTAGCTTTCCTATGAAAAGGTCTTGCCTGTGGACTATTCTGAATGACTTTTCCAATCTCGTAATTTTCTTCACCTGATTGTCCAGCATACGACATGTTTCCACCTCACGAAATGGCCAAACTCCCCACACGGGGCCGTGCTATCGCCACTTTGCGCTTGGACCCTTGAGAGTGCTGTTTGTCTGAAGAGGTGGGTGTGGCCGCTTTTGGTCGACGGCACTGCCACTGGGTCCCTCATAGTACAATAAAGTGTCTCTGGCGGTGGTGGTGCGCACCCAACGTCAGACACACCGTTGTAATATGAGGGGCCCTGTGCCTGTACCGCCGGCCACAAGACAGTTCCCCCCCCAGCTCAAACAGTGCTCTACCACTAGCAAAATTATCTCTCACAGCTTCACCAATGTGTAGTCTAGCCGCTGACATCCTTCAATGCCTGGCACTGACAATACCATTGTTTTGACATTTTTGTTATGTTAGGCCTTCGAAGCCTGTCTGCGGTCCCTTCTTTCTACAACTACTACACTGACCAGGCCACTGCTGGCCGTGTTACCCTGGAACCAATTTAAAAGTGCCTACAGTCAGCCCAATTTTGTTATGTTAGGCCTTCGAAGACTGTCTGCCGTCACTCCTTCCACTAGACTTCCACTGACCATACACTGCTGCCCATGTACCCCTGGAACCAATTTAAAGTGCCTACAGCCAGCCCAATTTTGTTATGTTAGGCCTTCGAAGCCTGTCTGCGGTCACTCCTTCCACTAGACTTCCACTGACCAGACCACTGCTGCCCGTGTACCCCTGGAACCAATTTAAAAGTGCCTACAGCCAGCCCAAGTTTGTTATGTTAGGCCTTGGAAGCCTGTCTGCGGTCACTCCTTCCACTAGACTTCCACTGACCAGACCACTGCTGCCCGTGTACCCCTGGAACCAATTTAAAAGTGCCTACAGCCAGCCCAAGTTTGTTATGTTAGGCCTTGGAAGCCTGTCTGCGGTCACTCCTTCCACTAGACTTCCACTGACCAGACCACTGCTGCCCGTGTACCCCTGGAACCAATTTAAAAGTGCCTACAGCCAGCCCAAGTTTGTTATGTTAGGCCTTGGAAGCCTGTCTGCGGTCACTCCTTCCACTAGACTTCCACTGACCAGACCACTGCTGCCCGTGTACCCCTGGAACCAATTTAAAAGTGCCTACAGCCAGCCCAAGTTTGTTATGTTAGGCCTTCTAAGCCTGTCTGCGGTCCATTCTTTCAACTACTACTACACTGACCAGGTCACTGCTGCCCGTGTACCCCTGGAACCAATTTAAAATTGCCTACAGCCAGCCCAATTTTTTTATTTTAGGCCTTCGATGCCTGTCTGCGGTCCATTCTTTCAACTACTACTACACTGACCAGGTCACTGCTGTCCGTGTACCCCTGGAACCAATTTAAAATTGCCTACAGCCATGTGTTATTATTTTAGGCCTTCGATGCCTGTCTGCGGTCACTCCTTCCACTAGGCCTCCACTGACCACACCACTGCTGTCCGTGTACCCCTGGAACCAATTTAAAATTGCCTACAGCCAGCCCAATTTTTTTATTTTAGGCCTTCGATGCCTGTCTGCGGTCCATTCTTTCAACTACTACTACACTGACCAGGTCACTGCTGTCCGTGTACCCCTGTAACCAATTTAAAATTGCCTACAGCCATGTGTTATTATTTTAGGCATTCGATGCCTGTCTGCGGTCCATTTTTTCAACTACTACTACACTGACCAGGTCACTGCTGCCCGTGTACCCCTGGAACCAATTTAAAATTGCCTACAGCCATGTGTTATTATTTTAGGCCTTCGATGCCTGTCTGCGGTCACTCCTTCCACTAGGCCTCCACTGACCACACCACTGCTGCCCGTGTACCCCTGGAACCAATTTAAAATTGCCTACAGCCAGCCCAATTTTTTTATTTTAGGCCTTCGATGCCTGTCTGCGGTCCATTCTTTCAACTACTACTACACTGACCAGGTCACTGCTGCCCGTGTACCCCTGGAACCAATTTAAAATTGCCTACAGCCATGTGTTATTATTTTAGGCCTTCGATGCCTGTCTGCGGTCACTCCTTCCACTAGGCCTCCACTGACCACACCACTGCTGTCCGTGTACCCCTGGAACCAATTTAAAATTGCCTACAGCCATGTGTTATTATTTTAGGCCTTCGATGCCTGTCTGCGGTCACTCCTTCCACTAGGCCTCCACTGACCACACCACTGCTGTCCGTGTACCCCTGGAACCAATTTAAAATTGCCTACAGCCATGTGTTATTATTTTAGGCCTTCGATGCCTGTCTGCGGTCACTCCTTCCACTAGGCCTCCACTGACCACACCACTGCTGTCCGTGTACCCCTGGAACCAATTTAAAATTGCCTACAGCCAGCCCAATTTTTTTATTTTAGGCCTTCGATGCCTGTCTGCGGTCCATTCTTTCAACTACTACTACACTGACCAGGTCACTGCTGCCCGTGTACCCCTGGAACCAATTTAAAATTGCCTACAGCCATGTGTTATTATTTTAGGCATTCGATGCCTGTCTGCGGTCCATTTTTTCAACTACTACTACACTGACCAGGTCACTGCTGCCCGTGTACCCCTGGAACCAATTTAAAATTGCCTACAGCCATGTGTTATTATTTTAGGCCTTCGATGCCTGTCTGCGGTCACTCCTTCCACTAGGCCTCCACTGACCACACCACTGCTGTCCGTGTACCCCTGGAACCAATTTAAAATTGCCTACAGCCATGTGTTATTATTTTAGGCCTTCGATGCCTGTCTGCGGTCACTCCTTCCACTAGGCCTCCACTGACCACACCACTGCTGCCCGTGTACCCCTGGAACCAATTTAAAATTGCCTACAGCCAGCCCAATTTTTTTATTTTAGGCCTTCGATGCCTGTCTGCGGTCCATTCTTTCAACTACTACTACACTGACCAGGTCACTGCTGTCCGTGTACCCCTGGAACCAATTTAAAATTGCCTACAGCCATGTGTTATTATTTTAGGCCTTCGATGCCTGTCTGCGGTCACTCCTTCCACTAGGCCTCCACTGACCACACCACTGCTGTCCGTGTACCCCTGGAACCAATTTAAAATTGCCTACAGCCAGCCCAATTTTTTTATTTTAGGCCTTCGATGCCTGTCTGCGGTCCATTCTTTCAACTACTACTACACTGACCAGGTCACTGCTGTCCGTGTACCCCTGGAACCAATTTAAAATTGCCTACAGCCATGTGTTATTATTTTAGGCCTTCGATGCCTGTCTGCGGTCACTCCTTCCACTAGGCCTCCACTGACCACACCACTGCTGTCCGTGTACCCCTGGAACCAATTTAAAATTGCCTACAGCCATGTGTTATTATTTTAGGCCTTCGATGCCTGTCTGCGGTCACTCCTTCCACTAGGCCTCCACTGACCACACCACTGCTGCCCGTGTACCCCTGGAACCAATTTAAAATTGCCTACAGCCAGCCCAATTTTTTTATTTTAGGCCTTCGATGCCTGTCTGCGGTCCATTCTTTCAACTACTACTACACTGACCAGGTCACTGCTGCCCGTGTACCCCTGGAACCAATTTAAAAGTGCCTACAGCCAGCCCAAGTTTGTTATGTTAGGCCTTGGAAGCCTGTCTGCGGTCACTCCTTCCACTAGACTTCCACTGACCAGACCACTGCTGCCCGTGTACCCCTGGAACCAATTTAAAAGTGCCTACAGCCAGCCCAAGTTTGTTATGTTAGGCCTTGGAAGCCTGTCTGCGGTCACTCCTTCCACTAGACTTCCACTGACCAGACCACTGCTGCCCGTGTACCCCTGGAACCAATTTAAAAGTGCCTACAGCCAGCCCAAGTTTGTTATGTTAGGCCTTGGAAGCCTGTCTGCGGTCACTCCTTCCACTAGACTTCCACTGACCAGACCACTGCTGCCCGTGTACCCCTGGAACCAATTTAAAAGTGCCTACAGCCAGCCCAAGTTTGTTATGTTAGGCCTTGGAAGCCTGTCTGCGGTCACTCCTTCCACTAGACTTCCACTGACCAGACCACTGCTGCCCGTGTACCCCTGGAACCAATTTAAAAGTGCCTACAGCCAGCCCAAGTTTGTTATGTTAGGCCTTCTAAGCCTGTCTGCGGTCCATTCTTTCAACTACTACTACACTGACCAGGTCACTGCTGCCCGTGTACCCCTGGAACCAATTTAAAATTGCCTACAGCCAGCCCAATTTTTTTATTTTAGGCCTTCGATGCCTGTCTGCGGTCCATTCTTTCAACTACTACTACACTGACCAGGTCACTGCTGTCCGTGTACCCCTGGAACCAATTTAAAATTGCCTACAGCCATGTGTTATTATTTTAGGCCTTCGATGCCTGTCTGCGGTCACTCCTTCCACTAGGCCTCCACTGACCACACCACTGCTGTCCGTGTACCCCTGGAACCAATTTAAAATTGCCTACAGCCATGTGTTATTATTTTAGGCCTTCGATGCCTGTCTGCGGTCCATTCTTTCAACTACTACTACACTGACCAGGGCACTGCTGGCCGTGTACCCCTGGAACCAACATCAGAAAATATAAAAATAAGTATTTTGCTTATAAAAAAGAAAATACTGGTGAGATATCAAATGCAGACATTTTAACATTAAAAACAAACACACAACTCTAATCTGGTACAGTACTAAAAATGGCCACCAGCTACAATTACTTTCTCCTGCAAGTAGTTAACTGAAAGTTTTTTTAAATTGAAAACACACATATGGCATCCACCGAGTGTTGTCCTGTCGCGTCTTCTTTATATTATTGCCGAGAAGATGCAAAATAATGAAAATAATAAAATCATTAATTACCAAAATAATAGAGAAAGTCAACACCACATTGCAAATAAACATTCATTCCAAATAAAGAAGCAGGGCGCGTCCGAGGGTGAGTATATACCTAATAAGAATATAATCACCCTCGGACGCGCAATGCTTATTTCCAACAGCCTTCCTTCCTAAGAATCAGCCCTTCCGTCGTGTAGAGAGACGTTGTGTTACACTCCAAGGTGTTCCCCAGGTTGCCTTTCCTGAGCTTCGATCTTCCGGCTCTCGTTTAGTAGTTCTTGGAAACTACTCTGCATTAGGCCTTCAAATTGGGTATGGGGTGTAGAGAGATGGTGTGTTCCACTCCAAGGTGTTCCCCAGGTTGCCTTTCCTGAGCTTCGATCTTCCGGCTCTCGTTTAGTAGTTGTTGGAAACTACGCTGCATTAGGCCTTCAAATTGGGTATGGGGTGTAGCGAGAGGGTGTGTTACACTCCAAGGTGTTCCCCAGGTTGCCTTTCCTGAGCTTCGATCTTCCGGCTCTCGTTTAGTAGTTCTTGGAAACTACACTGCATTAGGCCTTCAAATTGGGTATGGGGTGTAGAGAGAGGGTGTGTTACACTCCAAGGTGTTCCCCAGGTTGCCTTTCCTGAGCTTCGATATTCCGGCTCTCGTTTAGTAGTTGTTGGAAACTACGCTGCATTAGGCCTACAAATTGGGTATGGGGCGTAGAGAGAGGGTGTGTTACACTCCAAGGTGTTCCCCAGGTTGCCTTTCCTGAGCTTCGATATTCCGGCTCTCGTTTAGTAGTTGTCGGAAACTACGCTGCATTTGGCCTACAAATTGGGTATGGGGTGTAGAGAGAGGGTGTGTTACACTCCAAGGTGTTCCCCAGGTTGCCTTTCCTGAGCTTCGATCTTCATGCTCTCGTTTAGTAGTTGTCGGAAACTACGCTGCATTAGGCCTACAAATTGGGTATGGGGTGTAGAGAGAGGGTTTGTTACACTCCAAGGTGTTCCCCAGGTTGCCTTTCCTGAGCTTCGATCTTCCGGCTCTCGTTTAGTAGTTGTTGGAAACTACGCTGCATTAGGCCTTCAAATTGGGTATGGGGTGTAGCGAGAGGGTGTGTTACACTCCAAGGTGTTCCCCAGGTTGCCTTTCCTGAGCTTCGATCTTCCGGCTCTCGTTTAGTAGTTCTTGGAAACTACACTGCATTAGGCCTTCAAATTGGGTATGGGGTGTAGAGAGAGGGTGTGTTACACTCTAAGGTGTTCCCCAGGTTTCCTTGCCATTGCTTCGGTCTTCCGACTCTCGTTTAGTAGTTGTAGAAAAGTACACTGCATTAGGCCATACAAAATGGGTATGGGGTGGAGAGAGATGGTGTGTTACACTCCAAGGTGTTCCCCAGGTTGCCTTTCCTGAGCTTCTATCTTCAGGCTCTCATTAAATTGTGGTTAAATGGAACAACTGCATTTGGCGTACTAGTTGGTTTGGGGCCTACTATCGGTGTCTGCCACTCCTTGCTGTTCTCCTCCACTGAACAAAGCTGTGCCGCCTGTTTACTACGGTTGCCAATTTTGAACTGCATTTCGACTACTTACTGATTTGGCCCTACTCTCTGTGTCAGCCTCTCATTCCAGTTGTCCTCCACTGCAATGCCCCCTGGTTATTCCTGTGTTACCAATTTTGAACTGCATTTAGCCCACTTTCTTCTTTGGGCCTATATCTGTGTTTCCACTTCATCGTGCCCATTGCCCAGCCAGTGATAGATGAGTCTGCTGGTACATTGACCCATAACGCAACATTCCCCGTGCACGCTACACAACAACATTGTGACCCTGCTGAAAGTCAGGTTGCTCTTCCCGCATACCATACCACCTTACACGGGGACAAAGAGGAAGGTGCAGATGAAAGTGCAGGTTCCTTCATCAGGTGGGGGGAGGAATACTAGTTGGCGACGTCACTGGCACAGGGCCTCTCATAGTACGCAAAAGTGTTGCTGCCGGTGGGAGGCGCCCCCGCCGTGCAAACACACCGCTGTACTTTGAGGGGCCCTGTGCCAGTGCCAATGCCAACGAGTGGGCCCCCCCTGCTTGCTCAGGTTCACAGCACTTGCAAAGTTGAAATACTTACCTCTCCCTGCTCCACTGCCGTGACGTGGTCCAGATTTCCTGGGCCCACTAATTACTTGAACCAGCCCTACCCCCCACAACTTTAGCCAAATGACCCCCAATTTCAAATGCCTTCCAATTATTATAAGGTAAATTACGCTTGACAAGCTTCATTAAGAAGAATGGATGGTTTTGACATTAAAATGGCCACTCTAGGTGTTTTCCTGGCCCCCACTCACTGCCGACTATGCTGCCCCATTGACTTGCATTGGGTTTCGTGTTTCGGTCGATCCCGACTTTACGTCATAATCGGCCGATTTCACTCGACCCGACTTTGGACATAGTCGGGTTTCGCAAAACCCGGCTCGACTCTAAAAAGGTCAAGGTCGCTCAACTCTACTTATGACCATGTGATATTTCAGTTTTTCTTTTTTAATAAATATACAAACATTTCTAGATTTCTATTTGTTTTTTCAGTCAAGATGAGGTGCAGAGTGTACATTAATGAGAAAAAAATGAACTTTTTTGAATTATCCAAATGGCTGCAATGAAACAAAGAGTGAATAATTCATAGGGGTCTGAATACTTTCCGTACCCACTGTAACTAACACATATCCAGGTTCCTCTCAGCTTCAATCTTACAGGCAGACAGTGTCTGTAAGATCGAAGATATTGTTGTAATACAGCAGAGTTCAGAGAGAAGCAAAACATGTGTTTTCAAGGAGACAAAGTTAATTTCTCCTGTTCTGTGTTAGTTACTTGTCTCAGACTGGTAACTTCACCCCATCATGTAACATATGCTCTGGAAGAAGAGTTATCTTCCAGGAAATTTACTTCACATAGCCTGGAAGAGATCATTTGCATAAAGTGATAAAAGATGATTTCTCAATAACAAGGCATCTGATATGAGGCATTAAGGTATCCCTCTTGTCAGCAGTCGATAACCTGTATGCCAATATTCATAGTTTAGACAGTCAAATGTTGTGATTTTTTTTAAATGAAAGTAGCACTATATATACTAGTTTCCTGGTCAAAATATTGGATGTTCTATTTTATTCCATGTTACAGTAATTTCTATAATTTGGTGCCTTACAAATATACTGTTTGGCGACATATGGCATGCCTAAAGATTTGTTTCCTCCATAGTACCTCCATACAGGCTCTGCTTAACTGCAAATTTCTTTACTATGTAGATTACTCTGTAGGTTTCTTTCTCTCTTTTCTTCGTTTTCTAGCTGGACATTTTGCTTTTAAAAGTTCATTGCAATTTTGTTATATTGTACGAAATAATACATGCTGTTCTCTTACTGAAGGACAGTGGTTGTGATACTACTAATGGATTTCAAGAGGATGCTAATGGAATGTAGGAGGAAAGTGTGCTCGTATATGTAAAGAAGGATTATAAAACATAATTGTAATAAAGCAATGGTTGAAGGCTTGAGAAACTTCCTTGTATGAGTGGGTACTGCAGAGCTGAAAGTATGTAGATGATTCATATGCATAACGTATTCATGCATATACTGGCAGATACAGGCAAATATTCTGCTTTGCTGTGAACAAGGACAACTGATGTAAAATATAAAATTACATAACATGAGCATCATTAATCTGAATGACTAATAATGTATATACTGTATATAACTCCTCAACCACAATATGGGTGTTAATGCACTATCGCAGAGAGACCCAGCAAGGCAGGCACCAAACCATCAAAGGCGCAGCCACAGACGCATGTGGCGCAAGCTGTCTCAGCTAAGCAAGCATTAAAGTGCTGCAGTACTCTTCACGCAGCTCCCAGTAAATGGGAGGGGGATTTTAGCAGAGCCCTTCCCAGTCCACCTTCGCTGAGCAGCTGGCATCAAAAATATGATGTCACTGGAGCCTAGTCGAGATCAGGCAGTTACCTTTGCATAAAACCCTGGGAGTGTAGCACAAATAGAAAGGGAAACAAACCCTAAGCTCAACAGTGAAAAAGAGCAACCAAGACAGTAAGCACCATTCACCACCACAACACAGAGAACTGCAATAAACAGCAAAGACCTGAGCTGGGAACCAGAATAAGTAGCCCACCTGATGCTGAAAGAAATGATCAGGTGTCGAATGCCTCCCAATTACCCCCAGACAACCACTCCCTGCTAACTTGCACAACAGAATGAACACATACCCACCACTGCCTAGTACCAGACACAGCAGTGTCCTGCGTTGCCTGGTAACCCGGGGAGCACATCATCCCATGTTCCCCGAGCAGTGAAAATCAATGGGAGATACAGCATCCCGACATATCCTACTACTCCAGGACGCACAGCTCCATAAGATTGGGACAGTTTCCATGTGCGCATGGTAGCTCTACCTCCATGATCAGGACAATGGCGGCTCTTGTGACTGGAGTAGCGTAGCACTGGACCCGATGCAGGTGGAAGCACAGAACCATAATTTCTAACAATACTCCCCTCACTAGGAGAGAACTCCCAGCTCTCACCAGCCACCTTGTCCGGAAACCTCTTATGGAACTCAGCAAGTGACAATTGGTATTTGTATTACCTCTTGAGATCCTGGACCTCTCTTCTCTTCATTTTCAGGAAAATGGTGGCTATTGCAACTGAAGTAGCATAGCACCGGACCTGATGCATTCTCAGGTGGAAGCACAGATCCACAATTTCTAACAGTACTCCCCTTACTAGGAGAGACCTCCCAGCTCTTATCAACCACCTTGTGCGGAAACCTCTTATGGAACTCTGTAAGGGACGATTGGTATTTACAGCTCTGGCAAAAATTAAGAGACCACTGCAAAATGTTCAGTTTGTCTGATTTTTCTCTTTATAGCTATGTTTTTGAGTAAAATGTAAATTGTTCTTTTATTCTATAAACTTCTGACAACATGTCTCAGAATTTCCAAGCAATAAATTTTATATATTTTTTCTGAAAAAGAAAAATGGCCAAAATTAAAAAAACAAGTGCTTTCAGACCTCAAATAATGCAATGAAAACAAGTTCATAATAATTTAGAAACAACAATACTAATGTTTTAACTCGGGAAGAGTTCAGAAATCAATATTTTGTGGAATAACCATGATTTTTAATGTGTCTTGCCAAGCTTTCCACCAGGCTTTCACACTGCTTCTGGTGCAAAAATTTAAGCAGTTCTTCTTTGTTTGATGGCTTGTGACTATCCATCATCCTCTTGATTACATTCCAGATGTCGTCAATGGGGTTTAGGTCTGGAGGTTAGGCTGCCAATGACAGGGTTTTTGATGTGGTGGTCTCCTAATTTTTGCCAGAACTGTATGTACAGTATATATATATATATATATATATATATATATATATATATATATATATATATATATATACTGTTCAGGCATTAAAGTCCACTTTTTTTCAATTATTTTGTGCTGCTTTTTCCTTTTTTTTGAGTTTATTACTTTTTGACCATTGGATTGCTGGTCGGGAGAGCTCTGCATGCCTTGTAAGGTAGTAATTTGATGCTGTTCCAATTTTTTCACTATATATATATATATATATATATATATATACATACATATATATATATATATATATATATATTATATTCACTTATATTTGATTTGTTAACTCTTCCTGAGGTAGTATTCTAACTAAGTATCCTATAATAAACAATAAAAAACAATAAAAAATAAAAAACCTTAAATCTACCTCGTGAGCGCGGTCTTCAGTTTGCCTAAGACAACTAAGTATCCTTAGTATTGTTGTTTCTAAATGATTATGAACTTGTTTTCTTTGCATTATTTGAGGTCTGAAAGCACTGTTTTTGAAAAAAATGTTTTACCATTTTTCTTTTTCAGAAAAACAATACAAAATGTATTGCTTGAAAATTCGGAGACATATTGTCCGAAGTTTATAGAATAAAAGAACAATTTACATTTTACTCAAAAATATATCTATAAAGAGAAAAAAGAAAAATCAGACAGACTGAACGTTTTCCAAAACGTTGCCACGCCATCCAGGCATTAAAAGCCCACTTTTTCTATTTTTTGTGTGCTGTTTTCTTTTTTACATATATATATATATAGTGCAGACCAAAAGTTTGGACACACCTTCTCATTTAAAGATTTTCTATATTTTCATGTCTGTGTAAATTGTAAATTCACACCGAAGGCATCAACACTATGAATTAACACATGTGAAATTGTATACTTAACAAAAAGTGTGAAACAACTGAAAATATATCTTATATTCTAGGTTCTTCAAAGAAGCCACCTTTTGCTTTGATGTCTGCTTTGCACAATCTTGGCATTCTCTTGATGAGCTTCAAGAGGTAGTCACCGGAAATGGTCTTCCAACAATATTGAAGGAGTTCCCAGAGATGCTTAGCACTTGTTGGCACTTTTGCCTTCACTCTGCGGTCCATCTCACCCCAAACCATCTCGATTGGATTCAGGTCTGGTGACTGTGGAGGCCAGGTCGTCTGGCGTAGCACCCCATCACTCTCCTTCTTGGTCAAATAGCCCTTACACAGCCTAGAGGGGTGTTTGGGGTCATTGTCCTGTTGAAAAATAAATGATGGTGCAACTAAACGCAAACCAGATGGAAAAGCATGCCGTTGCAAGATGTTGTGGTAGCCATGCTGGATCAGTATGCCTTAAATTTTGAATAAATCCCCAACAGTGTCACCAGCAAAGCACCCACACACTATCACACCTCCTCCTCCATGCTTCATGGTGGGAACCAGGCATGTAGAGTCCATCCGTTCACCTTTTCTGCGTCGCACAAATACACAGTGGTTGGAACCAAAGATCTCAAATTCGGACTCATCAGACCAAAGCACAGATTTCCATTAGTCTATTTTCTATTCCTTGTGTTCTTTAGCCCAAACAAGTCTCTTCTGCTTGTTGCCTGTCCTTAGCAGTGGTTTCCTAGCAGCTATTTTACTATGAAGGCCTGCTGCACAAAGTCTCCTCTTAACAGTTGTTGTAGAGATGTGTCTGCTACTAGAACTCTGTGTGGCAGTGACCTGGTCTCTAATCTGCTGTTAACCTGTGATTTCTGAGGCTGGTGACTCGGATAAACTTATCCTCAGAAGCAGAGGTGACTCTTGGTCTTCCTTTCCTGGGCAGCCCTCATGTGAGCCAGTTTCTTTGTAGCGCTTAATGGTTTTTGCCACTGCACATGGGGACAATTTCAAAGTTTTCCATTTTTTTTGGACTGACTGACATTCATTTTTTAAAGTAATGATGGCCACTCGTTTTTCTTTACTTAGCTGCTTTTTTCTTGCCATAATACAAATTCTAACAGTCTATTCAGTAGGACTATCAGCTGTGTATCCACCAGACTTTTGCACAACACAACTGATGGTCCCAATCCCATTTATAAGGCAAGAAATCCCACTTATTAAACCTGACAGGGCACACCTGTGAAGTGAAAACCATTCCCGGTGACTACCTCTTGAAGCTCATCAAGAGAATGCCAAGAGTGTGCAAAGCAGTCATCAAAGAAAAAGGTGGCTACTTTGAAGAACCTAGAATATAAGACATAATTTCAGTTGTTTCACACTTTTTGTTAAGTATATAATTCCACATGCGTTAATTCATAATTTTGATGCCTTCAATGTGAATGTACAATTTTCATAGCCAAGAAAATACAGAAAAATCTTTAAATGAGAAGGTGTGTCCAAACTTTTGGTCTGTACTGTAAGTAGAGTTATAGTCACCAAAACAATGGAAAACCGTCCTAAAATGCCCAAACTTGGAGCACGCAGGTATATGAGGCTTGTTATGGAAATACCACACTGCTAAATATGTGGCATGTATTTTTTTAAATGCAAAATAGTGCTGCATGTAAGTAGTATAACAGACAGGAAAAAAATGGACAAATGGCCTAAAATACCCAAACTTGGAGAACACAGATATATGAGGCCTGTGACGGAAATACAACACTGCCACATATGTGGCCTGTATCTTTTTTATGCAAAATAGTGCTGTATATAAGTAGAGTAACAGACACCAAATCAATGGAAAACCAGCCTAAAATGCCCAAACTTGAAGCACGCAGATATATGAAGCCTGTCACGAAAATACCACACTGCCAAATATATGGCCTGTATTTTTTAAATGCAAAATAGTGCTGTATATAAGTAGAGTCACAGACAGCAAAACAGTGGAAAACCAGCCTAAAATGCCCAAACTTGGAGCACGGAGATACAGTAGATGAGGCCTTTTTTGGTGACTTTAAAACCCCCCAAAAAAGAGTTGCACAAGGCTACCAAACAGAACTATGCTACTGCTTCCCGAAGAATGTAAGTCCGCAAGGACAGGATCCTCTAAGGCTATGTTCACATTTGCGTTGTTGGGCACAGGGTCGGTGACGCAACCCACAACGCATATACACAACGCAGCGCTTTGTGACACATGCGTTGTCATAAGATAGTAAAGATCAGGAAATTTGGCGCTGGGAAAATGCTACAAGTAGCGTCGTCTGTGCCCTGTCTTGTGAGTCAAAATGACGCATGCGTCGTAAAACGCATTACAACGCATACCGACGCATGTCCATGCACCCCCCATGTTAAAGATAGGGGCGCATGACACATGCGTCGGTATCCGTTGCCGAGGCTACACCCAACAACGGAAATGTAAACGTAGCCTTACCTCTGTACCAGTCTGTCATTGTAAATTTGTTTACTGTTAGCAAAATCTATAAGCCTGTATATTACCCCTTTTCTCATGTACAGCACCATGGAATTAATGGTGCTATATAAATAAATAATAATAATAATGTGGAAATTTGATTTTTCAAAAACAGATACACCAGGACTCAGTCTGACTTAACAGACTGTATTAATGTGTTTTTTGCTTTTTGGTGAATGTAAACACAAAAAAATTGACCAAGGCTAGCACACAGAACTATGCTAGGTATGCCTGCGGAAATTCGGTTTTTCAAAAACAGATACACCAGTACTCAGCCTGACATAGACTGAATTAATTTTTTTTTGCTTTTGGATGAATTTAAAAAAAAGCAAAACAGTGGCACAAGGCTAGCACACACAACTATGCTACGTATGCCTGACAAACTATTATTTTTAAACAGGCATCAGTTTGACAGAACAGACTGTATATTTTTTGGGGGGTGAATTTTTGGAAAAAAGAAAAAAATGAAAAGTTATATAGTAAATAAGCAGCAGCAAACAGTTATGAAACTTTGAAAGGGATGCAGTTGGTGCTATGTACGCAATACAGTGCCTGCAGGCCTTGCACTGATATGGATATACTGTGCCCTGCCTACCTGGCGCTGCAATATCAGGACCCACGAATTAGCCCTAAAAAGGACTGTTGGTTTCTCAGGAGTTGTGGATCTAACAGTTGCAGACCTACAGTACACTAACTATTAAAACCACAATTCTGACCCTATCTCTGCAGCAGCTCTCCCTACATTTGCTGAATCTGGAACTGAATGCGGTGAGCAGGGCGAGGCCAGGTCTCTTATTCTCGGGATGATGCTGTGCTGCCAAGCCTATCAGTGCACGACCACAACAAAGATGGCTGTGATGTTTCATGGCCTGGCAGACAATCCCTGTAGCGTGCTTGGGTCTCTAATGTCCGCCAAAAATGCTGGGTGCAGACACCAGTTCCCACCGAGTAATCCCGGAAATGGGGTCACTTGAGAGGGGATTCTGTTCTTCTAGCAATTAGGGTCTCTGTATATGGAGTCCTCAAACTGTTCTAGGAATATCTGCGGTCCAGGAGGCAAATAGAGCTCCGTTCCTCCTGTATGTCTCTGTATGGCTAAGTAGTACCGTACAGCCACGTATGGGGTACTGCCACGTTCAGTAGAAATTGTGGGACAAATTTTGGTGCCATTTTTACCCACTTCTTATGTGAAAATGGAAAATCTGGGGCTAAAACAACATTTTGATGGTAAAGATGTAGTTATTTTGTCTTCACTGCCCAATAGTTCAAAATTCTGATCACCGCACCCCTAGATGAATTAACTGAGAGGTGTAGTTTGTAAAATGGGTCAGTTATGGTGGGGTTCTGTTGTTCTGGCACCTCATAGGCTCTCACTGTAGGTCATGCCACCTGCAAACCATAACAGTAAAACCTGGCGCTCCTTGCCTTCTGAGCTTTGAACTGTGCCTGAAAAATATTTCCCAATTATATGTAGGGTATTGGTGTACTCAGGAAAAATTGGACCTCAGTTTGTTGTAAAAAAAATTCATATTAGCCCTTAAAAAAATAAAAAACTTGGGGTTAAAACAACATTTTACTAGTAAAAATGTAATTTATTCTTTTTTCATCAGTGGTATAAAACTCTATGAGGCACATGTAGTGTCAATAGGATTACTGCACCCCTAGATTAATTCATTGGGGAGTGTAGTTTGTAAAATAAGTCTACATAGGGAGTTTATTTTGTTTTGGCACCTCAGTGGCTCTTCCAATGTAACATGGCACCCTCAAACCATTCCAGCAAAAGCTGAACTCCAATATGGCACCTCTTCCCTTCTGAGCTTTGCACTGTGCCTCAAAAGTTGTATTCCCCCACACATGGATTATCGGCGTGCTCTGGAGAAATTGAACAACAAATTGCATGCTGCCATTTTTCCTGTTACCCTTATGAAAATGCAATGTTTTGTGCTTAAATCATATTTGTGGTGAACACTTGATTATTTTTATTTTTTCCGCTCAACATTATAAACTTCTGTGAAGCATCTGAGGGTTCAATGTGCTCACCACACATTTGATTAGTTCCCTGAGGAGTCTAGTTTCCAAAATGGTTTTAATTGTGGGGTATGTTCACTGTTTATGCACATCAGAGGCTCTCCGAATGCGACATGGCGTCCGCCAATTGTTCCTGCAAATTTTGCATTCAAAAAGTCAAATGGCGCACCTTCCCTTCCGAGCTATGTCGTGTGCTGAAACAGTGGTTTTCTCCCTCATGTGGGGTATTGGCATGCTCAGGAGAAATTATATAACAAGTTTTTAGGTCATTTTTTTCCTGTTACCCTTGTCAAAATAAAAAAAATTGGATCTGAAGTAAATGTTTTGCGAAAAAAATTAAATGTTCATTTTTTTTCCACATTCCAAAAATTCTTGTGAAACACCTGAAGGGTTAATAAACTTCTTGAATGTGGTTTTGAGCACCTTAAGGGGCGCAATTTTTATAATGATGTAACTTTTGGGTATTTTCTATCATATACAGTACAGACCAAAAGTTTGGACACACCTTCTCATTTAAAGATTTTTCTAAATTTTCATGACTATGAAAATCGTAAATTCACACTGAAGGCGTCAAAACTGTGAATTAACACATGTGGAATTATATACGTAACAAAAAAGTGTGAAACACCTGAAATTATGTCTTATATTCTAGGTTCTTCAAAGTAGCAACCTTTTGCTTTGATGACTGCTTTGCACACTCTTGGCATTCTCTTGATGAGCTTCAAGAGGTAGTCACCGGGAATGGTTTTCTCTTCACTGGTGTGCCCTGTCAGGTTTAATAAGTGGGATTTCTTGCCTTATAAATGGTGTTGGGACCATCAGTTGTGTTGAGCAGAAGTCTGGTAGATAAACAGCGGATAGGCCTACTGAATAGACTGTTAGAATTTGTATTATGGCAAGAAAAAAGCAGCTAAGTAAAGAAAAACAAGTGGCCATCATTACTTTAAGAAATGAAGGTCAGTCAGTAAGAAAAATTGGAAAACTTTGAAAGTGTCCCCAAGTGCAGTTGCAAAAACCATCAAGCGCTACAAAGAAACTGGCTCACATGAGGACCGCCCCAGGAAAGGAAGATCTCTGGTTCTGAGGATAAGTTTATCCGAGTCACCAGCCTCAGAATTCGCAGGTTAACAGCAGCTCAGATTAGAGACCACGTCAATGCCACACAGAGTTCTAGCAGCATACACATCTCTACAACAACTGTTAAGAGGAGACTTTGGCAGCAGGCTTTCATGGTAAAATAGCTGCTAGTAAACCACTGCTAAGGACAGGCAACAAGCAGAAGAGACTTGTTTGGGCTAAAGAACACAAGGAATGGACATTAGACCAGTGGAAATCTGTGCTTTGGTCTGATGAGTCCAAATTTGAGATCTTTGGTTCCAACCACCGTGTCTTTGTGCGACGCAGAAAAGGTGAACGGATGGACTCTACATGCCTGGTTCCCACCATGAAGCATGGAGGAGGAGGTGTGGGGGTGCTTTGCTGGTGACACTGTTGGGGATTTATTCAAAATTGAAGGCATACTGAACCAGCATGGCTAACACAACATCTTGCAATGGCATGCTATTCCATCCGATTTGCGTTTAGTTGGACCATCATTTATTTTTCAACAGGAAAATGACCCCAAACACACCTTCAGGCTGTGTAAGGGCTATTTGACAAAGAAGGAGAGTGATGGGGTGCTACGCCTGGGTGCTATACCTGAACCCAATCGAGATGGTTTGGGGTGAGCTGGACCACAGAGTGAAGGCAAAAGAGCCAACAAGTGCTAAGCATCTCTGGGAACTCCTTCAAAATTGTTGGAAGACCATTTCCGGTCTGTACTGTATATATTTTCTATCACCCCTCAAAGTGACCTCAAATATGATGTGGTCTCTAAAAAAATGGTGTTGTAAAAATGAGAAATTGTTTATAACTTCGTAGCAAAAACAATTGGGGTTCCAAAATTGTGCTGATGTAAAGTAGACATGTGGGAAATGTTAATTATTAAGTTTTTTGTGTGACATACAGTATCTCTGTGATTTAAAGGCAAGAAAATTAAAATTTGGAAAATTGCAAAATTTTCAAAATTTTGGCCAAATTTTTGTTTCTTTTCAGAAATAAATGCAGGTCATATCAAATAAATGTTACCATTTTCATGAAGTACACTATGTCTCAAAAAGAAGAATCTCAGAATTATCGGGATCCGTTGAAGCATTACAGATTTATTACCTCATAAAGGGACAGTGGTCAGAATTGTTAAAATTGGCATGGTAATTAATGTGCAAACCACTTTCAGGGGTAAAGGGGTTAATAATAATAAACAAAAGAAGGCATTCCACCAAAGGTTGTAATTTGGCATCTATCAACCTGTTCACGTGTTCCAAGTAATTTCCTGTGCCAGGAACAATAGATCTACCCGTGGTGTCTCTTTGTTTTTTATATCTTGGGAAGTAGATACAGTGTTGGAATTGTGGGTTCTATCACTTGAAGGGCAGCAAATATCTCTTCCGCTATAGTATCATTATCTTTAGCCAGTAGAAGTAAATTATGAAGTTGAGAATTGAAACTTATAGAGAGATTATATGAGTGCTTTTTATAGCAATCCTTGTTCTTAAGTTGACAGAACACTTCCTCCTCATACATATTTATTGGCCAGATGACAATATTGCAGCCCTTGTCTGCTGGCTTGATAACCATGTCATCAACATCTTGCAGTTTTTTCAATTATGTACTCCTTTTCTGGAGAGGTTTGTTATGTGGTATCCTCCTTGGGATATGTTCAAGATCTCTAGACACACTGTTTTTTTTATCCTTCATGATATTTGATTGTCAGGCAACACTGTCAATCAGTAGCCATGCATCTACCCAATCATAACAGTTTTTTTTAATACATGTGTAGAACTAAGTTTCTAAGCTTCTAAGTAGATGACCATATGAATGGACAAATGAATTTTATGTGCATACATTTATATGTCGATATATGCATGTCTGGATGGGAGGTCCCATTCTCAAGGCAGATAAGAATCCCAGTGGGATGGGAGTTGCATCTGTAGGACATTTACACTTGTTGATATGCTATGTGTCCCAGATATTAAGATACCTTTAAATAAAAGTATTTTTTTAAATTAATTTAAATTTAACTTACCTAACTTTAAATGACAAGTAAAATGTCTGAAAGTGGCGTACAGGCAAAATACTTCAAAAGATGTGCAATTAGTTTAACACTGGGCTATAGAACAACAGCACATAATAGTCCACCAGCATTTGATTGGTTTTGTTTTCAGTGGGAAGCATTCATTTTTGACTGACAATTAGACCTTCAAGAGACATGTTGGCAGTGCTGTTAGCAGCTTTTCAGAGAAAAACTCACAACTAGGCTGGGTGCAAGTGATTTGGATAAGATTTAGAATTGGCTTATAGATGTCTCTCAAATATGAATCATTCTCACAGGAGAACCTAAAGTACCTAGATGTCCTCCCATTAGCACCCCCCCGTCCTCGTGTGATGATGCTGGCTTTGCAGCAGATGAATCTGTATTTTGCATTCTCTGAATATACCAAGCAGTAATTCTGCTGTCTGAAAACTCTGTAACGTCAATAATTGATGCACTTGAGAAGTGGTAATTAAATTAGTTAATTATGCTGGTAAAATTACATGCAATTATGTGACTGCAGGGTATGTTTAGTAAATTAGGCTTTCCAATACTTACTACATATTGTGGTGCCAATTCTGTTCCTTGATGATTAGGTAGCGCTTGATACTTCCTAATTGATTTAATACCTGGATCTTCATTAGTCTTTGATTGCTTTGCATGTTTAGCTTTTTTCCTTTAAGTGATATTTACTAGACATTGCTAACATATTTCTCCATTTAATTCTAAAGATGGTACATGCCAAGCTTTACTGAAAATACAAGCATTTCTTACTTACATTATTTCTTAGCTGTGCTGAGAGACCGCCTGGAGCTAATGAGATGCAGTGATGAGCAAGTCTTGTAGAAGGCTGATGAATACAATAAGTGGTGCACAAGCAACACTTCAAGAATAAAGTTAACGAGATTGCAAGAGACTGAGCTACATAGATGATTGAAAAGAATATGTTGGATTGAATCTGTTAATGTTAGTGGGTAATCTAATATAACTGAAAGCCAATTCTAACAACTAATATTAGGATACATGCAATACTAAAACGTAATATCCAAGATTGTTAATATTTCACATTTCAGATGTTTTTGAAGACTAACGAAGAAATATAGGCATATCCTGATTTTCTGGTATACTATCAATTCTTTAGATTGCATCATTGAATATATTTGTAACAGATAAAACTAATTAAGTCAGTCACTATTTCAGTAAGATTAGCCACTATGTAAGATTTGTAATAAGGTCCCCTACAATCTAACATAGTTGATAATATTAATCTATTTGTGTAAGACAAGAGGACTTTTGGGTCAACTTAGGCTGTAATTCAACAGCAAAACGATATAAATTTATCAGTATAAAAAGTTGCTTAAGAACAATTGTTTTCAACAGTTGTTTTTAACCTCTGTTTAATGATCCATCAAAGTTTGTGTTTCTCAACATTCTTCTCCACACATGCTAGAACTCCATTAACAGAGCTGCAGAACCCAGCTGAAGTCTGGCTCCTTATGGTATTTTGCAAGCATTCATTTCTTCCTCATTCCCTAGCACCGGATTGGTATCTCCAGCTTTTTCTTTCCTGCTTTTGTAGGTTAGTCTGAATTGCAATCAAGAACACACTGTGTATATTCTTGTAAACCAGTTCTCCCCTTCAATTCATTACAATTAGTGATGAGAGAGCATGCTTGCCACTACTCGGTACTATTCCGAGCATCTCACTGCTCGATATGCTTGTAGCTCGCCGAGTATTTCCGGGGTTGCTCAGCTGGAGCTCGGGTCCCCTCCCTGCATGGTGTTACGTGTCGAGCTCCCACCACTGCACAGAGGGAATCTTGAACCACCTCAGCTGCGGTCTCCCATTCTTCTCCAGCCACAGTGGAGTCTGCTCAGTGGAGACGTCTTTCCCAGCATCTGGCTCAGGCAGATACTCTGCGCTTGGCTGCTGCTGCTCTTCCAGGCTCAGCTATTGTAGCCAGTACCAATATCTTTCCTCCATCACGCATATCTTCCCTACCTGATCTATCTATCAAAATAAATGAAATCACACTTTCCCCTGTCCCCAAAATCCGCTGCCTCGGAGTAACCCTTGACTCTGCCCTGTCCTTCAAACCGCACATCCAAGCTCTCGCCACCTCCTGTCGCCTCCAGCTCAAAATATTTCCAGAATCCATAGTTTCCTCAACCCACACTCTACCAAAATGCTCGTGCATGCCCTAATCATCTCCCGCCTCGACTACTGCAACATACTCCTCTGTGGCCTACCTTCTAACACTTCGCACCCCTCCAGTCCATCCTTAACTCTGCTGCCTGACTAATTAATCTCTCTCCTCGCTACACTCCTACTTTACCTCTTTGCAAAT
This sequence comes from Ranitomeya imitator, assembly GCF_032444005.1. Taxonomy (NCBI): domain Eukaryota; kingdom Metazoa; phylum Chordata; class Amphibia; order Anura; family Dendrobatidae; genus Ranitomeya; species Ranitomeya imitator. The sequence goes on along the minus strand of NC_091287.1, from coordinate 328,921,808 downwards.
CCCTTCACTGGCTCCCAATTTCCCAGCGTATCCAGTTTAAACTACTAACACTGACCTACAAAGCCATCCATAACCTTTCTCCTCCGTATATTTCCACACTAATCTCTCAATATCTTCCCTCACGTAATCTCTGGTCCTCCCAAGACCTCTTCCTTTCCTCCACGCTTATTTGCTCCTCACTCAATCGCCTCCAAGACTTCTCCCGAATATCACCCATCCTCTGGAATTCAGTGCCCCAACACATCCGGTTATCCACTACTTTTGGATCCTTCAAAAGAAACCTGAAAACCCACCTCTTCAAGGAAGCTTACAGCCTGTAAAGACCACACGGCCACCTCAACACTATTGGAGCTACTGCAACCTTCGACCTCCTGTCTCCTTCCCCATAATCCTGTAGAATGTAAGCCCGCAAGGGCAGGGTCCTCTTCCCTCTGTACCAGTCTGTCATTGTTAGTTTTGTTTACTGTAAGTGATATTTTTATTTTGATGTAACCCCTTCTCATTTACAGCACCATGGAATTAATGGTGCTATATAAATAAATAATAATAATAATCAGCAGCGAGCAGATGCCTCTGGGACTAAGCCCTGCTTTTCCCCTTCTAAGCATGCCGAAAGGAAGACTTTTCATTGGAGGTTGGGAGTCACACGCCCAGGTCCTGTAGCAACTCCCATTGGTCCTCTAGGACGGTCCTTGTCTGCTGCAGTTATAAAAGGATCGCATGGCCGCTAGTATCAGCTTATGTTATGAGCTTTGCTATTTGGTGGTCATGTCTGATTGTGGTCTGGTTTGGCTGAAATAAGCCCCAAGAATACCGGCACCTCCAGTGAGGAGTTTTGTGTGTTTGAATTCAGGGCAGGTGTATAGCCACTAGAATTCCGGCTCCACCGGAGAGGAGTTGTTTGTGTGCTAAGCTGAGCTGACTGCATGACCACTAATTGCTTTCTGCTCTGTTAGGTAGCTGTGATCCTCTGTGAGGTTAACAGTGCACAGCGTTTTCCTATCTAGGTGACTCTGTGAAGTAACAGAGTTCGCATATACCACCAAATAGTGCTGCCAATTGCTTGCTTGTGGGCAGGGACAGTACATCTTGCTGATGGCACACTGGGTTAACAGTCTGACCTTGGGATGGAACACGTCCTTTTGATGCTGAGGATTGTGGGCCCTAGGTCAATCATGGTTGTCCCAACAGTCTGCAGCTCCTGCACCTCCTCCTCTGCCTCCTCTTCAACCTCCATCTTCAAAATGACCACATCAGTCACAAGCTGGAAGCACTGCAGCACTGCCTCAGCCAAGCGGCAACAGACTGTGCTGAAGCTAATATGCTTAGGTGACAAATCGCACAATTCTGAAAAGTTGTGGAAAGCTCTGAAAGAGCAAAAGAGCAGGCAGATCTGTGGCTGACACTGCTGAACCTACAGCCAGGCATGGTCACGTGTTACAATGGCCGGAACCTGGTGACGGATCTGAGGTGTGGCGAGCTCACACACATACTGTGCCTGGCCCATGTGCTTAACCTCGTGGTTCAGCAGTTTCTAAAAACCTACTCGGAGCTGCCGGATCTGAAAGCCAAAGTACGCCGCCTGTGTGCCCATTTTAGAAAGTCAGCTACAGCTTCTGCTGTCCCCTTTCCATGCTTCAGCAGTGCTTGCAGCTTCCAACTCACTGACAGGTGTGTGATGTCCCCACGCATTGGAATTCTGCAGGTGTTGGGAAGAATTTGTGAGCAGAAGAGGGCAGTTGTTGACTAACAGTATTAACAAGGCAGTCAGTATTCAGTCCAGACTCCACACATAAGACCTCAGGAGTGAACATGGATGTCAGACATATGTATCATCCTTCAAAACTTTGAGAACTCCACCAAGATGGTTAGCGATGATGATGCCATAATTAGCATCATCATCCTGCTTCTCTGTGTTCTGAAGCGCTGTCTGCTCGCAATCAAAGAGGATGCATTGCAGGCGGAGCATGATCAGATGAAGCAAGAAGCCATACAGGGTGATTGCACACAACCCAGCTTCATCTCATCCCAATGTGGATTGGGTGACAATGAGAAGAGGAGGAGAAGGAGGAAGAACAGGAGCTAGTTTCATGTGCTATAGACGGTGCTACCTGCACAAGCATCATACCGTCTGTTCAGTGTGTTTGGCCTGAGGACAGGAAGGAGGAGGAGGAAGAGAGCATGGTCAGTCCCCCTCATGGTTAGGACACGGAAGTCTTGCCTGTTAGCAGTCTGGTACACTTGGCTGCCTTTCCCGTGACCCTTGTTTTTTCAAAATTTTGGGTGACAGTTATTACTGGTTGGTGACACTTCTAGACCCACGCTAAAAGGAGAACTTTCTATCTCTTATTCCAAAGGCGGACAGGTCTACGAAAATGGGGCAGTACCAGAAGGCCCTTGTTGTGGAATTATTAAAAAAAATTCCCATCTGAAAACGCTGGCGGCAGAGGTCAAGGTTCATTGGATAACCAAGGAGAAAAGGCGAGACACACAACTTCAATCCAGCAGAGATACTGTCAATGTTCTATGTCAATCTTTCACAGGCATCATAAACACTGTCAGTGTTCTGGGAGAGTTTTCTCAGACCCTCCCATTGCACAGGCCCAGAGGCATGGGTACTCTCACAAGTAGAGTTGAGCGACCTTGACCTTTTTAGAGTCGAGCCGGGTTTCGCGAAACCCGACTATCTCAAAAGTCGGGTCGAGTGAAATCGGCCGATTATGACGTAAAGTCGGGATCGACCGAAACACGAAACCCAATGCAAGTCAATGGGGCAGCATAGTCGGCAGTGAGTGGGGGCCAGGAAAACACCTAGAGTGCCCATTTTAATGTCAAAACCATCCATTCTTCTTAATGAAGCTTGTCAAGCGTAATTTACCTTATAATAATTGGAAGGCATTTGAAATTGGGGGTCATTTGGCTAAAGTTGTGGTGGGTAGGGCTGGTTCAAGTAATTAGTGGGCCCAGGAAATCTGGACCACGTCACGGCTGTGGAGCAGGGAGAGGTAAGTATTTCAACTTTGCAAGTGCTGTGAACCTGAGCAAGCAGGGGGGGCCCACTCGTTGGCATTGGCACTGGCACAGGGCCCCTCAAAGTACAGCGGTGTGTTTGCACGGCGGGGGCGCCTCCCACCGGCAGCAACACTTTTGCGTACCATGAGAGGCCCTGTGCCAGTGACGTCGCCAACTAGTATTCCTCCCCCCACCTGATGAAGGAACCTGCACTTTCATCTGCACCTTCCTGTTTGTCCCCGTGTAAGGTGGTATGGTATGCGGGAAGAGCAACCTGACTTTCAGCAGGGTCACAATCTTGCAGTGTAGCGTGCACGGGAAATGTTGCGTTATGGGTCAATGTACCAGCAGACTCATCTATCACTGGCTGGGCAATGGGCACGATGAGGAGGAAACACAGATATAGGCCCAAAGAATAAAGTGGGCTAAATGCAGTTCAAAATTGGTAACACAGGACTAATCAGGGGGCATTGCAGTGGAGGACAACTGGAATGAGAGGCTGACACAGAGAGTAGGCCCAAATCAGTAAGTAGTCGAAATGCAGTTCAAAATTGGCAACAGTAGTAAACAGGCGGCACAGCTTTGTTCAGTGGAGGAGAACAGCAAGGAGTGGCAGACACCGATAGTAGGCCCCAACCCAACTAGTAGGCCAAATGCAGTCTAACATTAACAACTACTTAACGAGCGCCTGAAAACGGAATTTCAGGACAGGAAACCAGGAGAACAGCAAGGAGCGGCAGACACCGATAGTAGGCCCCAAACCAACTAGTACGCCAAATGCAGTTGTTCCGTTTAACCACAATTTAATGAGAGCCTGAAGATAGAAGTTCAGGAAAGGCAACCTGGAGAACACCTTGGAGTGGAACACACCATCTCTCTACACCCCATACCCAATTTGTAGGTCTAATGCAGCGTAGTTTCCAACAACTACTAAACGAGAGCATGATGATCGAAGCATTGGTGAGGAAACCTGGGGAACACCTTGGAGTGGAACACACCATCTCTCTACAGTGGAACACACCATCTCTCTACACCCCATACCCAATTTGTAGGCCTAATGCAGCGTAGTTTCGAACAACTACTAAACGAGAGCCGGAAGATCGAAGCAATGGAGAGGAAACCTGGGGAACACCTTGGAGTGTAACACACCATCTCTCTACACCCCATACCCAATTTGTAGGCCTAATGCAGCGTAGTTTCCAACAACTACTAAACGAGAGCCGGAAGATCGAAGCAATGGAGAGGAAACCTGGGGAACACCTTGGAGTGTAACACACCATCTCTTTACACCCCATACCCAATTTGTAGGCCTAATGCAGCGTAGTTTCCAACAACTACTAAACGAGAGCCGGAAGATCGAAGCAATGGAGAGGAAACCTGGGGAACACCTTGGAGTGTAACACACCATCTCTCTACACCCCATACCCAATTTGTAGGCCTAATGCAGCGTAGTTTCCAACAACTACTAAACGAGAGCCGGAAGATCGAAGCAATGGAGAGGAAACCTGGGGAACACCTTGGAGTGTAACACACCATCTCTCTACACCCCATACCCAATTTGTAGGCCTAATGCAGCGTAGTTTCCAACAACTACTAAACGAGAGCATGATGATCGAAGCATTGGCGAGGAAACCTGGGGAACACCTTGGAGTGGAACACACCATCTCTCTACAGTGGAACACACCATCTCTCTACACCCCATACCCAATTTGTAGGCCTAATGCAGCGTAGTTTCCAACAACTACTAAACGAGAGCCGGAAGATCGAAGCTCAGGAAAGGCAACCTGGAGAACACCTTGGAGTGGAACACACCATCTCTCTACACCCCATACCCAATTTGTAGGCCCAATGCAGCGTAGTTTCCAACAACTACTAAACGAGAGCCGGAAGATCGAAGCAATGGAGAGGAAACCTGGGGAACACCTTGGAGTGTAACACACCATCTCTCTACACCCCATACCCAATTTGTAGGCCTAATGCAGCGTAGTTTCCAACTACTAAACGAGAGCCGGAAGATCGAAGCAATGGAGAGGAAACCTGGGGAACACCTTGGAGTGTAACACACCATCTCTCTACACCCCATACCCAATTTGTAGGCCTAATGCAGCGTAGTTTCCAACAACTACTAAACGAGAGCCGGAAGATCGAAGCTCAGGAAAGGCAACCTGGGGAACACCTTGGAGTGTAACAAACCCTCTCTCTACACCACGGAAGGGCTGATTCTTAGGAAGGAAGGCTGTCGGAAAGAAGCAGGGCGCGTCCGAGGGTGATTATATTCTTATTAGGTATATAATCACCCTCGGACGCGCCCTGCTTCTTTATTTGTAATGAATGTTTATTTGCAATGTGGTTTTGACTTACTCTATTTTTTTGGTAAATAATGATTTTATTATTTTCATTGTTTTGCATCTTCTTGGCAATAATATAAAGAAGACGCGACAGGACAACACTCGGTGGATGCCATATCTGTGTTTAAAATTGAAAAAACCTTTCAGTTAACTACTTGCAGGAGAAAGTTATTGTAGCTGGTGGCCATTTTTAGTACTGTACCAGATTTTTGTTGTATGTGTTTGTTTTTAATGTTAAAATGTCTGCATTTGATATCTCTCCAGTATTTTCTTTTTTATAAGCAAAATACTTATTTTTATATTTTCTGATGTTGGTTCCAGGGGTACACGGGCAGCAGTGGTGTGGTCAGTGGAGGCCTAGTGGAAGGAGTGACCGCAGACAGGCATCGAAGGCCTAAAATAATAACACATGGCTGTAGGCAATTTTAAATTGGTTCCAGGGGTACACGGGCAGCAGTGGTGTGGTCAGTGGAGGCCTAGTGGAAGGAGTGACCGCAGACAGGCATCGAAGGCCTAAAATAATAACACATGGCTGTAGGCAATTTTAAATTGGTTCCAGGGGTACACGGGCAGCAGTGGTGTGGTCAGTGGAGGCCTAGTGGAAGGAGTCACCGCAGACAGGCATCGAAGGCCTAAAATAATAACACATGGCTGTAGGCAATTTTAAATTGGTTACAGGGGTACACGGGCAGCAGTGGTGTGGTCAGTGGAGGCCTAGTGGAAGGAGTGACCGCAGACAGGCATCGAAGGCCTAAAATAATAACACATGGCTGTAGGCAATTTTAAATTGGTTACAGGGGTACACGGGCAGCAGTGGTGTGGTCAGTGGAGGCCTAGTGGAAGGAGTGACCGCAGACAGGCATCGAAGGCCTAAAATAATAACACATGGCTGTAGGCAATTTTAAATTGGTTACAGGGGTACACAGGCAGCAGTGGTGTGGTCAGTGGAGGCCTAGTGGAAGGAGTCACCGCAGACAGGCATCGAAGGCCTAAAATAATAACACATGGCTGTAGGCAATTTTAAATTGGTTCCAGGGGTACACGGGCAGCAGTGGTGTGGTCAGTGGAGGCCTAGTGGAAGGAGTCACCGCAGACAGGCATCGAAGGCCTAAAATAATAACACATGGCTGTAGGCAATTTTAAATTGGTTCCAGGGGTACACGGGCAGCAGTGGTGTGGTCAGTGGAGGCCTAGTGGAAGGAGTGACCGCAGACAGGCATCGAAGGCCTAAAATAATAACACATGGCTGTAGGCAATTTTAAATTGGTTACAGGGGTACACGGGCAGCAGTGGTGTGGTCAGTGGAGGCCTAGTGGAAGGAGTGACCACAGACAGGCATCGAAGGCCTAACATAACAAAAATGTCAATACAATGGTATTGTCAGTGGCAGGCATTGAAGGATGTCAGCGCATAGACTAAACATTGGTGGAGCTGTGAGATAATTTTGCAAGTGGTAGGTCACTGTTTGAGCTGGGGTGGGGGGAAACTGTCTTGTGGCCGGCGGTACAGGCCCAGAGCCCCTCATATTACAACGGTGTGTCTGACGTTGGGTGCGCACCACCACCGCCAGAGACACTTTATTGTACTAGGAGGGACCCAGTGGCAGTGCCGTCGACCAAAAGCGGGCTCACCCACCTCTTCAGACAAACTGCACTCTCACGGGTGCTGTCGCCAAGTGTCGATACCACGGCCCCATGTGGGGAGTTTGGCCATTTAGTGAGGTGTAAACATGTCGTATGCTGGACAATCAGGTGCAGAAAATTACGAGATTGGAAAAGGCATTCAGAATAGTCCACAGGCAAGACCTTTTCATAGGAAAGCTAGGTGTCAGCCGGGCAAGGTGGGGCAAAAGATTTTGAAATCCAGTTGTGGTTCATTTTAATGAAGGTTAGATCATCTACATTTTGGGTAGCCAGACGAGTCCTTTTTTCTGTTAGTATTGAACCTGCAGCACTGAATACTCTTTCTGATAGGACACTAGCTGCCGGGCAAGCAAGCTCCTGCAATGCATATTCTGCCAATTCTGGCCAGGTGTCTAATTTTGATGCCCAGTAATCAAATGGGAATGACGGTTGAGGGAGAACATCGATAAGGGATGAAAAATAGTTTGTAACCATACTGGACAAATGTTGTCTCCTGTCACTTTGAATTGATGCTGCAGTACCTGTCCTGTCTGCGGTCATAGCAAAATCACTCCACAACCTGGTCAGAAAACCCCTCTGGCCAACGCCACTTCTGATTTCTGCCCCTCTAACTCCTCTAGTCTGCTGGCCCCTGCAGCTCGTGTGAGAACGATCACGGGCGCTGTGTGCAGGGAATGCCAGAAGCAAACGGTCAACAAGAGTTGATTGTTTGGTTGCTAATATTAGTTCCAAGTTCTCATGTGGCATTATATTTTGCAATTTGCCTTTATAGCGAGGATCAAGGAGGCAGGCCAACCAGTAATCGTCATCATTCATCATTTTAGTTATGCGTGTGTCCCTTTTGAGGATACGTAAGGCATAATCCGCCATGTGGGCCAAAGTTCCAGTTCTCAAATCTGCGGTTGTGCTTGGTTGAGGGGCAGTTTCAGGCAAATCCACGTCACTTGTGTCCCTCAAAAAACCAGAACCCGGCCTTGCCGCGCCACCAATTTCTAGTGGCCCCGGAAAAGCTTCCTCATTAAAAATATAATCATCCCCATCATCCTCCTTGTCCTCCTCCTCCTCTTCGCCCGCTACCTCGTCCTGTACACTGCCCTGGCCAGACAATGGCTGACTGTCATCAAGGCTTTCCTCTTCCTCAGTTGCAGACGCCTGATCCTTTATGTGCGTCAAACTTTGCATCAGCAGACGCATTAGGGGGATGCTCATGCTTATTATGGCGTTGTCTGCACTAACCAGCCGTGTGCATTCCTCAAAACACTGAAGGACTTGGCACATGTCTTGAATCTTCGACCACTGCACACCTGACAACTCCATGTCTGCCATCCTACTGCCTGCCCGTGTATGTGTATCCTCCCACAAAAACATAACAGCCCGCCTCTGTTCACACAGTCTCTGAAGCATGTGCAGTGTTGAGTTCCACCTTGTTGCAACGTCTATGATTAGGCGATGCTGGGGAAGGTTCAAAGAACGCTGATAGGTCTGCATACGGATGGAGTGTACGGGCGAACGGCGGATATGTGAGCAAAGTCCACGCACTTTGAGGAGCAGGTCGGATAACCCCGGATAACTTTTCAGGAAGCACTGCACCACCAGGTTTAAGGTGTGAGCCAGGCAAGGAATGTGTTTCAGTTGGGAAAGGGAGATGGCAGCCATGAAATTCCTTCCGTTATCACTCACTACCTTGCCTGCCTCAAGATCTACAGTGCCCAGCCACGACTGCGTTTCTTTCTGCAAGAACTCGGACAGAACTTCCGCGGTGTGTCTGTTGTTGCCCAAACACTTCATAGCCAATACAGCCTGCTGACGTTTGCCAGTAGCTGCCCCATAATGGGAGACCTGGTGTGCAACAGTGGCAGCTGCGGATGGAGTGGTTATGCGACTGCGGTCTGTGGACGAGCTCTCGCTTCTGCAGGAGGACGAAGAGGAGGAGGAGGGGGTGCGAACGGCTACAGCCAATTGTTTCCTAGACCGTGGGCTAGGCAGAACTGTCCCAAACTTGCTGTCCCCTGTGGACCCTGCATCCACCACATTTACCCAGTGTGCCGTGATGGACACGTAACGTCCCTGGCCATGCCTACTGGTCCATGCATCTGTTGTCAGGTGCACCTTTGTGCTCACAGATTGCCTGAGTGCATGGACGATGCGCTCTTTAACATGCTGGTGGAGGGCTGGGATGGCTTTTCTGGAAAAAAAGTGTCGACTGGGTAGCTCGTAGCGTGGTACAGCGTAGTCCATCAGGGCTTTGAAAGCTTCGCTTTCAACTAACCGGTAGGGCATCATCTCTAACGAGATTAGTCTAGCTATGTGTGCGTTCAAACCCTGTGTACGCGGATGCGAGGCTAAGTACTTCCTTTTTCTAACCATAGTCTCATGTAGGGTGAGCTGGACTGGAGAGCTGGAGATCGTGGAACTAGCGGGGGTGCCGGTGGACATGGCAGACTGAGAGACGGTGGGAGATGGTATTGTTGCCACCGGTGCCCTAGATGCAGTGTTTCCTACTACAAAACTGGTGATTCCCTGACCCTGACTGCTTTGGCCTGGCAAAGAAACCTGCACAGATACTGCAGGTGGTGCGGAAAATGGTGGCCCTACACTGCCGGAAGGGATGTTGCGTTGCTGACTAGCTTCATTGGCCGAGGGTGCTACAACCTTAAGGGACGTTTGGTAGTTAGTCCAGGCTTGCAAATGCATGGTGGTTAAATGTCTATGCATGCAACTTGTATTGAGACTTTTCAGATTCTGTCCTCTGCTTAAGGTAGTTGAACATTTTTGACAGATGACTTTGCGCTGATCAATTGGATGTTGTTTAAAAAAATGCCAGACTGCACTCTTTCTAGCATCGGATACCTTTTCAGGCATTGCAGACTGAGCTTTAACCGGATGGCCACGCTGTCCTCCAACAGGTTTTGGCTTTGCCACGCGTTTTGGGCAAGATACGGGCCCGGCAGATGGAACCTGTTGCGATGTTGATGCCTGCTGCGGCCCCTCCTCCTCCGCTTCAGAACTGCTGCCGCCTGCACCCTGTTCCCCCAATGGCTGCCAATCGGGGTCAAGAACTGGGTCATCTATTACCTCTTCTTGTAGCTCGTGTGCAACTTCGTCTGTGTCACCGTGTCGGTCGGTGGTATAGCGTTCGTGATGGAGCAACATAGTCTCATCAGGGTCTGATTCTTGATCAGCACCCTGCGAGGGCAATGTTGTGGTCTGAGTCAAAGGACCAGCATAGTAGTCTGGCTGTGGCTGTGCATCAGTGCACTCCATGTCAGATTCAACTTGTAATGGGCATGGACTGTTAACTGCTTCACTTTCTAAGCCAGGGACGGTATGTGTAAAGAGCTCCATGGAGTAACCCGTTGTGTCGCCTGCTGCATTCTTCTCTGTTGTTGTTTTTGCTGAAGAGGACAAGGAAGCGACTTGTCCCTGACCGTGAACATCCACTAACGACGCGCTGCTTTGACATTTACCAGTTTCACGAGAGGAGGCAAAAGAGCTAGAGGCTGAGTCAGCAAGATAAGCCAAAACTTGCTCTTGCTGCTCCGGCTTTAAAAGCGGTTTTCCTACTCCCAGAAAAGGGAGCGTTCGAGGCCTTGTGTAGCCAGACGACGAACCTGGCTCCACAGCTCCAGACTTAGGTGCAATATTTTTTTTCCCACGACCAGCTGATGCTCCACCACTACCACTACCCTCATTACCAGCTGACAATGAACGCCCCCTGCCACGACCTCTTCCACCATACTTCCTCATTGTTTTAAAAGCGTAAACAAACTAACGGTATTTGTTGCTGTCACACAAATTACACGGTGAGCTATAACTTCAGTATGATTTAGCTACCCCTTTACAGGTGAGTGAGACCACAACGAAAATCAGGCACAATGTTACACACTCTGTTGTTGGTGGCAACAAATGAGAGAGATGCCACACACGCAGGACTGTCACTGAAGCACAAATGTAAATATTAATCTCCCACTGATTTGATTTTTTTTTTTTTTAAGGGAGACTTTAGGAAAAAAAAATAATAGAATAAAATGATTTTTTCAGGAAGAATTTAGAAACCAAATAAAATAAAATGATTTTTTCAGGGAGAATTTAGAAAACAAATAAAACAAAAAAAGGCTTTCTATGGCCCACTGAGTGAGAGATGACGCACACAGGAGTCAGGAGTGGCACACAAGCCCAGAGGCCAATATTTATCTCCCACTTTTTTTTTTTTGTTCCAGGGAAAATTTATAAACCCAATAAAAAAAATAATAAATAGGCTTTCTATGGCCCACTATCTGAGAGACAGAGAGAGATGGCAGGCTTAGGACTGGCGCACAAGCCCAAAGGCCAATATTAATCTCCCTTTTTTTTAAGGGAGAATTTATAAAACAAAAAAAAAAAAAAATAAATAGGCTTTCTATGGCCCACTATTTGTGAGAGAGATGGCACGCTCAGGACTGGCACACAAGCCCAGAGGCCAATATTAATCTCCCACTTTTTTTTTTTTTTCCAGGGAAAATTTATAAACCCATTAAAAAAAAAATAAAATAAATAGGCTTTCTATGGCCCACTATCTGAGAGAGAGAGATGGCACGCTTAGGACTGGCACACAAGCCCAAAGGCCAATATTAATCTCCCTTTTTTTTTAAGGGAGAATTTATAAAACCAAAAAAAAAATAAATAAATAGGCTTTCTATAGCCCACTATTTGTGAGAGAGATGGCACGCTCAGGACTGGCACACAAGCCCAGAGGCCAATATTAATCTCCCACTTTTTTTTTTTTTTTCCAGGGAAAATTTATAAACCCATTAAAAAAAAATAAAGATAAATAGGCTTTCTATGGCCCACTATCTGAGAGAGAGAGATGGCACGCTTAGGACTGGCACACAAGCCCAAAGGCCAATATTAATCTCCCACTGATTGATTTATTGATTTTTTCAGGTAGAATTTAGAACCCAAATAAAGCAAAAAAAGAAAAAAAATGGGCTTTCTATGGCCCACTGAGTGAGTGATGATGCACACAGGAGTCAGGAGTGGCACACAAGCCCTGAGGCCAATATTTTTCTCCCACTGATTGATGTAGTGATTTTTTCAGGTAGATTTTAGAACCAAAATCAAGCAAAAAAATAAATAGGCTTTCTGTGGCCCACTGAGTGAGTGATGATGCACACAGGAGTCAAGAGTGGCACACAAGCCCTGAGGCCAATATTTTTCTCCCACTGATTGATGTAGTGATTTTTTCAGGTAGATTTTATAACCCAAATCAAGCAAAAAAATAAATAGGCTTTCTATGGCCCACTGAGTGAGAGATGACACAGACAGGGATGGCACTCTAGCAGAAATGTCAATCTTAATCTCCCACAAAAAAAAAAAAAAAAAACAGGGAGTGTCCTTCAATTACTATCTCCCTGCAGTAATCTCAGCCAGGTATGGCAGGCAGCAATAAGGAGTGGACTGATGCACAAATTAAAAAAAAAGTGTGTACAAACCAAAAAGATAGCTGTGCAGAAAGGAAGGAACAAGAGGATTTGTGCTTTGAAAAAAGTAGTTGGTTTGCACAGCGGCGTACACACAGCAATGCAGCTATTAGGGAGCCTTCTAGGGCAGCCCAATGAGCTACAGCGCTGAGGGAAAAAAAAAAAAAAATGTAGCTTCCACTGTCCCTGCACACCGAAGGTGGTGTTGGGCAGTGGAAATCGCTACAGCACAAGCGGTTTGGTGGTTAATGGACCCTGCCTAACGCTATCCCTGCTTCTGACGAAGCGGCAGCAACCTCTCCCTAAGCTCAGATCAGCAGCAGTAACATGGCGGTCGGTGGGAACGCCCCTTTATAGCCCCTGTGACGCTGCAGACAGCAAGCCAATCACTGCAATGCCCTTCTCTAAGATGGTGGGGACCAGGACCTATGTCATCACGCTGCCCACACTCTGCGTTTACCTTCATTGGCTGAGAAATGGCGCTTTTCGCGTCATTGAAACGCGACTTTGGCGCGAAAGTCGCGTACCGCATGGCCGACCCCGCACAGGGGTCGGATCGGGTTTCATGAAACCCGACTTTGCCAAAAGTCGGCGACTTTTGAAAATGAACGACCCGTTTCGCTCAACCCTACTCACAAGGAGTGTAAAGTTTGGGAAGATGCTGAGGGAGTACCTTGCTGACCATGCAAACATCCTCAGTGATTCCTCTGTGCCTTATAATTATTGCAAATCCAAGCTGGACACGTGGCATGAACTGTCTCTCAACGCCTTGGAGGGCCTGGCCTGTCCTGCTGCTAGCATTTTGTTAGAGCGGGTTTTTAGTGCCGCTGGTGGAATTATAACTGCCTGTCAACTGAAAAAGCTGACAATCTGACTCTTATAAAAATCAACAATGGCGGGATTGGGAAAGACTTCTCAACACAACCGAATGATATGTGGTATGTTCATGTATACCCCCAGGGGTAAATGTTTGTCAGCCCATACACTTAGTGCATGGGCATTACAAGTATAGGAGACCCGCTCCTTTCTAATGGGAATTTTTTTTATGAGGACCTCCTCCACGTCTCTTCCAAGGATCATTAGAGAGCCTCCAAATGTTTGGCAGCCCTGGCATTCACTGCATAAGAAAACACTATGGGAGACCCACTTCCTAATAATGGGAACATTGTTTTCAGGAGGCCCTCCTGTACGTCTCTTCAAAGGGGTATTGGGGTGTGTCCAAATTTTGGGCAGCCCTGCCACTCACTGCATACGCAATAACAGTACTGTATAGGAGACCTACTGTTTAATATTGGGAACAACAAAGTATAGCTGGCTGATGGCTCTCAAAGAATAGGCTTTGTGACTTTCATAGTCCCTCCTTCATAAATGAAACAGGATGTGTCTGATGATGTGTCACACTCCACATGGTCAAATAAAATTGTAAAATGTTAAAATGACATTTCCCAGTGAATGCATTTGTCTTTGTTGAAAGCATTGCTAAAGTTCAAAAATGCATCAAAAATGCTGTGCGTGAACATAGCCCAAGGTATGGAGTGTTAGGGCTAGCGGAATGCACCAAATAATTAGAGAGAAGGTATAAGGTGCGTTTGCAGCCTGGGGTCCACCGTGCAGAGATGGAACCTGCTGCTGAGTAATGACGGACTATATGGCGGCACAATGAGGATACACACATGGGTTAGCTTCACCCTGTATGAAAGAAGTGAACCCTGTTATGTCACAGGGCTGCTGTACCGCACAAAGAGCGCAAGCAAGGAGTCACAGAACACAATCCCAAGGCTCGGGATTAGAGTTCATCTAGACCACTTGCGCTCGACACCACTGCTGGGTGTCAGAGTATAACTAAAATATTAATTTTATGCACAAGAGTGCGAGCAGTGCCACACTGGCAGACGCCACTTACCACTCAGACTTGGGTCAGGGAACAGCTCTAATAGCGCACGGCGCCGCACTGGCGGTCACAGCAATAGACGTTGTATCGTGTGTTTAGTACTGATGGCTCTGTCAGGCGCTAGATAGCAAACATCCACCTTATGTGAGCAGTCATACACAAGGGAGCGGATGATTAATGAGAAACCTTCACACATCAACACACACACGTTTTCAAGTATACACTAGTGCATGGCCGAGCGGCCATGCAAACCTTTTATAGCGGCAGTGCAACAAAATGTCAGGGCTAGCGGAACGCACCAAATTATAAGAGAGGTGGTATAAGTTGCGTTTGCAGCCCAGGGTCCACTGTGCAGAGATGGAACCTGCTGCTGAGTAATGACTGACTATATGGTGGTACAATGTGGATACACACACGGGTTAACTTCACACTGTGTGAAGGAAGCAAACCCTGTTGTGTCACAGGGCCGCGGTACTGCACCAAGAGTGCAAGCAAGGAGTCTCAGGACTCTATCCCAAGACACAAGTTTAGAGTACGTTCAGACCACTTGCGCTCGACACCGCAACTGGGGTGTCAAAGTAACAGAAAATATAACTTAAAGCACAAGAGTGCGTGCTGTGCCGCTTTGGCTGACGCCTCTAACCACCCAGAGTTAGGATAGGAAAGCGCTATATAAGCGCACGGTGCCGCACTGGCGGTTACAGCAATAGACGCTGTATCGTGTGTCTTTATGTTGACAGCTTAGTCGGGCGCAAGACAGCAAGCATCCACTTTTGCCAACAGTCATACACAAGGGACGGGATAGTAAAGAACGACTTGCACTCATCAACACACACACGATTCCAAATGTACACTAGCGCATGGCCGTGCGGTCATGCAAACCTTTTATAGCTGCAGCAAGAACAGGACCTTCCCAGAAGGACCAATGGGAGTCAGCCACAGAAGAAGAACACCTTCAGGACTTTCCTAAAGGACCAATGGGATTTGCTGCAGTATCTAAGCATGTGACCATTGATCTCCAATGAGAGATCTTGCCCTGGGCATGCTCAGAAAGGGAAAAGCAGGACTTAATCCCAAACACGTCTGCTCGCCGCTGCCCAGTACTGGCTACCATGGCAGAAGCTGGAAAGGCAGCAGTAACCAGTCATCCAGTATCAGCCTGAGCCAGATGCTGAGACTGACGTCTTCGCTGAGCAGACTCCACTGCGGCTGGAGGAGAATGGGAGACCTCAGCAGAGATGGTTCGAGATTCCCCCTGTGCAGAGGCGGGATCCTGACACCTAACATTACCCCCCCTCCTAGGACTTCCCTACGCTCGAAGGCAGCAATGAGCCATGGAGCTCAAATGTGTTCAGCAGGCTCCCAGGACCTGTCCTCTGGGCCATAACCCTTCCAATCCACCAAATAGAATGTTTTGCCACGTACCACCTTGCACCCCAAAATAGCGTTCACCTCATAATCATCCATAGATGAACCCGATGTCCCGACAGATGACTCAAAAAACCGGGACATGTATACGGGCTTCAAGAGGGACACATGAAAGGTGTCGGTGATACCCAGGTGTGGAGGAAGGGCCAGACGGTAGACCACAGGGTTAACCTGTTCAAGGACCTTGAAGGGACCCAAGTAGTGAGGTGCAAACTTAGTGGACTTAACTTCCAGCCTGTTGTTACGGGCGGAGAGCCACACCAAGTCGCCAGGAGCAAAGATCGAAGCGTGGTACCGTTGAGCATCAATGGATGTCCTCATTCTCTCCTTAGAGGCCCGAATGGCATCCTGAGTGCGGTCCCAAATGTCCCATGCCTCCACAGCCCCGTCTGCCACCCTGGAGTCAGCGGAAGACATGGGCATGGGCACAGGGACACGCGGATGCTGGCCATAATTTAGGAGGAATGGAGTCTGACCGGTGGAGTCGGCTACAGCGTTGTTAAGCACAAACTCTGCCCACGGTAGCAAGGATGCCCAGTCATCCTGCCTGGCAGAAACAAAATGTCGCAAATATGTGACCAGGGTCTGGTTTGCCCTCTCAACCAACCCATTCATCTCAAGATGATATGCCGAGGAGAGATTCAACTCAATACTGAGTAGACGACAAAGCTCTCTCCAGAATCGAGAGGCAAACTGGGGACCCCGATCACTGACAATTTTGTCCGCCATACCATGTAGGTGAAAGATATGCTTCATGAACAATGCTGCCAGAGCCCGTGCAGAATATCGCCGTGGAAGAGGCACCAAGTGCACCATTTTGGAAAAATGGTTGGTGATCACCCAGATAATGGTGTAGCTACGAGACTTGGGTAAGCCCACCACAAAGTCCATCCTGACCATCTCCCTGGGCCTGTCTGCCACCGGCAGGGGGTAAAGCAACCCAGCTGGCCGTTGCCGAGGAGACTTGTTCTTGGTGCAAGAGACACACACCTGAACATAGTCTGTGATGTCACGAGCCATATGCGGCCACCAATATATCCTCGCCAGTAGCTCAGATGTCCTTTTGGACCCAAAATGTCCACCCACCCTGGACGAGTGAGCCCAAGAGAGAACCTCCAGATGCAGATTGGATAGTACAAAAGTCTTACCCGGAGGCACAGACTCGAGCGAAACTGGGGCCACAGTTCTCAGGCTCTCGGTGGGGACAATAAGCTGAGGCTCCTCTTCCTCCCCCTCAGATGATACAACGGAGCAAGAGAACTGGAACTGGGAGAAGAACAAAGACCATCTTGCCTGGCGAGAATTTAACCGCTGGGCTCTCTGCAGGTACACCAAATTCTTGTGATCTGTGAAGACTTGGAAGGGAAAATGAGCTCCCTCCAAGAGATGTCTCCACTTCGAGAAGGCCAACTTCATGGCTAGCAACTCCCTGTCCCCGATGGAATAATTCCTCTCCGCTGGTGAGAAGGTCTTAGAAAAGAAGAAGCAAGGATGCTTCTGTCCTTGAGCATCCTTTTGGAAAAGGACAGCTCCAGCACCAACAGATGAGGCATCCAACTCCATTATAAATGGCTTATCTACATCGGGGCGATGTAGGATGGGAGCGCTAGCGAAGTGTGACTAAATGGAGAGAATGGCCTTGGTGACCTCCTCAGACCACAATTTGGTATTTGCTCCCTTCTTGGTGAGGGCAAGCAAGGGTGCTACCAAAGTTGAGAAGTGTGGAATGAACTGGCGATAGTAATTAATGAACCCCATAAAAAGCTGCACCACTTTAAGAGAATGGGGTTACTGCCAGTCCATCACAGCCTGTAGTTTGGCAGGATCCATAGCCAATCCCTGGGTGGAGATAAAATAGCCCAGGAAAGGTAAGGACTCCTGCTCAAACACACATTTCTCCAACTTTGCAAAGAAGGAATTTGCCCGTAAGAGGCCAAAGACTCTGCAAACATCTCTATGGTGGGAGTCAATATCAGGAGAGTTGATGAGAATATCATCCAGATAGATTACGACTGAGGTGGAGAGCATATCCCGGATGATGGTGTTAAAAGCCGTCTTCCATTCGTCCCCCTCACGGATGCGAATCAGGTTGTAAGCACCCCGCAGATCTAATTTTGTAAATACCCTTGCTTCCCGAAGCCTATCAAAGAGCTCAGATATCAGGGGCAAAGGATACTTATTCTTAATGGTGATGGCGTTAAGACCCCTGTAATCAATGCATGGACATAGTTCCCCATTCTTCTTCTGCACGAAGAAGAACCCAGCCCCTGCAGGTGACACTGACTTCCTAATGAATCATCTTGCCAGATTTTCCTGGATGTACTGTGACATTGCCTCCATCTCCGGGAGAGATAACGGATAGTCTCAACCCCGGGGAGGCTCAGCATCAGGCAAGAGGTCAATAGGACAATCATAGAGGCGGTGAGGCGGAAGGGTCTCTGCAGCTCTTTTGGAGAATACGTCCGCATAGGGCCAATATTGCTTGGGGAGAGAGCATAAATTTGCGGGTACCTCAGTAGTAGAAACCTGAACACATTCCCTCTGACATCTACCCCCACAAGATTCACCCCATCCCCAAATTCTGCCTGTGGACCACTCAATATGAGGAGAATGGTACCGTAGCCAAGGCATTCCTAACAGGACCTCGTCAATTCCCTCAGGAATGACGAGCAGAGATATAATCTCCTGATGAGATGGCGACATGGACAGAGTGAAAGGGATGGTCTGGTGTGTTATCTGTGAGGGCAGTGTCGACCCATTTACCACTCATACGGTCAATGGTTGAGCTAACATTACCAGGGGAATTGCATGACGTTGGGCGAAGGCAGATGACATAAAATTGTCCTCCGCCCCAGAATCCACGCAGAGCTCTACCAAGTGAGAAAATGGGCCTGTAGTAATTGTCCCCTTAAAGGAAAATTTGGAGGCAAATGTCGCCGTGTCTAGTTTACCTCCACCTAATACCACTAGACGCTGACATTTCCTCGACCGCTGGGGACATCTGTTGGCAAGATGTCCTGACTGCTGGCAAACATGACAAACCAGGAGTGCACGAGCGGTCCGGGACTTAGATCCCATTCGTGACACTTCCATAGCTTCATGTGACTCAGAAGCCTGGACTGGAGATTCCAAAGGTTTGGCGAAGGTGGGAATCAGCCAAAACCTCTGCCTACATAGGGCTCGCTCTAACCTCCGCTCGTGAAAACGGAGGTCAATACGAGTGGACACAGCTATTAACTCCTCCCGTGTGGCGGGAATCTCCCTAGTGCCCAGAGTGTCCTTCACGTGGTCAGCCAGCTTCCTCCAAGATATCGGAATAAGGACTTTATCCGACCACTCCAGCTCAGATGCTAGGGTTCGAAAGTGAACGGCAAAATGGCTGACCAAGGACGAGCCCTGAGTCAATGCCAACAGTTGGAGCGCCGTATTACGGGTGACACAAGGTCCTAAAAAGACCTGTTTCAGAGTGCTCAGGAACAACGAAGCACTCTGCACCACATGATCGCCACGCTCCCACAGCGGCGTAGCCCACTCCAACGCCCTGTCCGACAGGAGAGACACAATAAATCCCACCTTAGCCCGCTCTGTGGGGAAACGTGCGGCCCGTAGCTCGAGATGTATAGAGGACTGACTCACAAAACCCTTACAAGACTTACTATCACCAGAAAATTTTTCTGGCAGCAGGAGGCGAGATAGAGTCGGAACAGGGGTGGCAGTGGACAAGATTGCTGCAGCCACGCTAGCAGCCTGAACAGCAACTGCGGTTACATCCACAGCTGAGGTTGTGCTCTCAAGAGCCCCCAACCTACCCTCCAGCTGCTGGATGTACAGCAAGGATTGCTGTTTGTCCGTCATTACTAGCCAGACCCTGGCGCTAGTGCAGAGGCGGGAACTCAGCACCTAACATGGAGGAGCATTTTTGTTTTTGGTTATTTATTTTGCCTTATATACAAGTCATTACACTGGAAAGGATGTTCCTTAACATATTCCCAGGAAAATCCATTTTGGTTTAGTTTTTGTATGTTATATTGTGAGTCTGTAAAAGCATAAGACTCTGACAACATTGTTCACAGCAGTGACCTGGGAGTCAGAAATGCTTCCAGGGGGTCTTCACCATGCTGTTCCAATGTCATTTGAGCACTGAACGATTTCCTCAACTTCTAGTCTCTCTGAGGACCACGGGAGGGACCGCCGGAAAATTGCTCCAGTTTCCCATAGACTTACCTTGGGCTCGTTGCTTGGCTCAAGCAACCGAGCATTCCAATTTGCACGACCCGAGCAACGAGCACCCAAGCATTTTAGTGTTCGCCCACCACTAATTACAATACATCTATAGCATAGAAAATCAGCATTTCAGTTTAAAACTTGTTTGGTTTATTCACAACTGGTTTCCTCAAGGATACTTAGTCCATGTATGCCATTCCTTATTTTAGATTTGTCACAACAAGTCCTTCTACCACAATTGCCCCTGCAAACCCCATAATTTTGCACCTACAAGTTCTTTATTTGTCAAGTTGTACGAAATGAAACCTGGGTATCCTGTATCAATTTTAGCCCCATAAGCACATATGTATAGTCATGGCCGAAAGTGTTGGCACCCTTGAAATTGTTCCAGATGATTAAGTATTTCTCCCAGACTATTATTGCATTAAACATGTTTTATTATACACATGTTTATTTCCTTTGTGTATAATGAAACAACACAGAAAAGCAGAAAAAAAGAACATTTTACAAAATTTTACAAAAAAAAACCAAAATGTGCTTAATAAAATTATTGGCATCTATACAAAATTATGGTTAAACAACTTTGTGTCAAGCATATGATGCTAGTTCACAGTCACCTGTGGCAAGTAACAGGTGTGGGCAATATAAAAATCCCACCTGAAACCAGATAAAAAGAGGAGAAGTTGTCTCAATGTTTGCATTGTGTGTCTGTGTGTGCCACACTAAGCATGGAGAACAGAAAGAGAAGACAACTGTCTGAGGACATGAGAACCAAAATTGTTGAAAAATATCAACAATCTCAAGTCCATCTCAAGAGATCTTGATGTTTCTTTATCCATGGTGCTAAACATCTGTTAAATACTCCTGTTTATAATGTTTTTGTTAAAGTCTAAAGTCCCCATAAACATAAGTTTGCAGTCTGACAAACCCAAATATTTTGGCAGGACCAGCTGACTGTGTAATGTGCATTAGAGTTTACTATCTCTCTTAACGATGATGCCGAGGGAAATAAAGATTGTGTGGTTTGAATTCAAGGACTGGATCCTTTTATTCTTCATTTGAGCCAAGTGTACATGTGTATGTACAAATCAAAGGAGACAGCTGTTGGGTGAAAGAGCCAACAATGATTTAAAGTGTAGGGGCACCATTGTTCAACTTGAAAATACAGGTGTGATTTCATATACTCATCTTGTAGGGGCTTCCCACCACACACTTGTCCCGATACTGGCCCTAGAGGAAGAAGATCTCAAGAAGAGATTTGGCTTTGCATAGTTTACTAAAAGTGCAATAGTTACTCAGACTTAACTTTCAAATTAATAGTATGATACCCACACGTATCACACGTATAACTTAAAGCTAATATAACTTCACACCTAGGTCATCATTGGAGATATAAATGTAGGCAGTCCAAAAAGTATAAAACACAAAACCAACACTATGGAAAAAAAGAACATAAGACTAGATTAGCATATGATTGGACTGATATGGAGATAATATATATCTCAAATAGTCGATTTGTTTCCAGTCAGATATTCATGAATAATTTGGTGTTTAACCCCTTAGCGACCGCCGATACGCCTTTTAACGGCGGCCGCTAAGGGTACTTAAACCACAGCGCCGTTAATTAACGGCGCTGTGGAAAAAGTGAATAGCGCCCCCCAGAGTCGGATTTTCTCCGGGGTCTCGGCTGCCGGGGGTAGCCGAGACCCCAGAGAACATGATTCGGGGTTTTTTTTACCCACCCCGCATTTGCGATCGCCGGTAATTAACCGTTTACCGGCGATCGCAAAAAAAAAAATGCAATCTTCTTTAATTTCTCTGTCCTCCGATGTGATCGCACATCGGAGGACAGAGAAAAGGGGTCCCAGAAAGCCTCCCAATACTTACCTGTCTCCCCCGATGCTCCTCGTGGCTCCCGGTGGGCGCCGCCATCTTCAAAATGGCGGGCGCATGCGCAGTGCGCCCGCCGGCCGGCCCCGTGAGGATCTTTGGGGTCTCGGCTGCCGGGGGTAGCCGAGACCCCAAAGAGCATGATCGGGGTCGGTTTTACCTACCCCCGTTTTGCGATCGCTGGTAATTAACTGTTTACCGGCGATCGCAAAAAAAAAAAAGTAAAGTGTAATTCTCTGTCCTCTGATGTGATGGCACATCAGAGAACAGAGAAATAGGGGGATTCGGGGACCCTATCATACTCACCTGTGTCCCTGGATCCTCCTGCTGCTCCTCCTGGCCGCCGGCAAAAGAAAATGGCGGGCGCATGCGCAGTGCGCCCGCCATCTGTCTCCATCTGCTGGCCGGCAGGAGAACAGCAGTTGGGGCTAAAATTAGGGTTAGGGGTAGGGTTAGGGGTAGGGTTAGGGGTAGGGTTAGGGGTAGGGCTAGGGGTAGGGCTAGGGGTAGGGTTAGGGTTAGGGCTAGGGTTAGGGCTAGTGTTAGGGCTAGGGTTAGGGTTAGGGCTAGGGTTAGGGCTAGGGTTAGGGTTAGGGCTAGGGTTAGGGCTAGGGTTAGGGTTAGGGTTAGGGTTAGGGTTAGGGCTAGGGTTAAGGCTAGGGTTAGGGTTGGGGCTAAATTTAGGGTTAGGGTTGGGGCTAAATTTAGGGTTAGGGTTGGGGCTAAATTTAGGGTTAGGCTTCTTTCACACTTACGTCGGTACGGGGCCGTCGCAATGCGTCGGCCCGACATACCGACGCACGTTGTGAAAATTGTGCACAACGTGGGCAGCGGCTGTAGTTTTTCAACGCATCCGCTGCCCAATCTATGTCCTGGGGAGGAGGGGGCGGAGTTACGGCCACGCATGCGCGGTCAGAAATGGCGGATGAGACGTACAAAAAAAGTTTCATTGAACGTTTTTTGTGCCGACGGTCCGCCAAAACACAACTGATCCAGTGCACGACGGACGCGACGTGTGGCCATCCGTCACGATCCGTCGGCAATACTATGGGCAAAAAACGCATCCTGCGGGCACATTTGGAGGATCTGTTTTTTGTCCAAAATGACGGATTGCGACGGATGCCAAACGATGCAAATGTGAAAGTAGCCTTAGGGCTAGGGTTAGGGTTGGGGCTGAAGTTAGGGCTAGGGTTGGGGCTAAAGTTGGAGTTAGAGTTGGGATTAGGGTTAGGGTTTGGATTAGGGTTGGTATTAGGGTTAGGGTTGGCATTAGGGTTACGCTTGGGATTAGGGTTAGGTTTGGGATTAGGGTTAAGGTTAGGGTTGTGATTAGGGGTGTATTGGGATTAGGGTTAGGTTTGAGGTTAGGGTTGAGATTAGGATTAGGGGTGTGTTGGATTTAGGGTTTTGATTAGGGTTATGGTTAGGATTGACATTAGGGTTGTTTTGGGGTAAGGGTTGTGATTATGGTTAGGGTTAGTGATTAGGATTATGGATCAGGTTGGGATTAGGGTTAGGGGTGTGTTGGGGTTAGGGTTGGAGCTAGAATTGGGGGGTTTTCACTGTTTAGGTACATCAGGGGGTCTCCAAACACGACAGCCAATTTTGTGCTCAAAAGTCAAATGGTGCTCCCTCCCTTCTGAGCTCTGCCGTGCGCCCAAACAGTGGGTTACCCCCACATATGGGGCATCAGTGTACTCGGGATAAATTGGACAACAACTTCTGGTGTCCAATTTCTCTTCTCTCTTTCTCCTGTCATGTGCTGCACCCATCCTGCGCCCCCATCCTGTCATGTGCTGCACCCATCCTGCGTCCCCATCCTGGTATCTGCTGCACCCATCCTGCGTCCCCATCCTGCGTCCCCATCCTGTCATGTGCTGCACCCATCCTGCGTCCCCATCCTGTCATGTGCTGCACCCATCCTGCGCCCCCATCCTGTCATGTGCTGCACCCATTCTGTGCCCCCATCCTGTCATGTGCTGCACCCATCCTGCGTCCCCATCCTGGTATGTGCTGCACCCATCCTGTGTCACCATCCTGCGTCCCCATCCTGTCATGTGCTGCACCCATCCTGCGTCTCCATCCTGGTATGTGCTGCACCCATCCTGCGTCCCCATCCTGTCATGTGCTGCACCCATCCTGCATCCCCATCCTATCATGTGCTGCACCCATCCTGCATCCCTGCTTCTCTGTTGGAGATCGTGGTGTGCGTTCAGTGTGAACGCATACCACGATCTCCCGGGAGCGTCACTCTGTGAGGCCCAGACTGCGCCGGCGCTTGCGCATGCGCAGTCTATAAAGGCTTCGGACAGAGTAACGCTCCCAGCGTTATATTATAGATAATGAAAATAATGCAAAAAAGCTAACTGACTTCACTGCCTAATATGACTAAAAGAAAACAACATTGTAAACAACTGATAAGCATTCTGTCCTGATTTTACAATGAAAAGTATAGTTTTTCTTTTCTTTGCATGGGGAGGTGTTAAACATTTTTCACAAAAGGAGCTTTTAAAGTACAGACTATTTTATTAACTCTTCTAGAAGCTGATAAAAGTAAGGTAAATTTTTCCTTAACAACAGACTTAAAACTGCATTTACTTTTTCATACAATAGAATGATTTTAAATGCCTTTGTGATGAATCTTTGGAAAAAAAGAGCTACATATACATTTTAAGAGGATGTTTGAAAATTGTAATATTTTACAAACAAATTAAATGGTTTTTATGGATCCTTCGACCTTAACCCCTTAATCCCATATGACGTACTATCCCGTCCAGGTGACCTGGGACTTAATTCCCATGGACGGGATAGTACGTCATATGCGATCGGCCGCGCTCACGGGGGGAGCGCGGCCGATCGCGGCCGGGTGTCAGCTGCCTATCGCAGCTGACATCCGGCACTATGTGCCAGGAGCGGTCACGGACCGCTCCCGGCACATTAACCCCCGGCACACCGCGATCAAAGATGATCGCGGTGTGCCGGCGGTGCAGGGAAGCATCGCGCAGGGAGGGGGCTCCCTGCGGGCTTCCCTGAGACGATCGGTACACGGTGATGTGCTCACCGTGTACCGAGCGTCTTCTCCCTGCAGTCCCCGGATCCAAAATGGCCGCCGGGCTGCATCCGGGTCCTGCAGGGAGCACTTCCGGGTCAGGATCAGGCTGCAGCTGCAGCTCTAATCCTGCCCGGCTGTATGTTAGATCACCGATCTAACAGAGTGCTGTGCACACTGTCAGATCGGTGATCTGTGATGTCCCCCCCTGGGACAAAGTGAAAAAGTAAAAAAAAAAATTTCCACACTTGTAAAAAAAAAAATAAAAAAAAAATTCCTAAATAAAGCAGAAAAAAAAAAATATTATTCCCATAAATACATTTCTTTACATAAAAAAAAACAAAAAAACAATAAAAGTACACATATTTAGTATCGCCGCGTCCGTAACGACCCGACCTATAAAACTGGCCCACTAGTTAACCCCTTCAGTGAACACCGTAAGAAAAAAAAAAAAAAAACGAGCCAAAAAACAACGCTTTATTATCATAACGCTGAACAAAGAGTGGAATAACACGCGATCAAAAAGACGGATATAAATAACCATGTTACCTCTGAAAACGTCATCTTGTCCCGCAAAAAACGAGCCGCCATATAGCATCATAACCAAAAAAATAAAAAAGTTATAGTCCTCTGAATAAAGCGATGCCAAAATAATTATTTTTTCTATAAAATAGCTTTTATCGTATAAAAGCGCCAAAACATAAAAAAAATGATATAAATGAGGTGTCGCTGTAATCGTACTGACCCGAAGAATAAAACTGCTTCATCAATTTTACCAAACGCGGAACGGTATAAACGCCTCCCCCAAAAGAAATTCATGAATAGCTGGTTTTTGGTCATTCTGCCTCACAAAAAAATCGGAATAAAAAGCGATCAAAAACTGTCACGTGTCCGAAAATGTAACCGATAAAAACGTCAACTCGTCCCGCAAAAAACAAGACCTCACATGACTCTGTGGACCAAAATATGGAAAAATTATAGGTCTCAAAATGTGGAGACGCAAAAACTTTTTTGCTATAAAAAGCGTCTTTTAGTGTGTGACGGCTGCCAATCATAAAAATCCGCTAAAAAACTCGCTATAAAAGTAAATCAAACCCCCCTTCATCACCCCCTTAGTTAGGCTAGGTTCACATTGCGTTAATGGGTTAACGCTAACGGACAGCGTTGCACGGCGAAAATGTCACAATTAACGCCGTGCAACGGGTCCGTTAGCACAACCATTGACAGCAATGTGATTTTCAGGTGTAGCGCATCGCTAGAGCGTGCCATTTTCGGCTCGCGCTAGCAAGGTGCCATTCTTTTGTGGCGCGCCTCAGACGCTGCTTGCAGCGTCCGCGGCGCGCCCGAGGTCCGATCCCCGATCTTCCAGAGCGGGGACGTTAACGCGACCACTAAACACGACACCTAAAAAGACATTGTGTTAGCGCAATCCGCTAGTGCTAAACGGATTTCCCTAACGCAATGTGAACCTAGCCTTAGGGAAAAATAATAAAATTAAAAAAAATGTATTTATTTCCATTTTCCGGTTAGGGTTAGGGTTAGGGCTAGGGTTGGGGCTAGGGTTAGGGTTTGGATTACATTTACGGTTGGGATTAGGGTTGGGATTAGAATTAGGGGTGTGTCTGGGTTAGGTGTGTGGTTAGGGTTACAGTTGGGATTAGGGTTAGTGGTGCGTTTGGATTAGGGTTTCATTTATAATTGGGGGGTTTCCACTGTTTAGACACATCAGGGGCTCTCCAAACGCGACATGGCGTCCGATCTCAATTCCAGCCAATTCTGCATTGAAAAAGTAAAACAGTGCTCCTTCACTTCCGAGCTCTCCCGTGCGCCCAAACAGGGGTTTACCCCAACATATGGGGTATCAGCGTACTCGAGACAAATTGGACAACAACTTTTTGGGTCCAAGTTCTCTTGTTATCCTTGGGAAAATAAAAATTTGGGGGGCTAAAAATCATTTTTGTGGGAAAAAAAAGGATTTTTATTTTCACGGCTCTGCGTTGTAAACTGTAGTGAAACACTTGGGGGTTCAAAGTTTTCACAACACATCTAGATAAGTTCCATGGGAGGTCTAGTTTCCAATATGGGGTCACTTGTGGGTGGTTTCTACTGTTTGGGTACATCAGGGGCTCTGCAAATGCAACGTGACGCCTGCAGACCAATCCATCTAAGTCTGCATTCCAAATGGCGCTCCTTCCCTTCCGAGCTCTGCCATGAGCCCAAACAGTGGTTCCCCCCCACATATGGGGTATCAGCGTACTCAGGACAAATTGAACAACAACTTTTGGGGTCCAATTTATTCTGTTACCCTTGTAAAAATACAAAGCTGGGGGCTAAAAAATCATTTTTGTGAAAAAAAAAAGAATTTTTATTTTCACGGGTCTGCGTTATAAACTGTAGTGAAACACTTAGGGGTTCAAAGTTCTCACAACACATCTAGATAAGTTCCATGGGAGGTCTAGTTTCTAATATGGGGTCACTTGTGGGGGGTTTGTACTGTTTGGGTACATCAGGGGCTCTGCAAATGCAACGTGACTCCTGCAGACCAATCCATCTAAGTCTGCATTCCAAATGGCGCTCCTTCCCTTCCGAGCTCTGCCATGCGCCCAAACAGTGGTTCCCCCCCACATATGGGGTATCAGCGTACTCAGGACAAATTGGACAACAACTTTTGGGGTCCAATTTATTATGTTACCCTTGTGAAAATACAAAACTGGGGGCTAAAAAAGTTTTGCGAAAAAAAAATAAATTTATTTTAACAGCTCTGCGTTATAAACTGTAGTGAAACACTTGGGGGTTCAAAGCTCTCAAAACACATCTAGATAAGTTCCTTAGAGGGTCTAGTTTCCAAAATGGTGTCACTTGTGGGGGTTTTTAATGTTTAGGCACATCAGGGGCTCTCCAAACCAACATGGCGTCCCATCTTAATTCCAGTCAATTTTGCATTGAAAAGTCAAATGGCGCTCCTTCCCTTCCGAGCTCTGCTATGCACCCAAAAAGTGGTTTACCCCCACATATGGGGTATCGTCGCACTCAGGACAAATTGCACAACAATTTTTGTGGTCTAATTTCTTCTCTTACCCTTGGGAAAATAAAAAATTGGGGGCGAAAAGATCATTTTTGTGAAAAAATAAGATTTTTTATTTTTACGGCTCTGCATTATAAACTTCTGTGAAGCACTTGTTGGGTCAAAGTGCTCACCACACATCTAGATAAGTTCCTTAAGGGGTCTACTTTTCAAAATGGTGTCACTTGTGAGGGGTTCCAATGTTTAGGCACATCAGGGGCTCTCCAAACGCAACATGGCATCCCATCTCAATTCCAGTCAATTTTGCATTGAAAAGTCAAATGGCGCTCCTTTCCTTCCGAGCTCTGCCATGCGCCCAAACAGTGGTTTACCCCCACATATGGGGTATCGTCGCACTCAGGACAAATTGCACAACAACTTTTGTGGTCTAATTTCTTCTCTTACCCTTGGGAAAATAAAAAATTGGTGGCGAAAAGATTATTTTTGTGAAAAAATATGATTTTTTATTTTTACGGCTCTGCATTATAAACTTCTGTGAAGCACTTGTTGGGTCAAAGTGCTCACCACACCTCTAGATAAGTTCCTTAAGGGGTCTACTTTCCAAAATGGTGTCACTTGTGGGGATTTCAATGTTTAGGCACATCAGGGGCTCTCCAAACGCAACATGGCATCCCATCTCAATTCCAGTCAATTTTGCATTGAAAAGTAAAATGGCGCTCCTTCCCTTCCGAGCTCTGCCATACGCCCAAACAATGGTTTACACCCATATACGGGGTATCAGCGTACTCAGGACAAATTGGCCAACAATTTTTGAGGTTCAATTTCTTCTCTTACTCTTGGGAAAATAAAAAATTGGGGGCGAAAAGATCATTTTTGTGAAAAAATATGATTTTTTATTTTTACGGCTCTGCATTATAAACTTCTGTGAAGCAATTGGTGGGTCAAAGTGGTCACCACACATCTAGATAAGTTCCTTAGGGTGTCTACTTTCCAAAATGGTGTCACTTGTGGGGGGTTTCAATGTTTAGGCACATCAGTGGCTCTCCAAACGCAACATGGTGTCCCATCTCAATTCCTGTCAATTTTGCATTTAAAAGTCAAATGGCGCTCCTTCCCTTCCGAGCTCTGCCATGCGCCCAAACAGTGGTTTACCCCCACATATGGGGTATCAGCGTACTCAGTACAGATTGTACAACAATGTTTGGCATCCATTTTATCCTGTTACCCTTGGTAAAATAAAACAAATTGGAGCTGAAATAAATTTTGTGTGAAAAAAAGTTAAATATTCATTTTTATTTAAACATTCCAAAAATTCCTGTGAAACCCCTGAAGGGTTAATAAACTTCTTGAATGTGGTTTTGAGCACCTTGAGGGGTGCAGTTTTTAGAATGGTGTCACACTTGGGTATTTTCTATCATATAGACCCCTCAAAATGACATCAAATGAGATGTGGTCCCTAAAAAAAAATGGTGTTGTAAAAATGAGAAATTGCTGGTCAACTTTGAACCCTTATAACTCCCTAACAAAAAAAAATTTTGGTTCCAAAATTGTGCTGATGTAAAGGAGACATGTGGGAAATGTTACTTATTAAGTATTTTGCGTGACATATCTCTGTGATTTAAGGGCATAAAAATTTAAAGTTGGAAAATTGCGAAATTTTCAAAATTTTCGCCAAATTTCCGTTTTTTTCACAAATAAACGCAAGTTATATCGAATAAATGTTACTACTAAAATGAAGTACAATATGTCACGAGAAAACAATGTCAGAATCGCCAAGATCCGTTGAAGCGTTCCAGAGTTATAACCTCATAAAGGGACAGTGGTCAGAATTGTAAAAATTGGCCCGGTCATTAACGTGCAAACCACCCTCGGGGCTTAAGGGGTTAAGTTCCAGTATTTGTAATTGTGCAGCTTATGCACCTTCACATGCAAAGTTCTTTCTGGCGTTGTGGGAGAGGGCACTTCTCCTGTCAGATCAGAATGTCTAAGTGGAGTTGATCCTATTTTGGGCCTGTTACATTGACGCTGCATCATGATTTGGCAGGGACCAAGCGATCAGTTTAAATATTTTTTGCAACTCTTAATCAAAATGATAGGAACATCCAAAAAAACCTATCTATGTGATTCAAAGCAAAATAAATTAGTTCACGTTTTTTTTTAAAAAGTGACTCTCCAAAGTTTCTACAAACTGACATATATTGGAAGGAAATATCTGTGAAGTCCTTTCTCCATGCCCAATCTTCACATCCACATCAAACCATTCAAGCAATACTAGAGGAATAGTTTCTCAATATATGTAAAATTTGCTTATCTGATAATGACTTTGAGAAACAAGCCATTGACCTTACACAGCTCTTTATTAATTTGAGGAAAGAGATTTTAGAAAAGTGTACTCTTGAGAGAAGAGTTTTGGCACACAATGGACGCATTCTAACAAGTCAGCAATCTATAACACAAAGGAAAGATTCATCATTATATCCCTCTCCACATTACAACAGATGAGACATACAGTATCTTTGAGACATTTTGGTCTGTTTTACTTTTGAACCTAGTTTATAAAATATACATGGTGGGCCATTTATATGGATACACCTAAAGAAAATGGAAATGTTTGGTGATATCAACTTTTCTGTTTGCGACACATTAGTATATGAGAGGGGGAAAACTTTTCAAGATGGGTGGTCACCATGGTGGCCATTTTGAAGTTGGCCATTTTGGATCCAACTTTATTTTTTTTCAATGGGAAGAGGGTCATGTGACACATCAAACTTATTGAGAATATCACAAGAAAAACAATTGTGTGCTTGGTTTTAACGTAACTTTATTATAGCAACACCGCAGAAGAAATGCTAGCACAGGCTTTCAGTATCCTTTGCTTCAGATGCTGCACATCTCGTATCTTCACAGCATAGACAATTGCCTTCAGATGACCCCAAAGATAAAAGTCTAAGGGGGTCACAACATGTGTAAGATATTGAATACACGAGAGCAGCAACTGATCTAGATTCTCTCAAAACCATACCACATCATTTTAAAACTTTTCATAATTGTAACTCTTTCCTTCTTTGTATTAGATGCAATGACCGTGTTCATATCAGTATCCGAATCCACAGAGACAATATAAGGACTAATTGTTATTACTTAAAAACATATGTTTTGTTAATATAAATTACTCTTAATTTTCATAAATTCATCAAGTCCTCACTTTTTTCTTTCACTTTCTTTTTCTTTGTTATATTTGTTTGCTATTCTTGGTTCGCTTCATTAATCATCCGTATGTTCAACTTCATTTTATTATCATTCTCAATGCATAAATGAATTAGTTTGTATTTTGTTGCTTTAATTTATATATTGTCTGTGTATTCACATTTAGTTTTATCCATTGTTTAATATGCATAATATGCATGGAACCGTAGAAGGACTAAACAAGTGAGAAACGGTGCTTGACTGACGGTGGGTATCTCCTAAGCCTAGGGAAAAGAGGACTGGTCTCTCAGCTGGTGCTGTTGGGCCCCTGGAACTTGGCCGGAGTAGAACAGGAGTTTGGCACTTGACGGGTGCAGTCTGGGATCTGGGTCTTCACCGGCATGGATCTGGTCCTTGGGCCTTGACCGACATATTTGTGTCTCCATATCTTGCTGGGCATTATATGGGCTCTTAATCCCATAGTCCTATATTTTTAAAGAGGCGGGAAACACTTCAATAATATAATTAACATAATCCATTACGGTAGGTGCCATGTAGATAAGAAGTGAAGAAGGACGAAGATAAGAATAAAAGAGTTATCTTTATTAGTTTACAATATAAAAAAAAACAGAATTAAAAAGATAGGGCAAAAGGGGCCTCCAAATGGTGGGGAGTCGGGACAGTGAGCAGCAGTGACCAATGATAAAGTGCACAATAAGGTATGAACAAGTCCTCTAAAATGCGCTACCCTGGTGCCATTCTTGAATCCTAAATCCCTACTGAAGGAAGGGACGAGCCAAAAAGGGGACTTAGTGAGCACAGAATTGTTAGGGGGAAGGAGAAATGGAGGCACCAGCAGAAGAAAAAGTGAAAAAATGCTGAGGCTTGTGGATTAATGTCAAATCACCAGCACCAGTCCATTGCAGTATGAGACGCAAGAGTATAAAATATTCAGCACATTACAAGTTATTTCTGTGGTTAAATTACCTGCTATATAATGGATGCTGTAAGGCTGATGCTCTGATGCTGTATGGTGGGGGGTGCCTGCTGCTGACGATCCCCTTGCCTGACGCGCGCTGTTTCACGAGGTTGCTTCTTCCGGGGCGTGAGAGAGTCTGGGCTCTGTATGAGATTTGGCCAGAAGCTCTTCTCTGAGGCCTATCACATTGACTTCAGTGTCATCTCTGGCCCACATCATTACTTCTCCTCTCTTTGGTTCCAACTTCCTCCGTAGTTTGGCATGCAGGACCTTTTAATATGAGAACTTCGTCAGCCAAAGCAACTGACTGGATCCCGCACGTGAACTCATTCACCCTGCAAATTTTCTGATGTCGATTGGTTCCACATGCTTCCATTTAGCCAGTAGATGGTGGCCTGCCATCACTAATGCCACATCACAAAGGAACTCTTCAGTAGTACCACATTGTTTCCTCATACACTGGAATTAATAAAAAAATAAATATAAGAAGTCATAATATTGGTATATCAAGTTCCCTGTTCAGTCTCCTGGGAGCCAATAAAGATCCAACAGGATTCCCTCGATTTTAATTACTTGAAACCTTAGTTGGGAAACAGAGTATTTGGCATTCTAAAAATGACCATATAACCATATTTTGCCACATTTGATCATAGATATGTGGCTGGCAATGTGTTTTCTGATATGCTGAATGGTCATATAAGAGACCGCATGGACATTTGATGATGTGAGTGACAAAATTAGATTCACAGGTAAAATAGCCCTTAATGGGATAAGGTTTGCCAGTGTATGGATGCACAAAGTTGGGACCCTTAATAATAACGTTTCAGCAGGTGCAGCTGAGATACGGGAATGTGCCCCATCTTTTGGTTTGCAGAAATTGTTTTGTTGGTAAACATTTAAAGGTGCCAATCTCAGCTCGGATGAGGTTGTCTCTGATGTTTCGCAGACATTTAGCGCATTCTAGTGCTAGTGATTTAAAAGATTTTACTGTATATTGGGGTTGGCTCTACTCAGTAAGGGCAGTGTTTGTGAATAATGGTATAAATCATAGGCATCATAGGATGGTAAGCATGAATGAATGTAAATTGATCCAGTTGTCATTTAGGTGTGAATAAATGTGTTCTAGTCCAAGGTTACTTCTTTTCTTTCTTTTTTTTATTTTATCTAATTTATATTGCTTTGTTTGTATTGTGTGAATTCATTCATATCTTGTGAAATTCATTTGTGCCTTTCCTCTACAATCATTGGTCCTTGATATTTTTGACATTCTTTATGCTATGTAAAAAAAATGGAAAGTTTGTGGTCGGGGTCCGCACTACCTTTTTGTTTCCTGAAAAAGAATTGGGCTACACTTTGAAATGCATAGAAAAATAAAAAACATATCCTTCCTGTACATTATCTCTAGCATTTGATGTTCCTTCATGACTAGTGTTGAGCGATACCGTCCGATACTTGAAAGTATCGGTATCGGATAGTATCGGCAGATACCCGAAAAATATCGGATATCGCCGATACCGATATCCGATACCAATACAAGTCAATGGGACATCAAGTATCGGAAGGTATTCTCATGGTTCCCAGGGTCTGAAGGAGAGGAAACTCTCCTTCAGGCCCTGGGATCCATAGAGATGTGTAAAATAAAGAATTAAAATAAAAAATATTGATATATTTACCTCTCCGGCGGCCCCTGAACTCAGCGCGGGTAACCGGCAGGCTTCTTTGTTCAAAATCAGCGCTTTTAGGACCTGAGAATCACGTCCCGGCTTCTGATTGGTCGCGGGCCGCCCATGTGACCGCCACGCGACCAATCACAAGCCGCGACGTCACCGCAAGCTATTAGCGCGCTCATTTTTGAAAAATGAGCGCGTTAATGACTTTCAAAGACGTAGCGGCTTGTGATTGGTCGCGGCCACGCGACCAATCACAAGCCGCGACGTCACCGCAAGCTATTAACGCGCTCATTTTTAAAAATGAGCGCGTTAATGGCTTTCAAAGACGTAGCGGCTTGTGATTGGTCGCGTGGCCGCGACCAATCACAAGCCGCGACGTCACCGCAAGCTATTAACGCGCTCATTTTTAAAAATGAGCACGTTAATGACTTTCAAAGACGTAGCGGCTTGTGATTGGTCGCGGCCACGCGACCTATCACAAGCCGCTACGTCT
Organism: Ranitomeya imitator; assembly: GCF_032444005.1. Lineage (NCBI taxonomy): Eukaryota > Metazoa > Chordata > Amphibia > Anura > Dendrobatidae > Ranitomeya > Ranitomeya imitator. The sequence continues at coordinate 328,887,511 of NC_091287.1, read as the reverse complement.
TTGAAAGCCATTAACGCGCTCATTTTTAAAAATGAGCGCGTTAATAGCGGCTTTTTAAAAATGAGCGCGTTAATGACTTTCAAAGACGTAGCGGCTTGTGATTGGTCGCGGCCACGCGACCAATCACAAGCCGCTACGTCTTTGAAAGCCATTAACGCGCTCATTTTTAAAAATGAGCGCGTTAATAGCTTGCGGTGACGTCGCGGCTTGTGATTGGTCGCGGCCACGCGACCAATCACAAGCCGCTACGTCTTTGAAAGCCATTAACGCGCTCATTTTTAAAAATGAGCGCGTTAATAGCTTGCGGTGACGTCGCGGCTTGTGATTGGTCGCGTGGCCGCGACCAATCACAAGCCGCTACGTCTTTGAAAGTCATTAACGCGCTCATTTTTCAAAAATGAGCGCGCTAATAGCTTGCGGTGACGTCGCGGCTTGTGATTGGTCGCGTGGCGGTCACATGGGCGGCCCGCGACCAATCAGAAGCCGGGACGTGATTCTCAGGTCCTAAAAGCGCTGATTTTGAACAACGAAGCCTGCCGGTTACCCGCGCTGAGTCCAGGGGCCGCCGGAGAGGTAAATATATCAATATATTTTATTTTAATTCTTTATTTTACACATCTCTATGTATCCGATTCCGATAACCGATACCACAAAAGTATCGGATCTCGGTATCGGAATTCCGAGAACAATTATGGAAACAGGAACACATGGGCTACTTGCACAGTGAACAAGTCTGTATGGGCTACTTGCACAGTGAACGTATCAACCAAATACCCTGTTTTTTACATCTTTTACTAGCACTTGCGGATTACTGCAACATTTTTTCAAACTGAGTGTTTTTGGTTTTACTATTCTCTTTTGTGTCTTCAGGTTTCTTGGTGGTGTGTGAACATGATCATACAGACTTGTTCACTGTGCAAGTAGCCCATGTGTTCCTGTTTCCATAATTGTTCTCTTGTGTCTACAAGACTGGGGAGTTCCACCACTCCTCTTGGGCTATCTGCACAAAAGCTGTTCTACCCTGTATGCACACATGGATTTTTCCTCTCTGAACCCTGTTCACACAGGTTATATACAGATGATCAGGTTTTTAAATACATCAGATAGGAATTGCATACATTAGTTAGGACTGCTCTGATAAGGGTATACCGTGAAGATTGGTAGAGCAGCTTAGTATACATTTTTTGCAAAAAACGTATCAACCAAATACCCTGTTTTTTACATCTTTTACTAGCACTTGCGGATTACTGCAACATTTTTTCAAACTGAGTGTTTTTGGTTTTACTATTCTCTTTTGTGTCTTCAGGTTTCTTGGTGGTGTGTGAACATGATCATACAGACTTGTTCACTGTGCAAGTAGCCCATGTGTTCCTGTTTCCCTTGGTACCTCGCTTCAATCTGGCTCCTGACCCTCAGATTGTCCTTTGACTATGTCTCTGTCTTAGTACTCTGTGTCCTGCACTTTTGGCAGATCCTCCATTCTCGCGCAGTAGCTCCGCCCCATCATCCCTGCAGTGATCACCTATTTCAGGTCCTGTGTGCACTGCGTGCCTCATTCCTCCCTCTGCCTGCACTCCCGCTAGCGCCCCCTGAGGCTGCCTCTCTACTACACCAAGCAGCATCATTACAGCTCTTCTGTTCTTTTTCTCACATGACATTATACACCTTGAAGAGTGCGCCCCTTTTCATAACACATTTTATTGATTACTGCCAGATGATTATGCTTTTATACAGATAAATAATCTTTATTTTTATATAGCACTAACATATTCTGCAGCGCTTTTCAGTTTGCACACATTATCTGGCTCACAATCTAAATTCCCTATCAGTATGTCTTTGGAATGTGGGAGGAAACCGGAAACCCACGCAAACATGGGGAGAACATGCAAACTCCTTGCAGATGTTGTCCTTGGTGGGATTTGAACCCAGGACCCCAGTGCTGCAGTGCTAACCACTGAGCCACCGCACTGCCCTACAAATTGTGTTTTCTCATTGGATATAAGATATGATTTAAGAAGTCTCTTGTTTGGTTGCCATCACTCAATGACATAAACTGAGCTGAAATTTCTGCGTTGGTGGCAACCCATCAGAATGTGATGAGTGTGCATTCATATTTTCTAAAAATGCTTGTGAAGCCACCCCACCCCCACACTCTGTGTGACTAATTTTAAATAGTTTTAGTTCTACTCACTAAAAAAGATATATCTTTTAGGAGTAATTCTAAGCATATTTTTTTATGATTTCTGAATTCTTCATAAGACCATTTTCTCCTTCTATTGTTATTTTTCTGATGTACAGTCTAAGTCATGGGCAGACATATCACTGGTGCAACCTGTGCAGTTGCGCAATGGTCCAAAAGGGAGCCACTCCTACCTCTAAAGCTGCAAGCTGCTTCTGTTGAAGACACATGGAAAGGTGTGAAGGGCCAATATACTGATCTTGTTCAGGGGCCTTCTTCAATGTGAGTCGGCTTCTGGTCAACGTATCAGTGTATTGGTATTGCGTATGGCTTCATTTTTCAAAAAAAGTATAACCCTGTATAGAAACAAAAAATAAATAATACTTTCTAATACGCTTATTATATTCTGAAGTCATGAAAGCCTTAGTGCATTTACAACATGCAGCATTAAATAACTTCTGCTCAGCAACATATTTGCTGGTCAGCCTAAGATTAGCATGTTTAGACAGACCAGCCATGCTTTAGATTCTTGAAGAACAATGAGTAACACATTGTACAGTGCTCATAGGCTATATTGGCTATGTTGCCATTGTTCTCACAGTACAGGTCCTCTTCATTCAGGACCAAAGACAATTTCATCTGCCTAATGAGCATTTTATTTATTCATTGGTTGATTGGCTGTTTGTTTAGACTTAATGAAACAAGCGTTCTTAGAGATTACATAGTCGCATGACCCAATTACTATTGGCTATAATGAAGTTGTGTATGTATCGATGTAAAGCCCACAGAAAGACTAGTAGTCATGCATCACAAGCAGAAACTGCAAAATAGTTTCAACGGGAAATTGTGTTGAAAGCTGACACTTATTTCATACCAATCTGGAACTCAAAAATATATTCTAGGTACCATAATTCATTAAATGTGTCATATAGGATAAAATATACTGTTAAATTCTTCATTTGTCAAAAACAAAATAATTTATAAGGTGGAAACGAGACCTGATAATAAACAAAATGTCCCCTCTCTTTAATGTGAGGCAGTATGAAAGATAATGAGCTCCTCAACTTTTCCTTTCTACAGTTTTCTATCCATTTTGACTCATTATTATCCATTTTATGTATGTGGAGCTGGCCAGGCCACAATTATAGTTCTTCTCCAGCTGGTCCAGGATTCATTCCAACTGGAGTACAGCCAATTAGCTTTAGCCAGGTGGTGGTTGTGAAGCCAGGAACATAAGAATCCCCCAGTGGATGGTACTAAGAGCTGTTGCCAGTGTACTGTAGTTGGTTTCAGAATGGTTTTTAAAACAGCTTTCCTAAAACACTTTTCCAGAAACATTCTGTGTCCTTAATTTGATACCACTTATCACAATAATCTATAATCATCATTGGATATTTAAATTTAGTGGGCCCCTGTCATGAAAGAATATTGCTAAGAAGGTTGCATAGTTGTTGTGCTTAATCTTATCTTTACTGAATAATATTTAATAATGTAAGGCATACAATACCTGACAGGTTTTGAAAGCAATGACAATTCAGGCTAATTGGGTTACTAAATGTTCAAAAACATCTTTCTAACCACTTCATGATTGTGAAGTTTCCACCTCTTCATACTGAAGCTTTATGGAATTCTACAGTTCAATATTTTTCTTTTTCCAAAGTCTTAAAATATTATATTAGTTTTCTAAGGGACTAGCATCACATTTTCTTATAACAACTTAATATTACACAATATTTTCTGAAACTTTTCCCAATAAGATAAAAGCATAAAAAGCTCCGACATTTGCAGACATTATAGCAGATAAAATGGGTTCTCTAGTTTTGCTTCTTCATGAGTGAACCATTTCAGACCAGAGATATGGTCTCACTGTTGGTCTTAGGCCTCTTTCACACTTCAGTTGTTTGGCGTCAGTCTAAAACCGCCATTTTCCTCAAATAAAGGATCCGTCATTTTTTTTACGGATCCGCTATTTTCCCATAGACTTGCATTAGCGACAGATTGTGACCGATGGTCGTCCGTTCCATCCGCCATGCGACGGATCCGTCGAAATTTGGCGGACGTCATCTAGACATAGATGGACATTATAACGTTTTTTGTCAACGGCGAAATGGCAGATCGCGACGGATCCGTCGCGTCCTCCATTCCATAGAATGGCCGCCTATGGGCGACGGATCCATCGCGACCGTCATTTCGGCAGATCCGTCACCCCAATCCGCTTTTTCAATTGCGCATTCTCCAAAAAGTAGATACTTTTCCCAGACAACCCCCAAGTAACGGATCCGTCGAAAAAAACGTCGATCTGTCACTATGTTGGAAGTGACTGACACCAAACAACTGAAGTGTGAAAGAAGCCTTAACTGTACAAGCAGTGCAAGCAGAGGCAGCCATGCTTCTGTAGCATCAAAAAAGCTTAGGGGCATGAAGGCTGGCTGGTTCCATTAGTCTGGCAAACAGGACGGTGCTGGCATACTTTTATGGTAAAAAGTTTGCAAGCCCATGCTTCTTCAAATGGAGACAGAGATCAAATTCTGATAAATGGCAGTGTGGCCAGCTATCTAGGTTCCTCGCAGTAAACTATAAAATATAAAATCCCTTAGTTATTGATAACTGAAAGGATTACTAAGAGGTAAATTGCTAATGTTCTTATTTTTACAAGAACTATAAAGTGCTGTGGCATATGTTGGTGCTATAGAAATAAAAATTATTATTCTTAATTATTATGTTTCTAGCTTATAATGGGTTCTGTAAAAGGATTTGATATAACAAATACTGCTTGAAATCCAACATGTTTGTCATGAAAATCAGCAAAACCCTGACAGAATATATGCAATTATATACCCTATGGGAATAAACATACTATAAATAGGAGTAAACCAATATGGCTAAATAGAGCTGTAAAGGGTGCAATAAGTGACAAAAAGAAAGCATTTAGAGAATTAAAGGAAGTAGGTAGTGATGAGGCATTAAATAAATACAGAAAATTAAATAAATTCTGTAAAAAGCAAATTAAGGCAGCAAAGATTGAGACAGAGAGACTCATTGCCAGAGAGAGTAAAAATAATCCCAAAATATTCTTTAACTACATAAATAGTAAGAAACTAAAAAATAATAGGGTTGGTCACTTTAAAAATAGTTTGGGTGAAATGGTGGATGAGGATAAGGAAAAAGCCAATATGCTAAATGACTTTTTTTCATCAGTATTTACACAAGAAAATCCTATGGCAGACAAAATGATCAGTGATAACAAAAATTCCCCATTAAATGTCACCTGCTTAACCCAGCAGGAAGTACGGCGGTGTCTAAAAATCACTAAAATTGACAAATCTCCGGGCCCGGATGGGATACACCCCCGAGTACTGCAGGAATTAAGTACAGTCATTGATAGATAATTATTTTTAATCTTTAAAGATTCCATATTAACAGGGTCTGTACCACAGGACTGGCGTATAGCAAATGTGGTGCCAATATTCAAAATGGGGACAAATACTGTACTTGGAAATTATAGGCCAGTAAGCTTAACCATTAGGGTAAAATCCTAATGGGTATTCTAAGAGATGCTATGCTGGAGTATCTGAAGAGGGATAACCTCATGACCCAATATCAACATGGGTTTACTAGGGACCGTTCCTGTCAGACTAATCTGATCAGTTTCTATGAAGAGATAAGTTCTGGACTGGACCAAGAAAACGCAGAGGACGTAGTGTATATGGACTTTTCAAAAGCTTTTGATACAGCGCCACACAAAAGATTGATACATAAAATGAGAACAATGGGGATAGGGGAACCACAAAAGTTGGTTATTAATGGAGCAGACTCGGACAGGGTCACGGTTAGCAGTGGGTACCACAGGGGTCAGTATTGGGCCCTCTTCTTTTTTAACATATTTGTTAATGACCTTGTAGGGGCATACAGAGCAGAATTACAATATTTGCAGATGACACTAAACTCTGAAGGATAATCAATACAGAGGAGGACAATTTTATATTATAGGAGGATTTATGTAAACTAGGGCTGACAAATGGCAAATGAGCTTTAATGGAGATAAATGTAAGGTCATGCACTTAGGTAGAGCAAATAAGATGTATAATTATGTGCTTAATTTTAAAACACTGGGCAAAACCATCAACAGAAAAGACCTTAGTGTATGGATGGACGACAAACTCACATTTAGTGGCCAGTGACAGGCAACTGCTACAAAGGGAAATAAAATAATGGGATGCATTAAAAGAGGCATAGATGCTCATGAGGAGACCATAATTTTACCTCTATACAAGTAGTCACTAGTTCGACCACACTTAGAATACTGTGTACAATTCTGGTCTCCGGTGTATAAGAAAGACATATCTGAACTAGAGCGGGTGCAGAGAAGAGCAACCAAGGTATTAGAGGACTGGGGGGTCTGCAATACGAAGACAGGTTATTACACTTGGGGTTATTTAGTTTGGAAAAATGAAGGCTAAGAGGTGATGTTATTTTAATGCATAAATATGATGTTGTAGTGAGTGATTCCCTACTTAAAATTAAGAGAGGACTGGATGCCTTTCTTGAAAAGTATAATGTTACAGGTTATATACACTAGTTTCCTTGATTTTGCGTTGATCCAGGGAACTACAACCCCTTGCAAAAATTATGGAATCACTGGCCTTGGAGGATTCAGTCAATCAGTTGTTTAATTTTGTAGAAAAAAAGCAGATCACAGACATGGCACAAAAGTAAAGTAATTTCAAATGGCATCTTTCTGGCTTTAAGAAACACTAAAAGAAATCAAGAACAAAAAATGTGGTAGTCCGTAATGGTTACTTTTTTTAACCAAGCATAGGGAAAAATTATGGAGTTACTCAATTCTGACGAAAAAATTATGGAACCACCCTGTAAAATTTCCTTCCCAAAAATAACACCTGCATCAAATTACATCTGCTCATTAGTCTGCATCTAAAAAGGAGTGACCACACCTTGGAGAGCTGTTGCACCAAGTGGACTGACATGAATCATGGCTCCAACATGAGAGATCTCAATTGAAACAAAGGAGAGGATTATCAAACTCTTAAAAGAGGGTAAATTATCACGCAATATTGCAAAAGATGTTGGTTGTTCACAGTCAGCTGTGTCTAAAATCTGGACCAAATACAAACAACATGGGAAGGTTGTTAAAGGCAAACATACTGGTAGACCAAGGAAGACATCAAAGAGTCAAGCACGGAAACTTAAAGCAATATGTCTCCAAAACAGGAAATGCACAACAAAACAAATGAGGAACGAATGGGTGGAAACTGGAGTCAATGTTATAAAGATGACTGCCTGAAGAGAATATGCAAATTTCCACAGTCATTGATGATATGGGACTGCATGTCAGATAAAGGCACTGGGGAGATGGCTGTCATTACATCTTCAATAAAAGCACAAGTTTATGTTCATATTTGGACACTTTTCTTATCCCATCAATTGAAAGGATGTTTGGGGATGATGAAATCATTTTTTAAGATGATAATGCAACCTGCCATAGAGCAAAAACTGTGAAAACATTCCTTGAAAAAAGACACATAAGGTCAATGTCATGGCCTGCAAATAGTCCGGATCTCAATCCAATTGAAAATCTTTGGTGGAAGTTGAAGAAAATGGTCCATGGCAAGGCTCCAACCTGCAAAGCTGATCTGGCAACAGCAATCAGAGAAAGTTGAAGCCAGATTGAAGAAGAGTCCTGTGTGACACTCATTAAGTCCATGCCTTGGAGACTGCAAGCTGTTATAAAAGATAGAGGTGGTGCAACAAAATACTAGTGATGTGTTGGAGAGTATTTTTGTTTGTTTGTATTTTGTTCATGATTCCATAATTTTTTCCTCAGAATTAAGTGACTCCATATTTTTTCCCCTATGCTTGGTTAAAAAAAAGTAATGATTACTGACTACTAGGGTTGAGCGAAACGGGTCGTTCATTTTCAAAAGTCGCCGACTTTTGGCAAAGTCGGGTTTCATGAAACCCGATCCGACCCCTGTGCGGGGTCGGCCATGCGGTACGCGACTTTCGCGCCAAAGTCGCGTTTCAATGACGCGAAAAGCGCCATTTCTCAGCCAATGAAGGTAAACGCAGAGTGTGGGCAGCGTGATGACATAGGTCCTGGTCCCCACCATTTTAGAGAAGGGCATTGCAGTGATTGGCTTGCTGTCTGCGGCGTCACAGGGGCTATAAAGGGGCGTTCCCACCGACCGCCATGTTACTGCTGCTGATCTGAGCTTAGGGAGAGGTTGCTGCCGCTTCGTCAGAAGCAGGGATAGCGTAAGGCAGGGTCCATTAACCACCAAACCGCTTGTGCTGTAGCGATTTGCACTGTCCAACACCACCTTCGGTGTGCAGGGACAGTGGAAGCTACATTTTTTTTTTCCTCAGCGCTGTAGCTCATTGGGCTGCCCTAGAAGGCTCCTTGATAGCTGCATTGCTGTGTGTACGCCGCTGTGCAAACCAACTGCTTTTTTCAAAGCACAAATCCTCTTGTTCCTTCCTTTCTGCACAGCTATCTTGTTTGTTTGTCCACACTTTTTATTTAATTTGTGCATCAGTCCACTCCTTATTGCTGCCTGCCATACCTGGCTGAGATTACTGCAGGGAGATAGTAATTGAAGGACAGTTCCTTTTTTTTTTTTTTTGTGGGAGATTAAGATTGGCATTTCTGCTAGAGTGCCATCCCTGTCTGTGCCATCTCTCACTCGGTGGGCCATAGAAAGCCTATTTATTTTTTTGCTTGATTTGGGTTCTAAAATCTACCTGAAAAAATCACTACATCAATCAGTGGGAGAAAAATATTGGCCTCAGGGCTTGTGTGCCACTCCTGACTCCTGTGTGTGCCATCTCTCAGTCAGTGGGCCATAGAAAGCCTATTTATTTTTTTGCTTGATTTGGGTTCCAAAATCTACCTGAAAAAATCACTACATCAATCAGTGGGAGAAAAATATTGGCCTCAGGGCTTGTGTGCCACTCCTGACTCCTGTGTGCATCATCACTCACTCAGTGGGCCATAGAAAGCCTATTTTTTTTTTTTGCTTTTTTTGGGTTCTAAATTCTACCTGAAAAAATCAATAAATCAATCAGTGGGAGATTAATATTGGCCTTTGGGCTTGTGTGCCAGTCCTAAGCGTGCCATCTCTCTCACAAATAGTGGGCCATAGAAAGCCTATTAATTTATTTTTTTTTGGTTTTATAAATTCTCCCTGAAAAAAAAAAGGGAGATTAATATTGGCCTTTGGGCTTGTGTGCCAGTCCTAAGCGTGCCATCTCTCTCTCTCTCAGATAGTGGGCCGTAGAAAGCCAATTTATAATTTTTTGTATTGGTTTTATAAATTTTCCCTGAAAAAAAAAAAAAAGTGGGAGATTAATATTGGCCTCTGGGCTTGTGTGCCACTCCTGACTCCTGTGTGTGCCATCTCTCAGTCAGTGGGCCATAGAAAGCCTATTTTTTGTTTTGTTTTCTAAATTCTCCCTGAAAAAATCATTTTATTTTATTTGGTTTCTAAATTCTTCCTGAAAAAATCATTTTTTTTAATTATTTTTTTTTTCTAAAGTCTCCCTGAAAAAAAAAAAATCAAATCAGTGGGAGATTAATATTGCCCTTTCTGCTTGTGTGCCAGTCTTGACTCCTGGGTGTGCCATCTCTCTCTCTTTCTCTCCAATTGTGGGCCATAGAAAGCCTATTATTTTTTTAGCTTGATTTGGGTTCCAAAATCTACCTGAAAAAATCACTACATCAATCATTGGGAGAACAATATTGGCCTCTGGGCTTGTGTGCCACTCCTGACTCCTGTGTGCGTCATCTCTCACTCAGTGGGCCATAGAAAGCCTATTTTTTGTTTTATTTGTTTTCTAAATTCTCCCTGAAAAAATCATTTTATTTTATTTGGTTTCTAATTTCTTCCTGAAAAAAAATCATTTTTTTTCATTATTTTTTTTTTCTAAAGTCTCCCTGAAAAAAACAAACAAAAACAAATCAGTGGGAGATTAATATTGCCCTTTCTGCTTGTGTGCCAGTCTTGACTCCTGGGTGTGCCATCTCTCTCTCTCTCTCCAATTGTGGGCCATAGAAAGCCTATTATTTTTTTTGCTTGATTTGGGTTCCAAAATCTACCTGAAAAAATCACTAAATCAATCAGTGGGAGATAAATATTGGCCTCTGGGCTTGTGTGCCACTCCTGACTCCTGTGTGCGTCATCTCTCACTCAGTGGGCCATAGAAAGCCTATTTTTTGTTTTATTTGTTTTCTAAATTCTCCCTGAAGAAATCATTTTATTTTATTTGGTTTCTAAATTCTTCCTGAAAAAATCATTTTATTCTATTATTTTTTTTTCTAAAGTCTCCCTGAAAAAAAAAAAAAAATCAGTGGGAGATTAATATTGCCCTTTCTGCTTGTGTGCCAGTCTTGACTCCTGGGTGTGCCATCTCTCTCTCTCTCTCTCTCTCTCTCCAATTGTGGGCCATAGAAAGCCTATTATTTTTTTAGCTTGATTTGGGTTCCAAAATCTACCTGAAAAAATCACTACATCAATCATTGGGAGAACAATATTGGCCTCTGGGCTTGTGTGCCACTCCTGACTCTTGTGTGCGTCATCTCTCACTCAGTGGGCCATAGAAAGCCTATTGTTTGTTTTATTTGTTTTCTAAATTCTCCCTGAAAAAATCATTTTATTTTATTTGGTTTCTAAATTCTTCCTGAAAAAATCATTTTATTCTATTATTTTTTTTTTCTAAAGTCTCCCTGAAAAAAAAAAAAAAGTCAGTGGGAGATTAATATTGCCCTTTCTGCTTGTGTGCCAGTCTTGACTCCTGGGTGTGCCATCTCTCTCTCTCTCTCCAATTGTGGGCCATAGAAAGCCTATTATTTTTTTTGCTTGATTTGGGTTCCAAAATCTACCTGAAAAAATCACTACATCAATCATTGGGAGAAAAATATTGGCCTCTGGGCTTGTGTGCCACTCCTGACTGCTGTGTATGGCATCTCTCACTCAGTGGGGCATAGAAAGCCTTTTTTTTTTTTTTGGTTTCTAAATTGTCATTGGAAAAATCATTTTATGTTATTTGGTTTCTAAATTCTTCCTGAAAAAATCATTTTATTTTATTTTGTTTCTAAAGTCTCCCTGAAAAAAAAAAATAAAAATAAAAAAAAACAGTGGGAGATTAATATTTACATTTGTGCTTCAGTGACAGTCCTGCGTGTGTGGCATCTCTCTCATTTGGTGCCACCAAAAACAGAGTGTGTAACATTGTGTCTGATTTTCGTTGTGGTCTCACCCACCTGTAAAGGGGTAGCTAAATCATACTGAAGTTATAGCTCACCGTGTAAGTTGTGTGACAGCAACAAATACCGTTAGTTTGGTTACGTTTTTAAAACAATGAGGAAGTCTGGTGGAAGAGGTCGTGGCCGGGGGCGTTCATTGTCAGCTGGTAATGAGGGTAGTGGTAGTGGTGGAGCATCAGGTGGTCGTGGGAAAAAAAATATTGCACCTAAGTCTGGAGCTGTGGAGCCAGGTTCGTCGTCTGGCTACACAAGGCCTCGAACGCTCCCTTTTCTGGAAGTAGGAAAACCGCTTTTAAAGCCGGAGCAGCAAGAGCAAGTTTTGGCTTATCTTGCTGACTCAGCCTCTAGCTCTTTTGCCTCTTCTCGTGAAACTGGTAAATGTCAAAGCAGCGCGTCGTTAGTGGATGTTCACGGTCAGGGACAAGTCGCTTCCTTGTCCTCTCAGCAAAAACAACAACAGAGAAGAATGCAGCAGGCGACACAACGGGTTACTCCATGGAGCTCTTTACACATACCGTCCCTGGCTTAGAAAGTGAAACAGTTAACAGTCCATGCCCATTACAAGTTGAATCTGACATGGAGTGCACTGATGCACAGCCACAGCCAGACTACTATGCTGGTCCTTTGACTCAGACCACAACATTGCCCTCGCAGGGTAATGATCAAGAATGAGACCCTGATGAGACTATGTTGCCCCATCACGAACGCTATACCACCGACCGACACGGTGACACAGACGAAGTTGCACACGAGCTACAAGAAGAGGTAATAGATGACCCAGTTCTTGACCCCGATTGGCAGCCATTGGGGGAACAGGGTGCAGGCGGCAGCAGTTCTGAAGCGGAGGAGGAGGGGCTGCAGCAGGCATCAACATCGCAACAGGTTCCATCTGCCGGGCCCGTATCTTGCCCAAAACGCGTGGCAAAGCCAAAACCTGTTGGAGGACAGTGTGGCCATCCGGTTAAAGCTCAGTCTGCAATGCCTGAAAAGGTATCCGATGCTAGAAAGAGTGCAGTCTGGCATTTTTTTAAACAACATCCAATTGATCAGCGCAAAGTCATCTGTCAAAAATGTTCAACTACCTTAAGCAGAGGGCAGAATCTGAAAAGTCTCAATACAAGTTGCATGCATAGACATTTAACCACCATGCATTTGCAAGCTTGGACTAACTACCAAACGTCCCTTAAGGTTGTAGCACCCTCGGCCAATGAAGCTAGTCATCAACGCAACATCCCTTCCGGCAGTGTAGGGCCACCATTTTCCGCACCACCTGCAGTATCTGTGCAGGTTTCTTTGCCAGTCCAAAGCAGTCAGGGTCAGGGAATCACCAGTTTCGTAGTAGGAAACACTGCATCTAGGGCACCGGCGGCAACAATACCATCTCCCACCGTCTCTCAGTCTGCCATGTCGACCGGCACCCCCGCTAGTTCCACGATCTCCAGCTCTCCAGTCCAGCTCACCCTACATGAGACTATGGTTAGAAAAAGGAAGTACTTAGCCTCGCATCCGCGTACACAGGGTTTGAACGCCCACATAGCTAGACTAATCTCATTAGAGATGATGCCCTACCGGTTAGTTGAAAGCGAAGCTTTCAAAGCCCTGATGGACTACGCTGTACCATGCTACGAGCTACCCAGTCGACACTTTTTTTCCAGAAAAGCCATCCCAGCCCTCCACCAGCATGTTAAAGAGCGCATCGTCCATGCACTCAGGCAATCTGTGAGCACAAAGGTGCACCTGACAACAGATGCATGGACCAGTAGGCATGGCCAGGAACGTTACGTGTCCATCACGGCACACTGGGTGAATGTTGTGGATGCAGGGTCCACAGGGGACAGCAAGTTTGGGACAGTTCTGCCTAGCCCACGGTCTAGGAAACAGTTGGCTGTAGCCGTTCGCACCCCCTCCTCCTCGTCCTCCTGCAGAAGCGAGAGCTCGTCCACAGACCGCAGTCGCACAACCACTCCATCCGCAGCTGCCACTGTTGCACACCAGGTCTCCCATTATGGGGCAGCTACTGGCAAACGTCAGCAGGCTGTATTGGCTATGAAGTGTTTGGGCGACAACAGACACACCGCGGAAGTTCTGTCCGAGTTCTTGCAGAAAGAAACGCAGTCGTGGCTGGGCACTGTAGATCTTGAGGCAGGCAAGGTAGTGAGTGATAACGGAAGGAATTTCATGGCTGCCATCTCCCTTTCCCAACTGAAACACATTCCTTGCCTGGCTCACACCTTAAACCTGGTGGTGCAGTGCTTCCTGAAAAGTTATCCGGGGTTATCCGACCTGCTCCTCAAAGTGCGTGGACTTTGCTCACATATCCGCCGTTCGCCCGTACACTCCAGCCGTATGCAGACCTATCAGCGTTCTTTGAACCTTCCCCAGCATCGCCTAATCATAGACATTGCAACAAGGTGGAACTCAACACTGCACATGCTTCAGAGACTGTGCGAACAGAGGCGGGCTGTTATGTTTTTGTGGGAGGATACACATACACGGGCAGGCAGTAGGATGGCAGACATGGAGTTGTCAGGTGTGCAGTGGTCGAAGATTCAAGACATGTGTTAAGTCCTTCAGTGTTTTGAGGAATGCACACGGCTGGTTAGTGCAGACAACGCCATAATAAGCATGAGCATCCCCCTAATGCGTCTGCTGATGCAAAGTTTGACGCACATAAAGGATCAGGCGTCTGCAGCTGAGGAAGAGGAAAGCCTTGATGACAGTCAGCCATTGTCTGGCCAGGGCAGTGTACAGGACGAGGTAGCGGGCGAAGAGGAGGAGGAGGACGAGGAGGATGATGGGGATGATTATATTTTTAATGAGGAAGCTTTCCGGGGCCACTGGAAATTGGTGGCGCGGCAAGGCCGGGTTCTGGTTTTTGGAGGGACACAAGTGACGTGGATTTGCCTGAAACTGCCCCTCAACCAAGCACAACCGCAGATTTGAGAACTGGAACTTTGGCCCACATGGCGGATTATGCCTTACGTATCCTCAAAAGGGACACACGCATTACTAAAATGATGAACGATGACGATTACTGGTTGGCCTGCCTCCTTGATCCTCGCTATAAAGGCAAATTGCAAAATATAATGCCACATGACAACTTGGAAATAATATTAGCAACCAAACAATCAACTCTTGTTGACCGTTTGCTTCTGGCATTCCCTGCACACAGCGCCCTGATCGTTCTCACATGAGCTGCAGGGGCCAGCAGACCAGAGGTGTTAGAGGGGCAGAAATCAGAAGTGGCGTTGGCCAGAGGGGTTTTCTGACCAGGTTGTGGAGTGATTTTGCTATGACCGCAGACAGGACAGGTACTGCAGCATCAATTCAAAGTGACAGGAGACAACATTTGTCCAGTATGGTTACAAACTATTTTTCATCCCTTATCGACGTTCTCCCTCAACCGTCATTCCCATTTGATTACTGGGCATCCAAATTAGACACCTGGCCAGAATTGGCAGAATATGCATTGCAGGAGCTTGCTTGCCCGGCAGCTAGTGTCCTATCAGAAAGAGTATTCAGTGCTGCAGGTTCAATACTAACAGAAAAAAGGACTCGTCTGGCTACCCAAAATGTAGATGATCTAACCTTCATTAAAATGAACCACAACTGGATTTCGAAATCTTTTGCCCCACCTTGCCCGGCTGACACCTAGCTTTCCTATGAAAAGGTCTTGCCTGTGGACTATTCTGAATGACTTTTCCAATCTCGTAATTTTCTGCACCTGATTGTCCAGCATACAGCATGTTTACACCTCACTAAATGGCCAAACTCCCCACACGGGGCCGTGGTATCGCCACTTGGCACCAGCACCCGTGAGAGTGCTGTTTGTCTGAAGAGGTGGGTGTGCCCCCTTTTGGTCGACGGCACTGCCACTGGGTCCCTCATAGTACAATAAAGTGTCTCTGGCGGTGGTGGTGCGCACCCAACGTCAGACACACCGTTGTAATATGAGGGGCCCTGGGCCTGTACCGCCGGCCACAGGACAGTTCCCCCCCCAGCTCAAACAGTGCTCTACCACTTGCAAAATTATCTCTCACAGCTCCACCAATGTTTAGTCTATGCGCTGACATCCTTCAATGCCTGGCACTGACAATACCATTGTATTGACATTTTTGTTATGTTAGGCCTTCGAAGCCTGTCTGCGGTCCCTCCTTCCACTAGGCCTCCACTGACCATTGTACTGCTGCCCGTGTACCCCTGGAACCAATTTTAAATTGCCAACAGCCCTATTTTTTATGTTAGGCCTTCGAAGCCTGTCTGCGGTCCCTCCTTCCACTAGGCCTCCACTGACCATTGTACTGCTGCCCTTGTACCACTGGAACCAATTTTAAATTGCCAACAGCCCTATTTTTTTATGTTAGGCCTTCGAAGCCTGTCTGCGGTCCCTCCTTCCACTAGGCCTCCACTGACCATTGTACTGCTGCCCTTGTACCACTGGAACCAATTTTAAATTGCCAACAGCCCTATTTTTTTATGTTAGGCCTTCGAAGCCTGTCTGCGGTCCCTCCTTCCACTAGGCCTCCACTGACCATTGTATTGCTGCCCGTGTACCCCTGGAACCAATTTTAAATTGCCAATAGCCCTATTTTTTTATGTTAGGCCTTCGAAGCCTGTCTGCGGTCCCTCCTTCCACTAGGCCTCCACTGACCATTGTACTGCTGCCCTTGTACCACTGGAACCAATTTTAAATTGCCAACAGCCCTATTTTTTTATGTTAGGCCTTCGAAGCCTGTCTGCGGTCCCTCCTTCCACTAGGCCTCCACTGACCACACCACTGCTGCCCGTGTACCCCTGGAACCAATTTAAAATTGCCGACAGCCAGCCCAATTATATTATGTTAGGCCTTCGAAGCCTGTCTGCGGTCCGTTCTTTCTACTACTACTACACTGACCAGGCCACTGCTGCCCGTGTTCCCCTGGAACCAATTTAAAATTGCCTACAGCCATCTGTTATTATGTTAGGCCTTCGATGCCTGTTTGCGGTCACTCCTTCCACTAGGCCTCCACTGACCACACCACTGCTGCCCGTGTACCCCTGGAACCAATTTAAAATTGCCGACAGCCAGCCCAATTATATTATGTTAGGCCTTCGAAGCCTGTCTGCGGTCCGTTCTTTCTACTACTACTACACTGACCAGGCCACTGCTGCCCGTGTTCCCCTGGAACCAATTTAAAATTGCCTACAGCCATCTGTTATTATGTTAGGCCTTCGATGCCTGTTTGCGGTCACTCCTTCCACTAGGCCTCCACTGACCACACCACTGCTGCCCGTGTACCCCTGGAACCAATTTAAAATTGCCTACAGCCAGCCCAATTTTTTTATTTTAGGCCTTCGATGCCTGTCTGCGGTCCGTTCTTTCTACTACTACTACACTGACCAGGCCACTGCTCCCCGTGTACCCCTGGAACCAATTTAAAATTGCCTACAGCCATCTGTTATTATGTTAGGCCTTCGAAGCCTGTCTGCGGTCCTTCCTTCCAATGCTGGCCGTGTACCCCTGGAACCCAGCTGAAAGTGCATGTAGCCTCCTTTTTTTCTTTGTTTTATATTTAGAAAGCCCAGATGAACTACGCTGTGCAACGGTTCAAGCTACCCAGTCGACATTTCTTTTGCGAGAAAAGCCATCCCAGCCCTCCACCGGCATGAAAATGTCTGCATTGTCATAGCACTCAGGCAATCAAACAGTAGAAAGGTGCACCTGACAAGAGACGCATGGACCAGTAGGCATGTCCACAAAAAGTTACGTGTCCATTACGGCGCACTGGGTTAATGTGTTGGATGCATGGTCCACAGGGGACAGCCTACAAAGTCTGTCTGCAGTCCCCAATTCCAGTTTTCCTCCGCTGACCACACCACTGCTGCCCATGTACCCCTGGAACCAATTTTACAGTGTCTACAGCCTAATTTTGTTATGTTAGGCCTACTACGCCTGTCTGCGGTCCCTCCTTCCAATACTCGTCCACTGACCACACCACTGCTGCCCGTGGACCCCTGGAACCTATTTTTAATTGCATAGAGCATCCTTTTTTTAATAGTAGGCGTACAAAGTCTGTCTGCGGTCCACTATTGAAATTGTCCTCCACTGCCCAGAGCACTGCTGCTTGTGTACCCCTGTAACTTTTTTAAGCTGCAGTGAGCCACATTTTTGGTTTAAGTCCTACTACCACTCAATTCAGCTGTGTTCCTTTGAAAAAAGCTGAGCGTCAATAGTCTTGTTTTCAGCCTCTAGGAATTTTAAAACTGCATTGGGGGTACAACTTTGGTAGGGCCTACTAACGGTGTCTGCCTCCCCAAGGTGTGCCCCAGGTTTCCTCGCCATTGCTTCGATCTTAATGCTCTCGTTTAGTAGTTGTTGGAAACTACACTGCATTAGGCCTACAAATTGGGTATGGGGTGTAGAGAGATGGTGTGTTCCACTCCAAGGTGTTCCCCAGGTTTCCTGTCCATTGCTTCGATCTTCATGCTCTCGTTTAGTAGTTGTTGGAAACTACGCTGCATTAGGCCTACAAATTGGGTATGGGGTGTAGAGAGATGGTGTGTTCCACTCCAAGGTGTTCTCCAGGTTGCCTTTCCTGAGCTTCGATCTCCTGGCTCTCATTTAGTAGTTGTTGGAAACTACGCTGCATTAGGCCTACAAATTGGGTATGGGGTGTAGAGAGATGGTGTGTTCCACTCCAAGGTGTTCCCCAGGTTTCCTGTCCATTGCTTCGATCTTCATGCTCTCGTTTAGTAGTTGTTGGAAACTACACTGCATTAGGCCTACAAATTGGGTATGGGGTGTAGAGAGATGGTGTGTTCCACTCCAAGGTGTTCCCCAGGTTTCCTCTCCATTGCTTTGATCTTCATGCTCTCGTTTAGTAGTTGTTGGAAACTACACTGTATTAGGCCTACAAATTGGGTATGGGGTGTAGAGAGATGGTGTGTTCCACTCCAAGGTGTTCCCCAGGTTTCCTGTCCATTGCTTCGATCTTCATGCTCTCGTTTAGTAGTTGTTGGAAACTACACTGCATTAGGCCTACAAATTGGGTATGGGGTGTAGAGAGATGGTGTGTTCCACTCCAAGGTGTTCCCCAGGTTTCGTCCACATTGCTTCGGTCTTCCGACTCTCGTTTAGTAGTTGTAGAAAACTACACTGCATTAGGCCTACAAATTGGGTATGGGGTGTAGAGAGACGGTGTGTTACACTCCAAGGTGTTCCCCAGGTTTCGTCCACATTGCTTCGATCTTCCGACTCTCATTTAGTAGTTGTTTAAAACTACACTGCATTAGGCCTACAAATTGGGTATGGGGTGTAGAGAGATGGTGTGTTACACTCCAAGGTGTTCTCCAGGTTGCCTTTCCTGAACTTCTATCTTCAGGCTCTCATTAAATTGTGGTTAAATGGAACAACTGCATTTGGCGTACTAGTTGGTTTGGGGCCTACTATCGGTGTCCGCCACTCCTTGCTGTTCTCCTGGATTCCTGTCCTGAAATTCCATTTTCAGGCTCTCGTTAAGTAGTTGTTAATGTTAGACTGCATTTGGCCTACTAGTTGGGTTGGGGCCTACTATCGGTGTCTGCCACTCCTTGCTGTTCTCCTCCACTGAACAAAGCTGTGCCGCCTGTTTACTACGGTTGCCAATTTTGAACTGCATTTCGACTACTTACTGATTTGGGCCTACTCTCTGTGTCAGCCTCTCATTCCAGTTGTCCTCCACTGCAATGCCCCCTGGTTAGTCCTGTGTTACCAATTTTGAACTGCATTTAGCCAACTTTATTCTTTGGGCCTATATCTGTGTTTCCTCCTCATCCTGCCCATTGCCCAGCCAGTGATAGATGAGTCTGCTGGTACATTGACCCATAACGCAAAATTCCCCGTGCACACTACACAGCAAGATTGTGACCCTGCTGAAAGTCAGGTTCATCTTCCCGCATACCATACCACCTTACACGGGGACAAAGAGGAAGGTGCAGATGAAAGTGCAGGTTCCTTCATCAGGTGGGGGGAGGAATACTAGTTGGCGACGTCACTGGCACAGGGCCTCTCATAGTACGCAAAAGTGTTGCTGCTGGTGGGAGGCGCCCCCGCCGTGCAAACACACCACTGTACTTTGAGGGGCCCTGTGCCAGTGCCAATGCCAACGAGTGGGCCCCCCCTGCTTGCTCAGGATCACAGCACTTGCAAAGTTGAAATACTTACCTCTCCCTGCTCCACTGCCGTGACGTGGTCCAGATTTACTGGGCCCACTAATTACTTGAACCAGCCCTACCCCCCACAACTTTAGCCAAATGACCCCCAATTTCAAATGCCTTCCAATTATTATAAGCTAAATCACGATTGACAAGCTTCTGTAACAAGAATGGATGTTTTTGCCATTAAAATGGGCAGTGTAGGTGTTTTCCTGGCCTCCACTCACTGCCGACTATGCTCCCCCATTGACTTGCATTGGGTTTTGTGTTTCGGGCGATACCCGACTTTTCGCCATAATCGGCCGATTCCACTCGACTCGACTTCTAAGATAGTCGGGTTTCGCGAAACACGTCTCGACTCTAAAAAGGTCAAGGTCGCTCAACCCTACTGACTACAACATTTTTTGTTCTTAATTTCTTTTAGTGTTTCTTAAAGCCAAAAAGTTGCCATTTGAAATGACTGTAGTTTTGTGCCATGTCTGGGATCTGCTTTTTCTCTACAAAATTAAACAACTGAATGAACATCCCCCAAGGCCGATGATTCCATAATTTTGCTATGGGTTGTAGTCTGATTGCCTTGTGTGGAGTCGGTAAGAAATTTTTTTTCCCAATGTGGAGCTTACGGTTTGCCACATGGGTTTTTACTTGCCTACCTCTGGATCAACATGTTAGGTTAGGATATGGATTGAACTAGATGCACTTAAAGTCTTCCTTCAACCTTAATAACTATGTTACTATGTATTGACACTCTGCAGGATCCATTTAGGTTGAGTATCAGTGGCATCAGATGGACCACACTAACTTCCCATAGGGTTTGTTGGAGTTTTCACTAAAATTTGCATTTGAATATCTATATGTATCTTTAGATAACTACTTTGCAAAAAGGATAACTTCAGTTAAATAACATTATATATTGATACTTTAATTTGTTCTCTTTATTTATAATTAAATAAAAACATTGATATGCCAAATAATAGTAATAATGATACAATGTTAATGAAAAAGGTCATTCGGTGCTCTGCACTGGGAATTATTCTAAAATTATAATAATACAGTATGTTCTCCCTCATTTGCACCCAGAAACTAAACAATTTCATTCACTTTGCAATTCCCATCAAATCTTCAAAAGTTAATGTTTTTTTTTCATGCACAGGAGGCCTGATAATTAATTGAGGAACATTTTGTAGACACATTCCTCTACTCCCCTTCCAGATGGAGCACAAAGGATGCAGACCAAGAATGTTATAACCTAGCTAACTGAGAACATTATATGGCATTAATACCTATTGTTTATATATATACACACCAGGATTGTAATTATGCGTGTTGTGTCACAGATAAATTAATTAACACTAGTGTTGAGCATTCCGATACCGCAAGTATCGGGTATCGGCCGATATTTGCGGTATCGGAATTCCGATACCGAGATCCGATATTTTTGTGATATCGGGTATCGGTATCGAATCAATAGGGATGTGTAAAATAAAGAATTAAAATAAAAAATATTGATATGCTCACCTCTCCGGCGGCCCCTGGACTTCACGCTGCTATCCGGGAGGCTTCTTTGTTTAAAAAGCGCGCCTTTCGGACCGGTGAATGACGTCCCGGCTTCTGATTGGTCGCGTGCCGCCCATGTGACCGGCACGCGACCAATCAGAGGCCGCGACGTCATTCGCAGGTCCTCAATTCCTAGAATTAGCAGTTTTGTGAATGAGAATGACGTCGCGGCTTCTGATTGGCCGCGTGCCGCCCATGTGACCGGCACGCGGCCAATCAGAAGCCGCGACGTCATTCTCATTCACAAAACTGCTAATTCTAGGAATTGAGGACCTGCGAATGACGTCGCGGCCTCTGATTGGTCGCGTGCCGGTCACATGGGCGGCACGCGACCAATCAGAAGCCGGGACGTCATTCACAGGTCCGAAAGGCGCGCTTTTTAAAAAAAGAAGCCTCCCGGTTAGCAGTGTGAAGTCCAGAGGCCGCCGGAGAGGTGAGCATATCAATATTTTTTATTTTAATTCTTTATTTTACACATCCCTATGGATCCCAGGGCCTGAAGGAGAGTTTCCTCTCCTTCAGACCCTGGGAACCATGAGAATACCTTCCGATACTTGATGTCCCATTGACTTGTATTGGTATCGGATATCGGTATCGGCGATATCCGATATTTTTCGGGTATCGGCCGATACTATCCGATACCGATACTTTCAAGTATCGGACGGTATCGCTCAACACTAATTAACACAAATTCTCTAAATTCTTTCTAATTAGAAAGGTATTTCCAGTAGTAACAGGTTTAACACATGTTTAACATTTAGCAAGACTATAGTGAATACAAAATATTGGGTAAATGTGTCTTGTTAAGCAATTGTTTAATGTTTTTTTTTTCCATTGGCTATACATTATTGATTGGCTTGTAAAAATGAAAAAGTTTGCCAAATTAAATCCATTAACCTTTGGTTTTCCTCACATTACTGGCAATTATACTGTCAAATCAATGATTCAGCATGCAGAAGGTTATGTTTTCATAAGCCGCACATTCTTACAAGTGGACACCCAATATGTCTAAAAGAAATGGGCTGCAAGGTGAAGGTTTTGTTCTTACAGTTTGAGCACCTGGAGATAGTATATGTACGCTATTGGCATTGCATTATGCTTTGAGACAAAATGGATCAGTTATATAAGGTTGTGAGAATCAGATATATTTTTTTAATTTGCTTCTTTAACCCATTCATGACCAGAGGTATTTTTGTTTCTGCATTTTTGTTTTTTGCTCCCCTTCTTCCCAGAGCCATTAGTTTTTATTTTTTGGTCAATATGGCCATGTGAGGGCTTGCTTTTTGTGGGACGAGTTGTAATTTTGAATGACTCCATTGATTTTACCATATAGTGTACTGGAAGACACTAAAAAAATTCAAAAATCGCCAACTTTCTGCAAAGTCGGGTTTCATGAAACCCGACCCGATAATAGTGTGGGACCGGCCATGAGGTCGACAATCTTTGCTCCAAAGTTGCGTTTCATATGACGCTTTCAGAGCCATTTTTCAGCCAATGAAGGAGGACGCAGAGTGTGGGCAGCGTGATGACATAGGTCTCGGTCCCCACCATCTTAGAGAAGGGCATGACAGTGATTGGCTTGCTTTCTGCGGCGTCACAGGGGATATAAAGGGGCGTGCACGCCGACCGCCATCTTACTTCTGCCGATCGTAGAATAGGGAGAGCTTGCTGCAGCTTCATCAGAAGAAGGGATGTAGTTAGGGAGGGAAGATTAAGCCCCGAAACCGCTTGTGTTGTAGCAATTTCCACTGTCCAACACCACCATTTGTTTGCAGGGACAGTGGAGGCTATATTTTTGTGCATCAGCTCTTTAGCTTATTAGGCTGCCTTATAAGGCTCCCTGATAGCTGCATTGCTGTTTGCATGCTGCTGTGCAAACCAACTGCTTTTTTAAAAGCAAAAATCCTGTTGCTCCTTTCTGCACAGTTATCTTGTTTATTTGTCCACACTTTTGTGTGCAGCAGTCCTTTTTATTGCTGCCATACTTTTCCTGAGATCATTGTAGGGAGATTGAAACTGTACTACAGTCCTTGTATTTTTTCATATATCTTCCAGCCTCTTTCTGCCACTGCATCGATTCAAATTAACAGGAGACAGCATTTGTCCAGTATAGTTACGAACTACTTTTCCTCCCTTATCGATGTTCTCCCTCACAGGTCATGACCCTTTGATTACTGGGCATCTAAAATAGACACCGGGCCTGAATTGGCAGAATATGCATTACAGGAGCTCGCTTGCCCTGCTTCTAGTGTGCTATCAGAAAGAGTCTTCAGTGCTGCTGGTTCAATACTGACCGAAAAAAGGACATGTCTAGCTTCCCAGAATGTTGATGATCTAACCTTCATTAAAATGAACCAATCATGGATTTCAAATTATTTTGCCCCACCTTCTCCTGCTGACACGTAGCTTGCCTGAAAAATGTCTTGCTTTTGGCCTCCTCTTACTGACTTCTCCAATTCCGCCATTTGCAGCTGCTGAATGTCCACCATATGCCATTTTTATACCTCCCTAAATGGGCTGACTCCCCCCAAGGGCCGTGGTCACCACCTGGCGCAAGCACCCGTGCAAGTGCCGTTTGCCTGGACAGGTGGGTGTGCTCACTCTTGGGCGACGGCACTGTCTCTGATGGTGGTGGTGCACAACCAACGTCAGACACATCGTCGTAATATGAGGGGCCCTGTGCCAGTACCGCCGCCCACGAGAGAGTGTTCCCCCCAGCTCGAACAGTGCTCTTCCACTTGCAATACTTACCTCTCCCTGCTTCACCACTGTGTAGTCTGTGCTGTTAAATCCTTCAGTGGCACTGCCAATACAAATTTGTTGAAATGATAGATGACAGTTAAAATATATAGGGGCTCTGGCCTCCATTTAGACCAGTTAATACTTTGCGCCTACTACCACTGCCTGCTACTCAGCAGAGGAGCCCACCCCAGTACCTAGCTATACCGCCTGTTTAGTCTTGTTTCCAATTTTGAACTGCTTTTAGCCTACTTTTGTACTTGGGCCTACTAACCGTGTCGGTGCCATTCATTACAGTTGTCCTCCACTGAACAAAGCTAGGCCGCCTGTTTAGTCCTGTTACAAATTTTGAACTGTATTTAGCCAACTTTTTTATTTTGGGCCTACTAACTGTGTCTGCGCCACTCATTACAGTTGTCCTCCACTGAACAAAGCTATGCCGCTTGTTTAGTCCTGTTACCAATTTTGCATTTAGCCTTCTTTCTTATTTGGGCCTATATCTGTGTTTCCTCCTCATCCTGCCCATTGCCCAGCCACTGCTAGATGAGTCTGCTGGTACATTGACCCAGAACACTACATTCCCCTTGCACTCTACACAGCCTGAATCTGACCCTGCTGCTGAAAGTCAGGTTCCCCTTCCCGCATACTATATCACCTTACACGGGGACAAAGAGGAAGGTGCAGATGAAAGTGCAGGTTCCTTCATCAGGTGGGGGGGCATACTCGTTGGCGACATCACTGGCACAGGGCCCCTCATAGTACGCAAAAGTGTCTCTGGCAGTGGGAGGCGCCACCTGCCGTCAAACACACCGCCGTACTATGAGGGGTCCTGTGCCAGAGCCAAGTGCCAACGAGTGGGCCCCCCCTGCTTGCTCAGGATCACAGCACTTGCAAAGTTGAAATACTTACCTCTCCCTGCTCCACCACATGACGTATTCTGCGTTTCCTGGGCCCACGAAAATCTTGAGCCAGCCCTACCCCCCACAACTTTAGCCAATTGATCCCCTGTTTTCAATGCCTAACTATTATTATAAAGTAAATTAAGATTGACAAGCTTAAGAAATAAGAATTGATGGTTTTGGCATTAAAATGGGCACTGTAGGTGTTTTCCTGTCCTCCACTCACTGCCGACTTTGATTCCCCATTGACTTGCATTGGGTTTCGTGTTTTGGTCGGCCCCCGACTTTTTGAAATAATCAGCCGATTTCACCCGACCCGACTTTTGACAAAGTCGGGTTTCGCGAAACCTGACTCGATCCTAAAAAAGTAAAAGTCGCTCAACTCTACTGTACGAGCACAGCTCTAGCTGGAGCCCTAAAATTCTTATTTTAGTTTGTATAATAATGTTTACAGTTTGTATTGGGAAATCTGCGGACAGATGCACTTTAACTTCCTTAGGCTGGTTTCACATTTGCATCTGTGCGCCCTTTCATCCGCATTGATCTGCATGCATCATGTTTACCGAGCTTTAACATGATGTATGCATGGACATGCATTTGCATGCGTTCACTTGCGGATGCGTACGCATGCTAGGTTTCGAGAGATGCAGTGGGGTTCGGTGAATGCAACATGCTGCATTTTTGGAGGCATCAAAAAAACTGTCAAATATGCGCAGGCATGCGCATGCGGATGAGTGTGTTAAAAAAATGCATTACTGTATATGGGAACTCATGCGTACGGATGTCTTTGCATACGTATGTGTTCAATGCGCTTGTGTACTTCGAATTGTGCATGTCCAGGAACTGATTGAGACATGCCCATTGAGACACGCTCTCCTGGAAATATCGAACGCATGTGCATAAAAAACGCAAACGCATGCACACGCAGCTTTTTTTGCCATCATGCGTAAGCTGATACATATAAAAAACGCTGCGTAAACATGCGTTTGCATGCTTTTTGGCATGCGTTTGCATATGCAGATGATACGCTGCGCACGTATAAGCAAATGTGAACTTAGCCTTAATGTATTCCATGCAGATCTGTGACCAGTGTACCTTTACAATCCTCAGTGGTTCAGCTTGTTACTTATGCTTAAAGAGGTTGTGTCTCGAGGTTACAGCGACAGTGTGCAGCCAGAAGACCACAGAGACTGATTGCTCGGTGCTGAGAAGAAGCACTTCTCCTTCATTTTAAATGTGTTTATTTCTTCTGGCGGCACAGGGGCAGAACAGGGGTTAATCAGCAATCTTGGAAATCCCTGTGTTCACAGCTGAGTTTAGTTAGCCACTCCCTTCCCCTTTTATAATAAGGGTACTTAGACCTCATCGCCGTTTTAAACCAGTGATTGGGAATACGACTGTAGCTTCAGAGTCAAAATATCTCCAGGGTTTTGGCTACCGGGGGTAGCTGAGACCCCAGAGAACATGATCAGTGCCTGATTTTTGGGTCCCCGAACACGTGCTCACCGTTTGTCACCCCATTAGAAATAAATTATAATATATATATATATACCGTATATACTCGAGTATAAGCCGACCCGAGTATAAGCCGACCCCCCTAATTTTGCCACAAAAAAATGGGAAAACTTATTGACTCGAGTATAAGCCTAGGGTGGAAATGCAGCATTTACCGGTGAATTTCAAAAATAAAAATAAATCATTATTTCCCCATAGCTGTGCCATATAGTGCTCTGTACCGTTCATATTTCCCCATAGCTGTGCCCCATATACAGTGCTCTGCACCGTTCATTGTGCCCCATATCTGTGCCCCATATAGTGCTCTGCACCGTTCATTGTGCCCCATAGCTGGGCCCCATATACAGTGCTCTGCACCGTTCATTGTGCCCCATAGCTGTGCCCCATATACAGTGCTCTGCACCGTTCATTGTGCCCCATAGCTGTGCCCCATATACAGTGCTCTGCACCGCTCATTGTGCCCCATAGCTGTGCCCCATATACAGTGCTCTGCACCGTTCATTTTGCCCCATAGCTGTGCCCCATATACAGTGCTCTGCACCATTCATTGTGCCCCATAGCTGTGCCCCATATACAGTGCTCTGCACTGTTCATTGTGCCCCATAGATGCTCCACATAAATTTGTGCCGCCGCTGCTGCTGCAATAAAAAAAAAACACATACTCACCTCTCTTGCTTGCAGCTCCCAGCGTCCGGTCCCGGCGCCTCCATCTTCCCGGCGTCTCTGCTCTGACTGATCAGGCAGAGGGCGCCGCGCACACTATATGCGTCATCGCGCCCTCTGACCTGAACAGTCAGAGCGCAGACGCCGGGACGATGGAGGCGACGGGAAGATGGAGCGACGCCCGGCGGCTGGCACCGCTGATTAGAGAAATGAATACACGGCTCCACCCCTATGGGAGGTGGAGCCGCCTATTCATTTTTCTAATGAGCGGTCCCACGTGACCGCTGAAGAGGGGAAGACGCTGCAGCACAGAAGACCGTGGGACGGCAGGGACAGCGCCAGGATCGCTGGGACTAGGTAAGTATACCTCAGCGCCCTCACCCCCTCACCCGCCGACCCCACCGCTACCGTGACTCGAGTATAAGCCGAGAGGGGCACTTTCAGCCCAAAAATTTGGGCTGAAAATCTCGGCTTATACTCGAGTATATACGGTATATATATATATCTTTTCCATTGTTGCAGTTGTGGTTATGGACTGCGTTAGGGTTGGGGTTATGTTTGGGGTTTTAGTTAGGGTTGAGTTAGGGCTGGGTTTAAGGTTGTGTTAGGGTTAGGATTGGGCTTAGGGCTGTGTTAGGGTTAAAGTAGGGGTTAGAATTGGGGTTAAAAAGAAAAGAAAAATTATGATATGACTGCTAGTGTTGAGAAGCAAGTTGTCGCTACTCGAATTTGCATCTGGTGCTCGGGTATGTACTGAGTGTTGTGGATCCCTGCTTTTTTTGGGATGTCTAACACCCGCAATCATGCAGCGCATGGAGTCGAGCATGTCACTCAAGCACCCGAGATATATGGTGCAAATCCGAGCACCCGATGCAAACTGGAGTAGCAAGCACTTGCACTCACCACTAATGACGACAAATTCTATATGACAACCTAATGTTATCAAATTCTGTGTTGTACCTGTGAGATCGAAGGCTCACTATACATCTGGATAAAATCCTTGAGGAGTGTGCTTTCCAAAATGGGGTCATGGCATCCGCCAATTATTTCAGCAAATGTTACAGACAAAAAGTCAAATGGTGCTCCTGCCGTGGACCCAAACAGTAGATTTTCCCCACAAATGGGATATCGGCATAATGTTGTGGTCCATTTTCTATTGTTACCGTTCTGAAAATAAAAAAGTTTGGGTCTAAAGTATTTTTTTATGAAAAAAATTAAATGTTCATTTTTTTCTTCCACATTGCTTCAGTTCCTGTGAAGCACCTGAAGGGTTAATAAACTTATTGAATGTGGTTTTGAGCACCTTGAGGGGTGCAGTTTTTAGAATCATGTCACTTTTGGGTACTTTATGTCATATAGGCCCCTCAAAGTCCCTTCAAATGTGATATGATCCCAAAAAATGGTTTTGTAAATTCTGTTGGAAAAATGATAAATCGATGGTCAACTTTTAACCCTTCTAACTTTCTAACAAAAAAAAGTATGCTTCAAAAATTGTGCTGATGCAAAGTAGACATGTTGGAAATGTTATTTATTAACTATTTTGGGTGACACATCTCTCTGATTTAAGGGCATAAGAATTTACATTTTGAAAGTTGCAGCATTTTCTAAATTTTTGCCAAATTTTTGTTTTTTCACAAATAAACACAAGTCATATTGAAGTACAATATGTCATGAGAAAACAATCTCAGAATCAGTGGGATACATTGAAGCATTCCAGTTATAACCTCATAAATTTAGAGTGGTCAGAATTGCTAAAATTGGCTTGGTCATTAAGGTCAAAATTGGCTCTGTCACTAAGGTGTTAAGCTAATCTGTGCTGTTTTGTGATATACAACACCTCTATACAATTTTTTGTTTCTGCTTTTTGTTACTCCTGAAATTTAACTCATTCCCTACACTCACTTTGTATACCTGTAGCTCTACCAAACTTGACAGCTCCCTGTGCTTTATTATCTACTTCATAGCCAGATCTGGCACAACCCAGCTTTAGGGTCCAGCACTGCCCTCTGCACACTCATTGGCTATCAGTAATTTGCCCCTGCACTGACCTCTGTCATCACTCCAGTATTGGAAATACAAGAGCAGGGACCTTGTGTTCTAATCTGTGGTAAGCAGCACAATCACTAAACTCCACATCACTTCCAGAGTGGTGACGGAGAGTCACATGTCCCCACGTCACCCCTGACATACAAGCACTTTGAGGTGAAGAGTCTATAGTGATGTGTGTGTATATCTACATGTATACCTCAGCTGCTGCAGAACCTCAGTCTGTAGTGATGTGTGTATGGATGTGTGAGTGGATGGATGGATGAATGAGGGAAGGATGGATGGATGATGAAGGGATGCATGGATGATGGAGTGATGGATGGATGAGCGAGGGATAGATGGATGAATGGATAGATGAGTGAAGGGATGGATGGATGAGGGAGGGATTGATGGATGGATTGATGGATGAATGGATGGGTGATTGATGAAGGATCGATGGATGGATGAGGGAGGGGTAGATGGATGAGGGATGGATGGAGGGATTAGGTAGGGATAGATGGATGAGGGATGATGAGGGATGAATGGAGGGATGAGGGAGTGATAGATTGATGGATGAAGGAGGGATGGATGGATGAGGGTTGGATGCATTGATGGATGGAGGGAAGGAAGGAGGGATGGTTGCACACAGCACATTATACTCACCTATGTAGAAGCCTTTTTCCTTCCTGATTTGTGCAATCAGCTGAGTCATTCCCATGCTGCCTCACACTGGGTGCTTCACAGGGTCTGGCAGAAAATGGGGGAGGTTATGACTAGTCTCTGCCAGACAGGAGAACTCTAGTTGGGGGGGCGGGGAAGCACCGCCTTCAGAAGACAGATTCTCACCAGACTGAGTGTCATATCTAGGACACCATGCAGAATGCTGACAGGGAATATATTACAAACTGTCAGCATCCTGCAGCCTAGATACACATAAAAATATAGATACAAATACAGATACACAGATTACAGAGGAACTTGGCGAGTATCATGAAAATATTGAAAATAGAGAAGTGCTGTGTAAAGCAGGCACCTCACTCTGAAGATGGCGCCAGTTGCAAGGTATCAGCATGGCGCTAACCTCCCAACAGTCTTTTTGCTTTACATAGAGAACTTTTCTCTTGCAATATTTTCACAATGCTCACTAAGTTCCTCTGGAATCCATCTATCTGATGAAGTTCAGAGTCTTGACCGAAATGTAATACCTTAATGTGGATTGTGTTTATTAATAAAAATTTGCATGTTAAAATGAATGCCAAGTTCTTACCATAATTCTGCATAAGCAGAAGGACCCTATTTGCACACCATACATTTAGGACTTGTCCTACTTAATGTTCCTCATGCTTCCCTTCATACTTTCTGAAAAGTAATTTTGAATGATGTGCATGTTATTTTATTTAAATCTAGTAATTAATTATTTATAAGCTTGCTATGAAAGCTCTTCATATAAATCTTCTTTATTTGGTCAGGCAGGTAGGTCTGTTTTTTGTCAAATTCAGTACTGTTGGGCTTCCGTATAGTGCAATCAAGTAAAAAGAGATCAGACAACACAATGAATATGTCGTTATGTGAAATAACCAGTATTACACTCAGCAATGCTTCATCACTTATAATCAACTTGCTTTACACTCAACAGTGCTTCATCAAGGGTAAGCAATGATTTTCACCTTCAATAGTGCTTCATCATGGATAATCAGCTGGTTTTATACTCATAAGTTATAATCAAATCATACCCAACAGTGCTTCGTTGAGGCTTTACTATTTGGCATCCAGCCATTTCCACAAAAACTGATAACATGATGGAGACTCATTGAAAGTTTTTAAAAGTGTTACTGATGAACACATATTGGTGGGCAAACCGCATATAGTGAACAAAAATTAATCATTTTTCCTTATGGGTGCTTTACTGGATGGTCAAGGGGGTAAACAGTAGTTGTGAAAGGACTGCAGAAGAACATATAGAGGCAATTACTTCCATACAATGTTAAGGTTTTTAATATTAGACAGCGTAGGACAATCCCAATCAGGGTCACCTTGTCAACGGTGGGATGTCGTTTATGCTATTTTTGATCAAAAACAGTATTAATAAGAACTCTGCGTTTTTTTATGCATTTTTGCTTTTTATTTATTTGGTTACAGCAGGGTTTTTGCTCATTTTGCTTCTTGTAGGTTTTGTGTGCTTTTTGGCCAATTTGAACATGCGTTTATATGCTGCATGTGTACCAACTTAAACCAAGCTCAATTTTTAAGTTTTTTCTTTGTATTTTTGTATTTTGTGCAAGCCGGGGTGTGGCCTCCCTCTCCTGAGCTGGAAATTACATTTAAAGGCTTCCCCAGACTGGTGTCCACAGGGACCCGGTCCTTTTGTCTGCCCTTATTCACAAACTTTGAGGGCAATTCTGACACATGGTAAGGTTTTTAATATTAGACAGCATAGAACCGTCCCGATCAGGGTCACCTTGTTGATGGTGGGATGGCTTTTATGTAAGTTTTAATCAAAAACAGTATTACTGAGAATTATGTGTTATCTAGATGCACTTTTGCTTTTTACTTATTTAGTTACAGCAGGGTTTTTGCTCATTTTGCTTCTTGTAGGTTTTGCATATTACACAATGCTGTACTTTTATTTTCTTACAAATTCTCACAGAATTAAAGCAGAAAACATATAAATTAGTACAAGGTATGGGAATGTAGAAATCCATAGATTTTCAATTTGAGATATAAGAGAAGGAAACAGTGATTTGCATGATATCTAAAAGTAGGGAAAAGTCAGTATTCTTACAATTTCCTCAAGCCATGTTTTCGGTTCTCATCAGTGACAACCTGTACTGTTCTTCCATCTTTTCTTGTGTATTATTTTGATTGCCTATGTGAGAGTTAACACAGATCCATTTCTTTAGACCACTATTTTAACCGGGAAGTTAATCATTGGAGGGCAACATTGATTAGCTGCATAGACAGTTTCAAGTTGAAGACTAAAGTTGCATTTTATAATTTTTTTATACTGCCAATTTTTTCATTATGGATTTGATGTAAAAAAAAATAGTTTTAGTAGCTAAGAAATGCATATTTAGTAATCCAGTTATTGTAAATGGAAAAGTGCTATCTCACAAATAATTTTATGCTAAAAGTCTAAAGCAATGTAATATGGAGTTGTTAGTTTATCTTTAATGAAGACTAGAGGTATATGGCATTCATAAACTATGGAAGAAAAAAACATACAAGCTCACCCATCAATGCATTAGCTGAGCTTCAGGAGCACGGACCCATTGTGTCCAAGCATGTATAATCCAAAGAAGAAGAATGTCCAGCTCCACCAAATCCGTGAGCATAAAGTTTCTTTATTCACAAAACTTGTAACATAGAGGATCCAAACTTCAGCACAAACCGAATAAGTGTGAATATCAACACGTTTCTGGAGACTAAACACCCTTAATCATATCATGATTAAGGGAGCTTAGTTTCCAGAAACGTGTTGATATTCACACTTATTCAATCATAAACTATACCACCCCACAATATATGGAGATGGGAGGCTAGAATAGAGCAATGGGGGCTGAAGTGAAGGTGTAGCTTTTTCAGTTATGAGTGTCGCTTTTCTCTTGTATACATTGATAGCCAAAGAATAGTCTGGAGATAATATGAGGAACATCATGAAAAGGTCATCACTAGAAAACACCAAACCACTGTTACTCCCAGGATTATGGTGTCGGGAGGCATAATAGATGGTAGCCAGACCCCGCTAGACTTCATTCCGGGTACACTAACAGCAGATTGCTAAATTGATTTGGTTAAAGAAAGAGTTATGCCACCATTTCTCCAAAGTGTCCCTGGAGCCATTTTTCAGCACAACAACAGCAGCCTAATTGTGTTACCATGGCATTTCTGAACTTGTCTCCCATTGAGCACATCTTGGACGTTATTGGTCTGCAATAGGCTGCCAGCTGGGAATCTTGAAGATTTGCGTGCCCAGTGTGGCAGAACATTACTAACCTCACTGATAGCATGCCAAAGTGTATAAGTGCATCCACTTCTGCATGTGGCACTCATATTCCAAACTGAATAAATCAAGATGTTTTGAAAACTTTATTTTAATTTTTTCATCTTGTGTAAATCATTATCTTCTCTATCCAGCCTGTGTTATCCACCATTGCACAACTTTTCCTTTATGGTGATGCAATTTTAGTGTTGAGGAGTGTATGTACTGTACTTGCATCAGGTCAAGAATTAACCTATTTTATTCCAAAAAATTATCTGAAGTACTTAAAAGTTTAAATCTTTATTAAAGTTTATCTTTAGGGTCTTTATTTTTACAATAATGCTTGTTTTTAAACATTTTAACAAGTAAATATAATAACAATTACATTTTTCAAGGTTTCAGTAAATTGGGCTAGTTGCTTGACTTTTATTCTTTTGTTCATTGTATTTTTTCTTTTTATTAATATGTATTTTTCTAATGGTTATAAATGAAAATGAATTTTGAAGCATTACAGTAATTACAGGTCTTTTCTGCATTGATCAAGGTAAAAAATACAAGGTAGTACCTTGTGTGGTCGGCTTCTTTCAGGATGTATTTGTCACATGGGGATTGCACGATAAATTGATAATAAATTAAAAAATATACTTTTAAATGATCCTGTAATGCCCTCAAATGCGATTAAACTGCAGATATGGGTTTAATCGGCTGGTTAACTGTGTACCAATGCTGTGCGGCTGCAGCACTGAGAGCACGTCTGCTGGGAGGAAATTAACTTTATTTCTCCTGTCAGCCGACAGCTTTCAGTCAAGGAAAATCTCCAGAGTAGATTCAGCCACGACTCCTTATATAAAGAGAGGTGGCTGTAAGCACGCCCTGGCACTTTAACTGACAGCCATCTCTGTAGGGTATTATAAGATTATCTCAGTACAGGAACATTTTTTAACACATCCAATTGTGGAGTCTATAATTATTTCAAGATCTATTAATTGAAATGCATGTTGTACGTGAGACAACTCTTTTAAATCCTAATGACTACGAAGCACCGAAAAGGTTAACAAACTTTGTAAACATGGTTTTCAACATATTTAGGGATGCAGATTTTAAAATGATGTCTTGATTGCTGGTTTTCTGACATATAGGTCCCTCAAAGTCATTTCAAAAGTTGTCCCTAAAAATATAGGTTTTGTAAATTACATTGCAAAATGTATAAAAATTGCTCCTAAACTTTTCACTAGAGATGACCGAATCTTTTGAAATTTACATTCGACGAATTTTCCAAATAAATTTGTGTGAATTTCAATACTGGAATAGGAAAAAGAGTAGAGAATGAGAGAAGAGAAAGGTAAGGGTATGTTCACACGTTCAGGATTTCCATCCTTTTTTTTTCAGGACAGTTTTTTTTAAAAAACTGCAGCTCTTGGCAGAAAACGCAGGTCCTTTTTTTGTCCGTTTTTGATGCGTTTTTGATGCGTTTTTTGATGCGTTTTTTGATGCTTTTTTTATCCTTTTTTTACTGTGTGTTTCCTAGGAAGCTTTTTAGGGCTAAAATGGCTGAAAATACCTAACCCTACCCCTAACCCTACCCCTAACCCTACCCCTAACCCTACCCCTACCCCTAACCCTACCCCTAACCCTAACCCTAACCCTACCCCTAACCCTAACCCTAACCCTAACCCTACCCCTAACCCTACCCCTAACCCTACCCCTAACCCTAACCCTAACCCTACCCCTAACCCTACCCCTAACCCTAACCCTACCCCTAACCCTACCTCTAACCCTACCCCTAACCCTACCCCTAACCCTACCCCTAACCCTAACCCTAACCCTACCCCTAACCCTACCCCTAACCCTACCCCTATTCTAACCTTAGTGAAAAAAAAAAAAAAATTCTTAATTTTTTTTATTGTCCCTACCAATGGGGGTGACAAAGTGGGGGGGGTGTCATTTACTATTTTTTTATTTTGATCACTGAGATAGGTTATATCTCAGTGATCAAAATGCACTTTGGAGCGAATCTGCCGGCCGGCAGATTCGGCGGGCGCACTGCGCATGCGCCCGCCATTTTGCAAGATGGCGGCGCCCAGGGAGAAGACGGCCGGACGGACACCGGGACGCCGGGTAAGTATAAGGGGGGGAGATTAGGGCACGGGGGGGGCATCGGAGCACTGGGGGGGGGCATCGGAGCACTGGGGGGTGGCATCGGAGCACGGGGGGCGGGATCGGAGCACGGGGGGGCAGCCACACTCCGCCCACGCACTTCCGCCCGCTCCCCCGCACTTCCTGCTGCAGCGGTTCTGCACATCAAATCGCAGTAAAACCCGCAGATATATTTTTGATCTGCGGGTTTTACTGCGATTTTGACCTCACAATGGAGGTCTATGGGTGCAGAACCGCTGCGGTTCAGGAAGAAGAATTGACATGCTCCTTCTTTTTTCCGGGAGCTATTCAGCGCGTCTTTTTTTTTACAATTTCCGGACCATGTGCACAGTGTGTCCTGTTTTCCATAGGGTACAGTGTACTGTACCCTGCATGGAAAACAGCTGCGGAACCGCAGCTGCAAAACCGCCGCGGTTCCGCGGTAAAAAACGCACTGTGTGAACATGGCCTAAGAGAGAAAGAGAGAATCCCGATAATATCAACTCTGCCATACTATGCTCTTCTAGGAACTACTAGGAACAAGCTGTGATTTGAGTCTCAAAATGTTTGATTTCATATGAAAGCATGAATTCCATGAAATTCTACTAAATTTCGGTCCTCCGCAGGTCATCTTGCTCATCTCTGTTTGCAATAAACAAACAAAAAAAGACTTTTCAAAAATGATGCTGATGTAAAGTAGACGTGTGGCAGGTGTAATTTATTAACTATTCATTGTAATATACTACCTGTTTTAAGGATATGAAAAGTCAAGGTTTTTATTCCCTGGGCAGCATGGTAGCTCAGTGGTTAGCATTGATGCAAATCCCCACCAGGACAACATCTGAAAGTAGTTTGTATTTTCTCCCTGTGTTTCTGTGGGTTTCCTTCCACACTCCAAAGACATACTGATAGAGAATCTAGATAGAGAGCCCCAATAGGGACAGCAATGATGATTTCTGTAAAGCACTGTGGAATTAATAACACTATATGGGCTTGGGCATGAGACCGATTATCTCTGATGAGTGTTATCAGTGGTTTTCATGGATAGCCCTTGTGCCTATGATATTCTGTGGGATTGTGCAGAGTCCAAAGAAAAAAATGGTGATTTATCCGATTTTGATCTGAGTGGTGGATCAAAATCAGCAATGCGAGTCTATGGATCTGTAAAATAAACATTTGACAGCACTCTGATTACATCAATTTTCATGGACTTACAAAATGGCAAAGGTGAATAAACTTTTTTTTCTCTTCACATCTGTTAAAAACTGATCCACTCTGATCAAAGTCTGATCAGAATAGTTGGACCAACTTTCTTGGCTAGAGAATAAATAATTGTGTGAACTTGCCCTATAATTAAGTAAAATAATAAAGTTAATCATTGCAAATTTTTCTAAGTTTTTGTAAATTTTTGTAAATTTTTAGATATTTTCCACCACCAGTACGGCCCAGTTTAAATGTCGCTGTCAGTAATTGTACATGGCATTTAAGAGGTTTTTCAACAGTAATTGCCATATAAATAATGACCCCAGAATAAAGGTATTAAGTAATAAGTTACTTTCTTAAAGGAAACAGGAACACATGGGCTACTTGCACAGTGAACAAGTCTGTATGATCATGTTCACACACCACCAAGAAACCTGAAGACACAAAAGAGAATAGTAAAACCAAAAACACTCAGTTTGAAAAAATGTTGCAGTAATCCGCAAGTGCTAGTAAAAGATGTAAAAAACAGGGTATTTGGTTAATACGTTTTTTGCAAAAAATGTATACTAAGCTGCTCTACCAATCTTCACGGTATACCCTTATCAGAGCAGTCCTAACTAATGTATGCAATCCCTATCTGATGTATTTAAAAACCTGATCATCTGTATATAACCTGTGTGAACAGGGTTCAGAGAGGAAAAATCCATGTGTGCATACAGGGTAGAACAGCTTTTGTGCAGATAGCCCAAGAGGAGTGGTGGAACTCCCCAGTCTTGTAGACACAAGAGAACAATTATGGAAACAGGAACACATGGGCTACTTGCACAGTGAACAAGTCTGTATGATCATGTTCACACACCACCAAGAAACCTGAAGACACAAAAGAGAATAGTAAAACCAAAAACACTCAGTTTGAAAAAATGTTGCAGTAATCCGCAAGTGCTAGTAAAAGATGTAAAAAACTGGGTATTTGGTTGATACGTTCACTGTGCAAGTAGCCCATACAGACTTGTTCACTGTGCAAGTAGCCCATGTGTTCCTGTTTCCATAATTGTTCTCTTGTGTCTACAAGACTGGGGAGTTCCACCACTCCTCTTGGGCTATCTGCACAAAAGCTGTTCTACCCTGTATGCACACATGGATTTTTCCTCTCTGAACCCTGTTCACACAGGTTATATACAGATGATCAGGTTTTTAAATACGTCAGATAGGGATTGCATACATTAGTTAGGACTGCTCTGATAAGGGTATACCGTGAAGATTGGTAGAGCAGCTTAGTATACATTTTTTGCAAAAAACGTATCAACCAAATACCCTGTTTTTTACATCTTTTACTAGCACTTGCGGATTACTGCAACATTTTTTCAAACTGAGTGTTTTTGGTTTTACTATTCTCTTTTGTGTCTTCAGGTTTCTTGGTGGTGTGTGAACATGATCATACAGACTTGTTCACTGTGCAAGTAGCCCATGTGTTCCTGTTTCCATAATTGTTCTCTTGTGTCTACAAGACTGGGGAGTTCCACCACTCCTCTTGGGCTATCTGCACAAAAGCTGTTCTACCCTGTATGCACACATGGATTTTTCCTCTCTGAACCCTGTTCACACAGGTTATATACAGATGATCAGGTTTTTAAATACATCAGATAGGGATTGCATACATTAGTTAGGACTGCTCTGATAAGGGTATACCGTGAAGATTGGTAGAGCAGCTTAGTATACATTTTTTGCAAAAAACGTATCAACCAAATACCCTGTTTTTTACATCTTTTACTAGCACTTGCGGATTACTGCAACATTTTTTCAAACTGAGTGTTTTTTGTTTTACTATTCTCTTTTGTGTCTTCAGGTTTCTTGGTGGTGTGTGAACATGATCATACAGACTTGTTCACTGTGCAAGTAGCCCATGTGTTCCTGTTTCCATAATTGTTCTCTTGTGTCTACAAGACTGGGGAGTTCCACCACTCCTCTTGGGCTATCTGCACAAAAGCTGTTCTACCCTGTATGCACACATGGATTTTTCCTCTCTGAACCCTGTTCACACAGGTTATATACAGATGATCAGGTTTTTAAATACATCAGATAGGGATTGCATACATTAGTTAGGACTGCTCTGATAAGGGTATACCGTGAAGATTGGTAGAGCAGCTTAGTATACATTTTTTTCAAAAAAAGTATCAACCAAATACCCTGTTTTTTACATCTTTTACTAGCACTTGCGGATTACTGCAACATTTTTTCAAACTGAGTGTTTTTGGTTTTACTATTCTCTTTTGTGTCTTCAGGTTTCTTGGTGGTGTGTGAACATGATCATACAGACTTGTTCACTGTGCAAGTAGCCCATGTGTTCCTGTTTCCATAATTGTTCTCTTGTGTCTACAAGACTGGGGAGTTCCACCACTCCTCTTGGGCTATCTGCACAAAAGCTGTTCTACCCTGTATGCACACATGGATTTTTCCTCTCTGAACCCTGTTCACACAGGTTATATACAGATGATCAGGTTTTTAAATACATCAGATAGGGATTGCATACATTAGTTAGGACTGCTCTGATAAGGGTATACCGTGAAGATTGGTAGAGCAGCTTAGTATACATTTTTTGCAAAAAACGTATCAACCAAATACCCAGTTTTTTACATCTTTTACTAGCACTTGCGGATTACTGCAACATTTTTTCAAACTGAGTGTTTTTGGTTTTACTATTCTCTTTTGTGTCTTCAGGTTTCTTGGTGGTGTGTGAACATGATCATACAGACTTGTTCACTGTGCAAGTAGCCCATGTGTTCCTGTTTCCATAATTGTTCTCTTGTGTCTACAAGACTGGGGAGTTCCACCACTCCTCTTGGGCTATCTGCACAAAAGCTGTTCTACCCTGTATGCACACATGGATTTTTCCTCTCTGAACCCTGTTCACACAGGTTATATACAGATGATCAGGTTTTTAAATACATCAGATAGGGATTGCATACATTAGTTAGGACTGCTCTGATAAGGGTATACCGTGAAGATTGGTAGAGCAGCTTAGTATACATTTTTTGCAAAAAACGTATCAACCAAATACCCTGTTTTTTACATCTTTTACTAGCACTTGCGGATTACTGCAACATTTTTTCAAACTGAGTGTTTTTGGTTTTACTATTCTCTTTTGTGTCTTCAGGTTTCTTGGTGGTGTGTGAACATGATCATAACGACTTGTTCACTGTGCAAGTAGCCCATGTGTTCCTGTTTCCATAATTGTTCTCTTGTGTCTACAAGACTGGGGAGTTCCACCACTCCTCTTGGGCTATCTGCACAAAAGCTGTTCTACCCTGTATGCACACATGGATTTTTCCTCTCTGAACCCTGTTCACACAGGTTATATACAGATGATCAGGTTTTTAAATACATCAGATAGGGATTGCATACATTAGTTAGGACTGCTCTGATAAGGGTATACCGTGAAGATTGGTAGAGCAGCTTAGTATACATTTTTTGCAAAAAACGTATCAACCAAATACCCAGTTTTTTACATCTTTTACTAGCACTTGCGGATTACTGCAACATTTTTTCAAACTGAGTGTTTTTGGTTTTACTATTCTCTTTTGTGTCTTCAGGTTTCTTGGTGGTGTGTGAACATGATCATACAGACTTGTTCACTGTGCAAGTAGCCCATGTGTTCCTGTTTCCATAATTGTTCTCTTGTGTCTACAAGACTGGGGAGTTCCACCACTCCTCTTGGGCTATCTGCACAAAAGCTGTTCTACCCTGTATGCACACATGGATTTTTCCTCTCTGAACCCTGTTCACACAGGTTATATACAGATGATCAGGTTTTTAAATACATCAGATAGGGATTGCATACATTAGTTAGGACTGCTCTGATAAGGGTATACCGTGAAGATTGGTAGAGCAGCTTAGTATACATTTTTTGCAAAAAACGTATCAACCAAATACCCTGTTTTTTACATCTTTTACTAGCACTTGCGGATTACTGCAACATTTTTTCAAACTGAGTGTTTTTGGTTTTACTATTCTCTTTTGTGTCTTCAGGTTTCTTGGTGGTGTGTGAACATGATCATACAGACTTGTTCACTGTGCAAGTAGCCCATGTGTTCCTGTTTCCATAATTGTTCTCTTGTGTCTACAAGACTGGGGAGTTCCACCACTCCTCTTGGGCTATCTGCACAAAAGCTGTTCTACCCTGTATGCACACATGGATTTTTCCTCTCTGAACCCTGTTCACACAGGTTATATACAGATGATCAGGTTTTTAAATACATCAGATAGGGATTGCATACATTAGTTAGGACTGCTCTGATAAGGGTATACCATGAAGATTGGTAGAGCAGCTTAGTATACATTTTTTGCAAAAAACGTATCAACCAAATACCCTGTTTTTTACATCTTTTACTAGCACTTGCGGATTACTGCAACATTTTTTCAAACTGAGTGTTTTTGGTTTTACTATTCTCTTTTGTGTCTTCAGGTTTCTTGGTGGTGTGTGAACATGATCATACAGACTTGTTCACTGTGCAAGTAGCCCATGTGTTCCTGTTTCCATAATTGTTCTCTTGTGTCTACAAGACTGGGGAGTTCCACCACTCCTCTTGGGCTATCTGCACAAAAGCTGTTCTACCCTGTATGCACACATGGATTTTTCCTCTCTGAACCCTGTTCACACAGGTTATATACAGATGATCAGGTTTTTAAATACATCAGATAGGGATTGCATACATTAGTTAGGACTGCTCTGATAAGGGTATACCGTGAAGATTGGTAGAGCAGCTTAGTATAAATTTTTTGCAAAAAACGTATCAACCAAATACCCTGTTTTTTACATCTTTTACTAGCACTTGCGGATTACTGCAACATTTTTTCAAACTGAGTGTTTTTGGTTTTACTATTCTCTTTTGTGTCTTCAGGTTTCTTGGTGGTGTGTGAACATGATCATACAGACTTGTTCACTGTGCAAGTAGCCCATGTGTTCCTGTTTCCATAATTGTTCTCTTGTGTCTACAAGACTGGGGAGTTCCACCACTCCTCTTGGGCTATCTGCACAAAAGCTGTTCTACCCTGTATGCACACATGGATTTTTCCGCTCTGAACCCTGTTCACACAGGTTATATACAGATGATCAGGTTTTTAAATACATCAGATAGGGATTGCATACATTAGTTAGGACTGCTCTGATAAGGGTATACCGTGAAGATTGGTAGAGCAGCTTAGTATACATTTTTTGCAAAAAACGTATCAACCAAATACCCTGTTTTTTACATCTTTTACTAGCACTTGCGAATTACTGCAACATTTTTTCAAACTGAGTGTTTTTGGTTTTACTATTCTCTTTTGTGTCTTCAGGTTTCTTGGTGGTGTGTGAACATGATCATACAGACTTGTTCACTGTGCAAGTAGCCCATGTGTTCCTGTTTCCATAATTGTTCTCTTGTGTCTACAAGACTGGGGAGTTCCACCACTCCTCTTGGGCTATCTGCACAAAAGCTGTTCTACCCTGTATGCACACATGGATTTTTCCTCTCTGAACCCTGTTCACACAGGTTATATACAGATGATCAGGTTTTTAAATACATCAGATAGGGATTGCATACATTAGTTAGGACTGCTCTGATAAGGGTATACCGTGAAGATTGGTAGAGCAGCTTAGTATACATTTTTTGCAAAAAACGTATCAACCAAATACCCTGTTTTTTACATCTTTTACTAGCACTTGCGGATTACTGCAACATTTTTTCAAACTGAGTGTTTTTGGTTTTACTATTCTCTTTTGTGTCTTCAGGTTTCTTGGTGGTGTGTGAACATGATCATACAGACTTGTTCACTGTGCAAGTAGCCCATGTGTTCCTGTTTCCATAATTGTTCTCTTGTGTCTACAAGAGTGGGGAGTTCCACCACTCCTCTTGGGCTATCTGCACAAAAGCTGTTCTACCCTGTATGCACACATGGATTTTTCCTCTCTGAACCCTGTTCACACAGGTTATATACAGATGATCAGGTTTTTAAATACATCAGATAGGGATTGCATACATTAGTTAGGACTGCTCTGATAAGGGTATACCGTGAAGATTGGTAGAGCAGCTTAGTATACATTTTTTGCAAAAAACGTATCAACCAAATACCCTGTTTTTTACATCTTTTACTTGCACTTGCGGATTACTGCAACATTTTTTCAAACTGAGTGTTTTTGGTTTTACTATTCTCTTTTGTGTCTTCAGGTTTCTTGGTGGTGTGTGAACATGATCATACAGACTTGTTCACTGTGCAAGTAGCCCATGTGTTCCTGTTTCCATAATTGTTCTCTTGTGTCTACAAGACTGGGGAGTTCCACCACTCCTCTTGGGCTATCTGCACAAAAGCTGTTCTACCCTGTATGCACACATGGATTTTTCCTCTCTGAACCCTGTTCACACAGGTTATATACAGATGATCAGGTTTTTAAATACATCAGATAGGGATTGCATACATTAGTTAGGACTGCTCTGATAAGGGTATACCGTGAAGATTGGTAGAGCAGCTTAGTATACATTTTTTGCAAAAAACGTATCAACCAAATACCCTGTTTTTTACATCTTTTACTAGCACTTGCGGATTACTGCAACATTTTTTCAAACTGAGTGTTTTTGGTTTTACCATTCTCTTTTGTGTCTTCAGGTTTCTTGGTGGTGTGTGAACATGATCATACAGACTTGTTCACTGTGCAAGTAGCCCATGTGTTCCTGTTTCCATAATTGTTCTCTTGTGTCTACAAGACTGGGGAGTTCCACCACTCCTCTTGGGCTATCTGCACAAAAGCTGTTCTACCCTGTATGCACACATGGATTTTTCCTCTCTGAACCCTGTTCACACAGGTTATATACAGATGATCAGGTTTTTAAATACATCAGATAGGGATTGCATACATTAGTTAGGACTGCTCTGATAAGGGTATACCGTGAAGGTTGGTAGAGCAGCTTAGTATACATTTTTTGCAAAAAACATATCAACCAAATACCCTGTTTTTTACATCTTTTACTAGCACTTGCGGATTACTGCAACATTTTTTCAAACTGAGTGTTTTTGGTTTTACTATTCTCTTTTGTGTCTTCAGGTTTCTTGGTGGTGTGTGAACATGATCATACAGACTTGTTCACTGTGCAAGTAGCCCATGTGTTCCTGTTTCCATAATTGTTCTCTTGTGTCTACAAGACTGGGGAGTTCCACCACTCCTCTTGGGCTATCTGCACAAAAGCTGTTCTACCCTGTATGCACACATGGATTTTTCCTCTCTGAACCCTGTTCACACAGGTTATATACAGATGATCAGGTTTTTAAATACATCAGATAGGGATTGCATACATTAGTTAGGACTGCTTTGATAAGGGTATACCGTGAAGATTGGTAGAGCAGCTTAGTATACATTTTTTGCAAAAAACGTA
Organism: Ranitomeya imitator; assembly: GCF_032444005.1. Classification (NCBI taxonomy): domain Eukaryota; kingdom Metazoa; phylum Chordata; class Amphibia; order Anura; family Dendrobatidae; genus Ranitomeya; species Ranitomeya imitator. Next base: position 328,843,758 of record NC_091287.1, on the reverse strand, counting down.
TCAACCAAATACCCTGTTTTTTACATCTTTTACTAGCACTTGCGGATTACTGCAACATTTTTTCAAACTGAGTGTTTTTGGTTTTACTATTCTCTTTTGTGTCTTCAGGTTACTTGGTGGTGTGTGAACATGATCATACAGACTTGTTCACTGTGCAAGTAGCCCATGTGTTCCTGTTTCCATAATTGTTCTCTTGTGTCTACAAGACTGGGGAGTTCCACCACTCCTCTTGGGCTATCTGCACAAAAGCTGTTCTACCCTGTATGCACACATGGATTTTTCCTCTCTGAACCCTGTTCACACAGGTTATATACAGATGATCAGGTTTTTAAATACATCAGATAGGGATTGCATACATTAGTTAGGACTGCTTTGATAAGGGTATACCGTGAAGATTGGTAGAGCAGCTTAGTATACATTTTTTGCAAAAAACGTATCAACCAAATACCCTGTTTTTTACATCTTTTACTAGCACTTGCGGATTACTGCAACATTTTTTCAAACTGAGTGTTTTTGGTTTTACTATTCTCTTTTGTGTCTTCTACTTTCTTAAAGGATAGATACAGCTTTGAACAGAGTTGTTTCATAGTTTATTTACTAAATCCAAAGTAGAACAACTTTCTACTTTAAAAGTATTTTTCTGGCTGAATATTAATTTCTATTTTTTACAAAACACAAAAGTGTTTTTGTCTTCAAGTTAGAGGCCATGCGGAGCATTTGATTTGTTTAGACGGTAGCCATAGCTTGGCCATATAAAGGCAAATACCATATTTACAGACGCGGTGACTCATTAATTTATTACTGTATTTGATGTTCTGCCAGTCCTTATGTCATACTTACACAGTTTTAGAAAGTCAATCAAATTCTCACCCAAAGCAGCTTTGTGATCATCAATCCATTACAAAAGCTGACATGCACATTTGTCTTTGGTCCCTTTCTATTAAATGTTCAGTTATTTCAGTCTCTTAATATTTTACTAAATGAAAGAATACTAAACATTGCCACTTCAAGAGTGAGAGATAATGCCGAGACATTTCTAAAAATTTGCAGTTTGATCCTCCTGTAAACAGATATAATATTATGTAAATATTATTCACTTCTCTGTTTAAGTAGAACATTCTAACAGATTCTGAGCCCAAATACATGGATATAAAAGTTATTTATTCATAGAACTATCAAACTACTACTAATCAGTCACCTGGATCAGATGAAAGAAGATGCTTAAAGGTGTTGTCTGGACTAAAATGAAAAGCCTGCAGACACTCAGTGTGATGACGGTGATGTGGGCAATATGCATATTCCCGGGCAGAATCAATCTAGGGGGTGCAGCCCTGCTCCATACACTTGTATTGAGCGAGGCCGCACCCTGTCTAGAGACGCGGCCGTCTGGTGGGCGAGGCCTCACTTTATACAAATGTATAGAGCGTGGGCGTGCTCACTGGACAAGCTCTGGCCGGGAGTATGCATATCGCAAACGTTACCGCCGTTCCCGGCTCAGAAACCGGCGAATCCTTGCAGCACACAGTGCATGTTCTGGGCAATTCATAAGTCTCCAGTCACACAAAGTGACTTTAGACTTTTCATTTTAGACCTAACAACCCCTTTAACAAATATTACACTTCTTTGCATTTGATAAACAGCTACTATTTATATAAAAAGGAGATAAGCAATTTCCCTTCAGGGCTTGCTAGGGTCTGGTGTAATGCAAGCGAACAACTGATAAAACAGTGAGTTGTCAGAACGCTTTTCTGCCCCAGCTGTGGCAGCAGGATCACCAGATTTTCTTCATCACAAATGTTATCTTTCATGATATTTTATTAGTAGATATCAAAGGTGTTTCATTATCAAGAGGCTGTGTGAAGTGGTCAGAGAAGGATACACAATCTCTTTGTGGAAGGTGACACAATACATGAGAGCTTTATGTTTTTGAAGGATTGGTATTTTATTAATAAAATGACCTGTTGCTTAAATCTGATTTTTTACATTAAAATAATAATTTTTTCAACTTTGGCAATGCTGTTTTTCATATAACAATTGATATTAAAAAACAAAATACAATTTTTTGCAATTTTTACACTGGTCCATGGGGCTATTTCAGACTCCCATTCTATCAGGAAAGTTTTCAGAAATGTCATTATCATAATAGGCAGGATAAAAATAACAATTAAACCTCTATATACAGTTGGTAACACAGGATCCACAGTTCAAAATAGGCAGGAAAACCAGTAACAAGCTGTGTCCCAGAAACAGATGGAACTTTTTTACGGAAAGGGCTGGTCTCTGTTTTCCCTGCTCACCATATTCACTCCTTACAATGCACACTGACAGGGCGCTTTGTTGCCGGATGGTCACTTATTTATGTACTAGATGGTAGCCCGATTCTTATGCATCGGGTATTCTAGAATATGTATGTAGTTTATTTATGAAGATTTCAGAATAATGAAATGAATACACAGGATTTTCTAGGTAAAATATATTTATTATCATTACATTTTATTGCTCATAGAACTTAATAGAATTGAATGAAATTAAAATGAAATGAAATGGATGAAATGGATCATCAAAATACTTAACCCATTATATGAATATCTAACTGAATTTAAATAAATCATTGAACAAAAGAAGTGCATCGACACTAATATATTTGTTAACAATATCAACCCAAAATATTTTTGTACACCACATTTTTTGTGAATACCTTTTGACTACCTATAAGCAACTTTCCTTGTAACGGGGTAGGAAGAACTTGCACCTTGACGATGGATCTCATTTTAACTCTTGAAAATGCAATGTAGAGTTGTCCATGACCAAAAACAGGCTCCGATAGATATATGCCAACACGGTGTAGAGTTTGACCTTGTGACTTGTTTATTGTAATGGCAAAAGCTGGTTTAACTGGAAACTGTCGACGCCGAAGCCTAAATGGAAGACGGATGTCTGAAGGGCATAAATCAATGCGTGGAATGAACACTTCATCTCCTTTTCCTGATCCAGTGATCACTCTTGCTTGAATGACGTTAGAATGGAGACCAGTAACAATAAGGTGAGTTCTATTACATAGACCATTTGTTGTATTTAGATTCCGCAGCAACATTATGATTTTTCCAACTTTGAGTTGCAGTCTGTGGGATGGCATTCCTGATGGTGTAAGACTATTTAAAAATTCAACTGGATAATACTCTCGTTCATCTTCATTATCTACATCCACTGAATCATCACTTTTGTAGAACTTATACTCTCCAGGCATTCTATCCATCACACAGGAATTTAGCAGAGCCACGTCATCGTTCTTGGGACAGAGAATTGCATGAGAAGAGGCCCTCTCAACACTACTTTGGTCGTTCACAACAATTTCTATGCATTGTCCAAAAACATCACTTACGACGCAGTCAGTGCACAACATGTCTTCTGGTATTTCAATAATGTCGTCTTCAAGGTTGTATTCATTGCTAAGTTCACCGTTACCAAGTTTAAGTAGTCAGTTGCTATGCTCTGGGTCAAAAGATTGCATGTTGTTAATTAGTTGGAGTTTGTTAAACTGTTTCCAAAGGTCAGCCATTTTTAAGCTGGACTCGATAACATCTGCTCTTGTTCCTTTTGTATGACTGGAAGGCATTGCCTAAAATCTCCGCCAATGACAAAAACTTTACCCCCCAAACGGAATTTCATTTTTTTCAGCAACATTTGTAGTCATTACTTCACGCACAAGTCTGTCAATTAAGCTCAAAGCGTATTTGGGTGCCATGGTGCACTCGTCAAGTATGAAAGATTTGGGTTCTTTAACAGTCTCCCTGCAAATGTGTCTTGTTTTATTCTGGAAACAGAGATTTTGTTGACTGGAACTGGTATCCCAAAGAGTGAATGGATAGTGCGACCTCCTCGTAAAAGGTTTGCTGCAATACCTGTTGTAGCCGATGGCAGCACAACTTTTCCCAACGCTCTAATGTGATGCATTAAAACTTCATAGAGGTATGTTTTACCGCTCCCTCCTGGACCATCAATAAAGAAACATTTTGGCCTTGCATCTGCTTGGTTTTCTATAGCACTCACAATAGTTTCATATGCAATCCGTTGTTGTTCATTTAAGGAGTTTCTTTTCTCTGTTGCCAACAATAATTTGTAAGCTTCGTCATACTCTGGAACTTATGGAACTTGAATTGCAGGCTGTGGCAAATTAAAGTCTGAAAACGTTTTTCCATGCAGTAGTAAGACATTTTGGACATCTTGCATGGCATAAGATTTGCAATTTTGACAATTTCCACTTCTGTTGTGAATATGTAAGCAGTAATTCTTAGATCTTCTTTAAAATTTGCCCAAAGTTAAGCCGGATTTGTAGGTGGTCCAAATACACAGATGTAGGCAAACAACTCACAAAGTTGCTTAGGCATATGTAGGGTAACTGCATCTTCTAAAGTAAGTCTCCACACAGTACCATCCAAGAGAAGTCCTAAAGCCAAAGCTGCAGCTTTAAATGTATCCTGCAATATTCCATTAACTGTTTTCAAATCGTCATAACTTGTAGCTCCTTTGACATGCAGCAGTAACAGCCGAAGGCAATATCTTTCTTGATCCTTGACACTAACAGTATACATGCATCCAATTATTCTGCTAACTCCCTGTTGTCTTGGATTCCAAGTTTTATTCCAAACGCAATGCTCTGGAATCTCTTGGTACAAATACTGTCTTGCGTTTTCGTCACGCTGGTTCAGCAAAAACCATTCCATTAATGTTGACGTCGTGCTTAAGGTTTTTGAGACATCTTTGATTTCAGCATCTTCAAAGAAATAAAGCTGCTGTTGATTTGGTAAATTAATAGTTAAACGTATAATGGCATGGGACTGTGAATGCATTGGAAACGCAAATATCCTCCAAGCAGCTTCTGGAGCACTGACGTATCTTGAGTCAACAAAAGTTGATGATCCATCGTGATGGACTGTTTTCTGTTGTATTTCAGTGTTAGCTTTGTCATGCCCCTTGTAGATGTACTTGAAAAGATATTTTACACTTTTTATTGAAGCACAGATTTCTATGTTGATGTGACAGTTGTAGCGTTTTATTAAGTACGGGTTGTAGTGGACTATCCATGAGTTATTTATAATTTTTTTGTTGCAAACAATGTTATCAATATTTTGTCGCCGGTAGGATGGGTACACTTTCCGTTTTCCATACATGGACTTTTTGTATTTGCTACACCACATGGGCCATGAACCATATGAGAGACTACAATATTATACAGTTCAGGATACTTTTCTTGGTTAGGAATTTCAGCCCACACTATGTTGTCAATTTCTTCCTCCGTACAAAACTTGGAATCTGCGTCTAAGATAATTAAAATATGCGCATGTGGGAGACCTCGTTTCTGAAACTCTATGACGTGTACCATTGCTACGACTGTTCCAAAAAGCCCATTTTTGATGTCTTTCAAAAGGCTGCTGAGTTTCAGTCGAAATACACGTGCAACTAAGTCCGGTCTGTGTTCAACTTTTTGACAGGGTTCTAGATTTTTGGTAATTTCCGGCCATTTAGGATTGCAGGTCATTGTCACAAAAATGTCAGGTCTTCCATACTTTGTTACTATTGCCATTACATCTTCTGTTACATGTTGCGGGGGCTACCTTCAAACGACTAAGGGAGATTTACTGTTTTCCAATTGGAATTCCTTTTTCAATTGATTGTTTTAGCAAATGTTCTTGAAGAATGCAGTAGTCTTCAACTTTAAGTTGTTTTTGGTTCATTCTTATGAAATTTAGATGATTAGCTTCAATTTTTACATATGCGTCAACTAAGTACTTTTATGTCAGTTTCCCACCGTTTAAAATAGGATTGAAGTAATTTCGGACAGACAGAAGAAAACTGTAGTATTGCAGCTGTGTAATTCTTCTTGAAGTTCCTTGCTGGTTTAGGTTTTCATGCCACCCTTGATCACCTCTTGGAAAGAATAGCGGATACAGAAGAGCATCAAGGTTGCTGTGCAAAATGCTAATTCGTTGTGTCTTAGGAACCAAAGGACTGTTTTGGTCTGACTTAAGATGGACTAATATATCCCTTTGAAAAGGAGGCTCTCCATTGCGACCTCACTTACACATGGTTTGTTGTAAAGTCATGGATTCTGTTTACGTTCTTGTTTAATGGCCATGACAATAGAAGGCATTTCAGTACCATTTTGTATTGCCCTCTGTTCCTCCTCAGCTTCAACGTCTTTTAGCATGTGATATGTGGCAGCAAATAGGCTTATTTCTTGTAAATGTAGAGCAATTTGGTTCATCCTCTGTTCTATAGCCTCATTTGTATCAATGATGTATAATTGTGCAAATTTTGGTAGTTGTCCTATTTCTGGGTGAAGTGTTCCAGTGCGGTGGTAGATCTGGATGTGAATTTTAAACAATATGGTTCGAATCCAGGGGGCGGTGCAATGTTGGCACCAAATGAAGCAGATGCATGAGAACTGTTGATGCTTCTGATATTTTCCATAAAATTTCTACTGTGTTGATGCGTTCCTTTCATCACCTGCTCAAACAGATCTGAGTAGTGAGGTCTCGGTTACATAACTTTTCCTTTTTGGCAGCATTGAGTAAACTGATTGTCAGATGGTTTTCCGTCAATGAAATTCTGAGAGTCGCATTTAGAGCAAACTGCATTCATATTCCCACAGTAGTGTTCAATAATTGTACTTTCATTGTCTGTTATGTAATGTGCAAGATGTTGACCTGGGCTTGCCTTACTTGGTAGAGCATTCATCTTTTATGTTGTTCCTGTCGTACGACAGTTTGTTGTGGTGTCTCCTGTTGGCGACGTTGTCTGTGAGATTTCGCATCCTTGGCTTGTCTGGCAGCAGTTTGTTGTGATGTCTCCTGTTCCCGACGTTGTCTGTGAGATTCCTCATCCTGGGCTTGTCTGGTGGCAGTTTGTTGTGATGTCTCCTGTTCCCGATGTTGTCTGTGAGATTCCACATCCTGGGCTTGTCTGGCGGCAGTTTGTTGTGATGTCTCCTGTTCCTGATGTTGTCTGTGAGATTTCGCATCCTGGGCTTGTCTGGCAGCAGTTTGTTGTGATGTCTCCTGTTCCCGACGTTGTCTGTGAGATTCCTCATCCTGGGCTTGTCTGGTGGCAGTTTGTTGTGATGTCTCCTGTTCCCGATGTTGTCTGTGAGATTCCACATCCTGGGCTTGTCTGGCGGCAGTTTGTTGTGATGTCTCCTGTTCCTGATGTTGTCTGTGAGATTCCACATCCTGGGCTTGTCTGGCGGCAGTTTGTTGTGATGTCTCCTGTTCCTGACATTGTCTGTGAGATTCCGCATCTTGTCTAGTGGCAAATTGCTGAAGTGTCTGTTGCTCTCGACGTTGTCTTTGCCTTGCTGCTGCTGCTTTTCTGTCATCCTCATTGGCGTATTTTCGCTTATAACCCATTCTAAGACAGAAAGCGTAAATCGTGATAGTGTACAGTAAAGAAGTATCTGTTCAGCGCACTGTGACTGACAGAAAGTGTTCATTAAACGTGACTGAACTATGTGGCACTTTGACTGACAGAAAATCATAATTAAGCGTGACTGTACTACATGGCACTGTGCCTGACAAAAGATGTTCATGAAATGTGACTGAACTATGTCACATTGTGACTGACAGAAAGTGTTCATTAAATTTGACTGAAGTACATGGCACTGTGACTGATCTGACAGAACTTATTCAGTAAATGTGAGTGAACTACGTCTCGCTGTGAGTGGGGGTTAAATTGCGTGCCAATATCACTGATTTGTTGCGGCCGACAGGCTCGACCAATCAGTCAAGCGTGATTCAAATTCCGCGCCAATTCTCGGCTGGACTGGGCCTGTCCCACCTCTGGCGCGAATTGGTGCTTGATTTGAACCACGCTTCGCTGATTGGTCACCGCCGGCATGCAGCGATCAATCAGAGACAGGCGCAGTCCGGCCTGAAGCGTGGTTCAAATCCCGTGCCAATTCGCAGCCAGACTGTGCCTGTCGCTGAGTGGTCACGGCCAGTCGGGCACGACCAATCAGTGAAGTGGTGTTTAAATCCCGCGCCAATCAGCAACAGGCGCAGTCCGGCTGCGAATTGGCACAGAATTTAAACACCGCTTCACTGATTGGTCACATGCTGTGTGACTGAATTATGTGGCACTTTGAGTGACAGAAAATGTTCATTAAACGTGACTGAACTATTATTCACTGTGACTGACAGAAAGTGTTCATTAACTTTGAACTACGTGGCACTGTGACTGACCTGACAGAACTCATTCAGTAAGGTAACGTTCACACTAGCGTTGTGCGCCGCTGCGTCGGCGACACAACGCACAACGCACGCAAAAACGCAGCAAAATGCACGCAAAAACGCTGCGTTTTGCGACGCATGCGTCGTTTTTTGCTGAAATTTGGACGCAAGAAAAATGCAACTTGTTGCGTTTTCTTGGTCCGACGCTAGCGTCAAAAAAGACGCATGTGTCGCACAACGCAACAAAAAAAAAACGCATGCGTCCCCCATGTTAAATATAGGGGCGCATGATGCATGCATCGCCGCTGCTTCGCCCAACGCAAACTAGCATAACGCTAGTGTAAACGTAGCCTAAACGTGAGTGAACTTTGTCTCGCTGTGAGTTGGTGCGTGATTTGAACCACACTTCACTGATTAGTCACTGTTGCCATGCCACGACCAATCAGAGACTGGTGCAGTCCGGCTTGAAGCGTGGTTCAAATCTCGTGCCTATTCGTGGCCGGACTACGCCTGTCGCTGATTAGTCGCGGCTGGCCGCGACCAATCAGAGAAGCGATGTTTAAATCCCATGCCAATCAGTGACAGGCGCAGTCTGTCCACGAATTGTTGCCGGATTTGAATCACGATTCGCTGAATGATCGTGCCCGGCGTGCCGCGACCAATCAGGGACAGGCGCAGTCTGGCCTGAAGCGTGGTTCACATCCCGCGCCAATTCACAGCGGACTGTGCCTGTCGCTGATTGGTCGCAGCCAGCCGGGCACAACCAATCAGTGAAGCGGTGTTTAAATCCCACGCCAAACAGCAACAGGCACAGTCCAGCTGCGAATTGGCATGGAATTTAAACACCGCTTCACTGATTGGTCGCGCACTGTCGTTAAATCCCGCGCCAATGTTGGTGATCTACGTGGCATTGTTACTGACAGAAAATGTTCATTAAACGTGACAGAACTATGACTCACTGTGACTGACAGAAAGTGTTCATTAAACGTGACTGAACTACGTGGCACTATGACTGACAGAAAATATTCATTAAATGTGACTGAACTACGTGGCACTATTACTGAAACAAATTTGTTCATTAAACGTGACAAAACTATGTCACATTGTGACTGACATAAAGTGTTCATTAAACGTGACTGTGAGTGACAGAAAATGTTCATTAAACGTAACTGAACTATTTCTCAATGTGACTGACCGAAAGTGTTCATTAAATTTGACTGAACTATGTGGCACCGTGACTGACACGACAGAACTTATTAAGTAAACTTCAGTGAACTATGTTTCACTGTGAGTGGGGGTTAAATTGTGTGCCAATATCGCTGATTGGTCGTGGTCAGCGGGCGCGACCAATCAGAAAAGCTTGGTTCAAATCCCGCGCCAATTCACAGCAGGACTGGGCCTGTCCCACCCCAGGCCGAGAATTGGCACGTGATTTAAATCATGCTCTGCTGATTGGTTGCCACCGGCGTGCCAAGACCAATCAGAGACAGGCGCAGTCTGGCCTGAAGCATGGTTCAAATCCCGCACCTATTCGCGGCTGGACTACGCCTGTCACTAATCAGCGACAGGCGCAGTCCAGCCGCGAAATGGCACGGAATTTAAATCATATTTCGCTGATTGGTTGCGCCCAGCTGGCACGACCAATCAGCGAAGCGGGATTTAAATCCCACACGAATGTCGTTGATTGGTCACGCCGGCTGGGCACGAGCAATCAGCGAAGCAGGATTTAAATCCCGTGGCAGTGTCGCTGATTGGTCACGCTGGCTGGGAGCGACCAATCAGCAAAGCATGATTTAAATCCCATGGCAATGTCGCTGATTAATTGCGCCGGCTGGGCATGACCAATCAGCGAAGCGTGATTTAAATCCCGCACCATGCTGATTGGTCGCGCCAGCTAGGCGCGAGAAATCAGTGAAGCGTGATTTAAATCCCGCGGCAATGTCGCTGATTGGTCACACCGGATGAGCATGAGCAATCTGTGAAGCGTGATTTAAATCCCACGGCAATGTCGCTGATTGGTCGCACCGGCTGGGCGCGACCAATCAGCGAAGCATGATTTAAATCCCACGCCATGCTAATTGGTCACACCGGCTGGGAGTGAGCAATCAGCAAAGCGTGATTTAAATCTTGCGCCAATGTCACTGATTAGTCGCACTGGCTGGGCGCGACCAATCAGCGAAGCATGATATAAATCCCGCACCAATGTCGTTGATTGGTCGCAACGGCTGTGCACGAGCAATCAGCGAAGCATGATTTAAATCCCATGGCAATGTTGCTGATTGGTTGCTCCCAGCCAGCGCGACCAATCAGCGACATTGCAGTGGGATTTAAATCATGCTTCGCTGATTGCTCATGCACAGCCGTTGCAGACAATCAACGACATTGGTGCAGGATTTAAATCACGCTTCGCTGATTGGTCGTGCCCAGTGGGTGTGACCAATCAGCGAAGCGTGATTTAAATCCCATGCCAATGTCGCTGATTGGTCGCGCCGGATGGGCACGAGCAATCAGCGAAGCGTGATTTAAATCCCGCGACAATGTCGCTGATTGGTCGTGCCGGCTGGGTGCGAGCAATCAGCGAAGCGGGATTTGAATCCCATGCCATGCTGATTGGTTGCTCTGGCTGGGCACGAGCAATCAGCGAAGCATTATTTAAATCCCGCGCCAATGTCGCTGATTGGTCGTGCCGGCTGGCCGCGGCCAATCAGCGAAGCGGTGGGACCAGAGCATCAATAGTAAAAAGTTGGTCACACAGGGTTAATAGCAGCGTTAACGGAGTGCATTACACTACAGCATAACGTGGTCCGTTAACGCTGCCATTAACCCTGTGTGAGCACTGACTGGAGGGCAGTATGGAGTGGGCATTGACTGCGTGGAGTAAGGAGAGGCCATTTTGCGGTTGGACTGTGCCCATCGCTGATTGGTCGTGTGTTATGACCTGGTGGTCAGGACAATAATGGACCTGGTGGTTAAGAGCACACGGAATAACCTGATAGTTACTAATAATATAGGACGAGCTCTGAGACATGGGAACTCTGCTGACCGCAATCCCTAATCCTATCACACACACTAGAAATAGCCGTGGATTGCTCCTAACGCTCCCTATGCAACTCGTCACAGCCTAAGGAAATAGCTAGCCCTAAAGATAGAAAAATAAGCCTACCTTGCCTCAGAGAAATTCCCCAAAGGAAAAGGCAGCCCCCCACATATAATGACTGTGAGCAAAGATGAAAATCACAAACACAGAGATGAAACAGATTTAGCAAAGTGAGGCCCGACTTACTGAACAGACAGAGGATAGGAAAGGTAGCTTTGCGGTCAGCACAAAAAACTACAAAAAGACCACGCAGAGGGCGCAAAAAGACCCTCCGCACCGACTCACGGTGCGGAGGCGCTCCCTCTGCGTCCCAGAGCTTCCAGCAAGCAAGACAAAAATCAAAATAGCAAGCTGGACAGAAAAATAGCAAACCAGAGAAAAACAAGCAGGAACTTAGCTTCTGCTGGGAAGACAGGTCACAAGAACGATCCAGGAGTGAACTAGACCAATACAGGAACATTGACAGGTGGCATGGAGCAATGATCTAAGTGGAGTTAAATAGAGCAGCCAGCTAACGAATTAACCTCGTCACCTGTGGAAGGAAACTTAGAAGCCGCAGCCCCACTCACAACCACCAGAGGAAGCCCATGGACAGAACCCGCCGAAGTACCATTCATGACCACAGGAGGGAGCTTGACAACAGAATTCACAACAGTCGTGGCTGTTTTGCCAATCAGCGACTTGGGATTTCCATTGCAGACAGACAGGAAGACAGGCAGACAGACAGAAAGATGGAATTGACCCTTAGACAACTATATAGTAGATTTATTCATTAGCCATTGCTTATATAGAGCCATCATTTTCTACAGCACTTTACACACATTATCATCACTGTCACCAATGGGGCAAACATTCTTAATTCGATATGAGTATGTTTTTGGAGTATGGGAGAAAACCGGAGAACCTGGAGGAAGTCCACGCAAACATGAGGAGAACATACAAACTCCCAGTAAATGTTGTCCTTGGTGGGATTTAAACACCAGCAATGCAAAGCAACAGTGCTAATCACTGAGCCTCCAAGCTGCTCTGTCGCTTCTCATTAGAGCCAGTGAGGGATCGCACAATCACTGTGGATTTAAAAACATATTCCACAGTGACAAGGGAGCTTGTTTAGAGCTTAGGTTGGAAATCACAACTGACATATGCTCAATAAAGTAGGGACTAGCCCAGCCCTTGAAATGGATGTCACTGTGTACACTTTGTTTCAGTGACCACAGCCTCTGAACCTGATGAAGTCTTGTTTGACCATCCCGGAAAGCACTGAGTATTCTCAAACAAAATATCACCAAACTGAAGTAAGTAAAAAAAAAATAAACCAGTTAGTGAGAATAGAGAAGAAACAATAAGGCCTTTTTAATTAGATTATTATATTAAAGAGATGGACCTTTAATATCTTTCATGCAGAGGCTCAAAGTAAAAGTGACTGTGTGAAAAAGTGATGAGTTGTAATAACTAAATTGTAAATAAAGGGAGAACGTTTTATATCCTTATGCAGGATTTTATATTTCTTTATCCATTCCATTAGCATTATAACGGAGTTTGAGAATTTTATCCAATTAGAGAAAGAGGTGGTGCTATGCTTGGCACCTTTATTTCTTCCCTGATGTTGAAGGAGTAAAGCTTCAGAATAAGTTTGGTAAGAATGGATCACTTCATGTCAAGTAGATGTAGAGGATCATTCTTATTGTCTAAAGGAAATACAGTGATTTTTTTATGGATGTTAAGTGTGGAGGAGACCTTAGATCCAAGCATGTTTCTCAGGATTACAATCTCCCATAACCCTTAGGGTTTTTGGCATGAAAGAGCTTGAATGTCGCTGATTCTCCTCACTGATGTGACTGTGACCAAAAATAGAGTCTTCGAAAAGAGAAATTTCAGTCACATCCAGAGGTTTAAAAGCATGACACATTTACTACTTAAGAATGATTGTAAGGTCCCAGTAAGACACACGAGGAATAAATGATCAGGTAGAAGGCAGGAAGGTATCCAGCAAATGCAATGGAAAGGACTATAAACACATTATTTATTAAAAACTATCATAAGGCATAAAATAAATATAAACTCACAAGGCTTATGCGATTCGACCTTTTTAATATTTTAAGACTTAATAATGTTTTATAGTCCTTTCCATTGAGGTTGCTGGATGTCTTTCTGCAAAGAAAACTAAAAGGGATAAATATATATAGAAAATATGGATGGTCACAGTGAAATGCAACCAAACTAAAAGAACCAAACTAAAAGAACCCTGCTAAAATTAAAATTTTTTGTTAATCATTAACTTTTAACCCCTTCATGACCTTGGGATTTTTTGTTTTTCCGTGTTCGTTTTTCACTCCCCTCCTTCCCAGAGCCATAACTTTTTTATTTTTCCGTCAATTTGGCCATGTGAGGGCTTATTTTTTGCGGGACGAGTTGTACTTTTGAACGACATCATTGGTTTTAGCATGTTGTGTACTAGAAAACGGGAAAAAAATTCCAAGTGCGGTGAAATTGCAAAAAAAGTGCAATCCCACACTTGTTTTTTGTTTGGCTTTTTTGCTAGGTTCACTAAATGCTAAAACTGACCTGCCATTATTATTCTCCAGGTAAGTACGAGTTCATAGACACCTAACATGAATAGGTTATTTTTTATCTAAGTGGTGAAAAAAAATTCCAAACTTTGCTAAAAAAAAAAAAAAAAAAATTGTGCCATTTTCCGATACCCGTAGCGTCTCCATTTTTCGTGATCTGGGGTCGGTTGAGGGCTTATTTTTTGCGTGCCGAGATGGCGTTTTCAATGATAGCATTTCGGTGCAGATACGTTCTTTTGATCGCCCGTTATTGCATCTTAATGCAATGTCGCGGCGACCAAAAAAACGTAATTCTGGCGTTTTGAATTTTTTTCCCGCTACGCTGTTTAGCGATCAGGTTAATGCTTTTTTTTACTTGATATGATAGATCGGGCGATTCTGAGCACGGCGATACCAAATATGCGTAGATTTCATATTTTTTTTATTGATTTATTTTGATTGGGGCGAAAGGGGGGTGATTTAAACTTTTATATTTTTTTTATTTGTTTAACATTTTTTTCAACTTTTTTTTTTTACTTTTGCCATGCTTCAATAGCCTCCATGGGAGGCTAGAAGCAGGCACAACGCGATCGCCTCTGCTACATAGCAGCGATCTGCTGATCGCTGCTATGTAGCAGAAATGGAGGTGTGCTGTGAGCGCCGACCACAGGGTGGCGCTCACAGCCACCGGCGATCAGTAACCATAGAGGTCTCAAGGACCTCTATGGTTACAATGGAGACGCATCGCCAACCCCCGATCATGTGACCGGGGTCGGCGATGATGTCATTTCCGGCCGCCCGGCCGGAAGCCGTAGTTAAATGCCGCTGTCTGCGTTTGACAGCGGCATTTAACTAGTTAATAGGTGCGGGCAGATCGCGATTCTGCCCGCGCCTATTACGGGCACATGTCAGCTGTTCAAAACAGCTGACATGTCCCGACTTTGATGCGGGCTCACCGCGGAGCCCTGCATCAAAGCAGGGGATCTGACCTCGGACGTACTATCCCGTCCTAGGTCAGATAGGGGTTAAAGAACTACACCTCGTGTATGTGTATAGTCATCCTCGCTGCAAGGCCACTAATATTTAAAAAGTTTGTCAAGACATAGAAGAAGGAATAAACCCGTATTAGGTCTATTTGTATTTTCATGGGAGAATCAGGGCTTGCAGCTACCCTTAATTTATTCCCTGCCTGTTTGTGGAGGTTGGCACCAAAAAAAAATGACAATGGTTCCCCCTCTCCTCAAAGACTATACCCTTAGCTGTCTCTAAATATCAGCCTAATTTAATAATCTATTATCAAGGTGGGACAATCCTCAAGAATTAATGATTGATAATTTAGAACATATAGAAAATACACTAATTACCCAAAGGTGTTAACAATTTCCAGTACAGGTACATTCTGTCTGAAGTGCTAGTACAAAGAGATGAGTCAATTTTGCACTAGATAAAGCATGTAGAATGTATATGCAAATGGAAGTATGCTGCATTTTATATAAAAGTTTGACCCATAACATCTGGATAACATTTTAGAAGGAGTCCTATATTGCACTCCAGGTATTGAACTGTTTGTAAGGGGAGTGGTGGTGGAACCACTGTGCCATGGTCCAAAGAGAGCCTTGAGGGGTGTAACTGGATGAACACTCTTCACTAGAGCGTCTGATGGTGGGGTTAGATTTGGCTCCAAATAGACACCAGGTGCTACTCCAGGATGGACTTCGGACACACTGCAGCTTACCCTCAAAGGAGTAGGGATCTGTAACGACCTAGAAAGATAAATCTCCGCTTGTACAGGCAGGCAGAGCAGGAATGCAGGAATGGCAGGCACTGGCAGCTGCAGGCGGGTGCAATTGGCATACAGGCAGGCACTGGCAGGTGCAGGCAGGTATGGCTGGTTTACTTGTGGGCACTGCAGGTGCAGGCAGGTAGGGCTGGTACACAGGCATGCACTAGCATGTTCAGGCTGGTATACAGGTGGGCATGGTAGGTGCAGGAAGGTACAGCTAATATACAGGTGGGCATGGCAGGTGCAGGCAGGTGCAGTTGGTATTCAGACAGTCACGGCACATGCAGGCAGGTATAGCACCTACAGCTGGTACACAAGTGGACACGTTGGGAACTGTTAAATAAACTAGAAGAGGAGACCTGAGAACTAAGAAGCGTGCAAATAAACAGAGTATACATGTTGTTCAAGGCACCTCCCAACAGGTAGAGGTGCCATGAATAATAAGTGTCTCCCAATCATTGGCTGGGGACACTTTAGTATGGCGCACTGTCCCTTTAAGATACTGGAAGCGCTCATGCCCTAAGCACAGAGCCTGTGGATCTGCGAGCTGTGAGCAGACCACTAGAAGCAGCAGGTGCAGGAGGAAGTGCCGGACAGGGGCAACGGCAGTGAGCAAGTCGGCATCCCTCCTGGTGGAGAGGAGGATGGGAGGCGTGCAGGTGCAACAGTGCTACCCTGTTCGGCTATGTTTAACCATGTACTCATGTTATGGATCACTCTTTTATATATGTTGCAACATACTGCCATTGAGATAGATCATTAACACATTACTGGGTCTGCCATTGTGCATTGACTTGTTGTGCTGCTCCCTATTACATGCATATAGCATGATTGACATTATGGCATTATGGACTGTGCGCCACTTTCTGTGTGTATACTACTCCCCAATTGCTGTTCCTTTATTAAAGTAATTAATTTTGATCATTAACTGATTGTTTTCTCCTCTTTCTTGTAATATGAGGCTGAGGAGTAAAAAAAATAATCCCTCTTTCTAGGAAACAAAACCAGACTTATGTTAGAAGTCAATTTTTAATACTCTACTGTAGACTTTACAGCTTTAAGGAGTTTAGATTAGCCCTCTTTATGGAAAAGATAAAAAATCTTTAGAAAAACAAGAGCTGAACCCATATATACAGTATGAGTTTTTCCTTCTGAGACAACTATATCTGAATCCTTTGATGACTTGCAAACAGAAGATTTTGACTTGCGTCTTTTTGCCAGAGAAGGTATAAAAACTGGAAAACATCAGAAAGCTGATTTTTGAGCCTACTTAGGAATTGCATAGATCAAACAGGTATCCTGATCATAATTGTAATAATGTTGCAGAGGCTGTTCACATAAGTGGCACACTTTATTGTGCCATTTTTGCTTCCTTTTCCCTGGTTCTTTAGGGCTTGCCATCTGTCTCCAAGAAAAAACACATATATAAGCATGGAATGATAAAGCTGCTTAAATATATATACACCTATAAAGTATTATGAATGCTTGCACAAACCCACATTGCAGTGGAATGATACAAAACATTAGTCAAGCAACTTCATAACTCAATGAAATACCTTTCAGCTGTTTCAGGGCAACAGACCAGCAGGCGAGACACAACGCAAACAACTTGCCTCAGATTTCAACCCTGAAAATTTTGTGATACCTTGGGATTCCTGCAGGGGCGCAGAAAGGAAGCTGGCTGAGTCACACGAGACGTCCGGAAGCTGTGTGCATGCGCAAATCTGCCAACATAGTGACTACACAAAGTAGCACTGCTGCCTCGCGATTGCAGTTGCAACAGCGAGATAAAGTGGCAGCAAATTATTGAATCCTTTTCGAAAGATATGTCCAGGCCATAGTAGTTCAACTTGCATCAGACTGTAACTCTCTAATAACTCAGCTCCATAGCATGAGAATAAACCACAGTAACATTTTTGAAAAGGGGTACAGGAAACAAAGATTACTCACTGCCCCAGTTTTTCTTTGCATAAACGCCACAATAAATCTGCATTTATTGCGAAGTGGAAGCAAACAAGAGAAAAAAATACAATGCTTGCCCTAGAGACATAAGAAAAAAGGCATGATTGGTTTACTAGGTGCATAAGCCTTATAGGGAGCACACGGCTGATGATCCTTATTAATCATCTCTAATTAACCAATTCTCTCTGCTCTATAGGGCTTAAGTAAACTCAAGTCATTGCTGTGCTACAGAAGTGTGATCATGAACAGCATACATTTAAAACAAAAACCTAATTTAAAGAATATGTCATTTTTTTATGACACAATCCCTTTAAATAAAGAGTTGCCCTACAGAGATTTCACATCCACCTTGCAAGTATACTGTACATATATCTGTGAATGCAATATACATAGCTGCTTGCCTTTTTGGCACTTTGATATCTATGCCCCATAATATACATCACTAAAAAAATGTGTGCATCCGACGGTTTATTTCAGTGATCATTTTATTAGTAGTGTTGAGCATTCCGATACCGCGAGTATCGGGTATCGGCCGATATTTGTTCGAGTTCCAATACTTTCAGCATATCGGATTTTGGAATCGGAAGTTCCCATAATTCAAAGAGCCCGAATTCAGCCAATGAGGAATGATTACAAGTGTGGGCACATCCTATTCTGCATGGTAGGCATGTAACTACTGGCATGGCTGTGATTGGCTGCTGAAATGATGTCATGATGCACTATAAAAGTCGCTGCCACCTTTTTGGGTTCACTCTGCTGTGAATTCAGTTAGGGACAGGATGCTGTGTTCTGACTGAGGGCCAGTTTAGAGTTAGTGATTTGCTTCATCGTGCTTTACCCAGGCTAATTTAGCAACCGCTTTGTGAGAACCTTGTGTTTGCCTTGCAGCACTGTTCACAGGTGTCTGCAAGGTGTCTGTGTGAGAGCAGCTCACTCTGTATTCTGGTCTGCAGCCACCATTGCTTGTAGTCAGCTGAGGGTGCATCACTGCCTCATACCTTTCCATTGTCTGCTTTTCAATTAGTGCAGCCAGCTGCACATTTGTTCAAATTTATCCTATCAGTGGCTTCCCATCCGTATACAGCTATATTGTGGGAAAACAATATAGGATTGCATAGAGCTTTTTTTGGCCTTGCAGCGCCATTCACGGCGGTCTGCACGGTCTCTGTGTGAGTGCAGGTTACTCTGTAGTCTGTTCTTCCGCCACAGCCAGTTGTAGTCAGCTCAGGGTGCGTCACCGCCTCAAACCATTCTATTGTCCGTTTCTCAATTAGTGCAGCCTGCTGCACATTTGTTCAAATTTATCCTATTAGTGGCTTTCCATCTGTATCCTGCTAGATTGTGGAAAAACACTATATAGGAGTACATAGAGGAGCTATTTTTGGCCTTGCTGCGCCTTTCACAGCTGTCTGCACGGTCTGTGTGTGAGTGCAGCTCACTCTGTAGTCTGTTCTGCAAAAAAAAAAATACAGTTCACCAAACACACCACTTTACAGTTGTGTGGGCCACATTAGCTCATATAAAAGTCTAGTCCACACTTTTGAAAATTAGTGTTTCTTATACCTGTTAGGAGCTGTTCACAAATAAGCACACTAAGCCCTTAGTATTTTTTCTGCCTATCTTTATCAGTTTACCAAGATGAAGAAGGCAGGGAGCAAGGCACATGGGCGTGGGCGTGGAGCAGGGAGAGGACGTGGGGATTCTGTGCCTGCTGCGGGCACCGGTGACTCATCATCACCTAGTTTCAACAGGGAACAGTCCTTCATGCGCAGCTTTGTAGGAGATCGCAGTACCCCGCTGCTGCAGGAAGAACAAATTGAAGCCGTTGTCGGATGGATGGCAGCTAATGCATCGACTTCAATTAGTGCCACATCCTCTCAGGCACAGAGCACTGGAGAGCACCCATCTGTCTCTTCACCACCTGCCAAATTGCCCATGCAGTCAGAGCGCCTAGGACAGGAGCCATCTCTACTTCTGTTCTCTGAATCTCTTGGCTTGGGAAGAGGGGGCCAACCAAGCAGCATTGGAGAAATGGAAGAAGAGGCAGTATGCAGTGATGCCCAACAGCTTTGTCTCTCTAATTCTGAAGAGGTGGGGCGGGCTAGTGCCTCCTGTCAGCACACCTCAGTATGCATCTGATGATGAGACTCAGTGCCACTTTCTGGTGCGTACTGTGCTGCCGAGACTACCCAAGAGAAGCAATTGGTGGAAGAGGGTAGTGTAGATGATGAGGTCCTTGACCCATCATGGCGTGAGGTACAGGAAGGTGGTGAGAGCAGCTCTGAGGAAGAGATTCCCTGAAAGGCCCAAAGAGGGAGAGGGATGGGTAAGACTGTGGTGCCTGTAGCCTCCACTTCGGCACCCATTAGGAGCATGGCTCTTCCAAAAGCCAAAAGGGGTGCTCCCAAGACTTGCAGTGCCTGGACCTTTTTTGACACAGTTGCAGATGACATTTGCTTTGTCAAATGCAAGCTGTGTCATCAGAAAGTCAAATGAGGGAAAAGTGTCAGCAACCTCAATACCACAAATATGTGGAAACATGTGCGGACCAAGCACGTGGTGGAGTTACAAAAACAAACTGAAGACCTAGGCCAACCTACAACGGCACCTACCATCTCTTCAGCTTGTGTTCTAGCCTCTTCCCCTAGCTCACGCACAGGTGGTTCGGCTTCCTCACAAGATTGCCATGGAAGAACCTCTGGCACTGTTGTCCAGAGACCCAGTGTAATTCCGCCCACAGCACCACGTTCCCAGTCATCCTCACCCTCCAAGCCCACTCTACAGCCATCGGTAGCACAGGCATGGGAGAAAAGGCGGCCATTCTCGGCAAACCACCCCCCGAGCACGGATTCTGAATGCTGGCATTGCAAAACTACTGTCCCTTGAAATGCTGTTATTCAGGCTGGTGGAGACTGACACCTTGCATAACTTGATGGCATTGGCAGTCCCAAAATACAATGTGCCCAGCCACTTTTATTTCAGCAGGCAAGCCGTCCCTGCCCTGCAAAATCATGTGGAGGGAAACATTAAACATGTGCTACTAAACGCCGTCAGTAGCCAGGTCCACCTCACCACCGATGCGTGGACCAGTCACCATGGACAGGGACGATACATTTCCCTCACTGCCCATTGGGTCAATGTTCTGGAGCCGGGTACAGATCTTGCGAGTGGCGCTCTACGTGTTCTGCCAACTCCAAGGATTGCAGGAATCCAGTCTGTACACATTGCCTTCTCCTCATACTCCAGTTCCTCAGAATCATCACTGCAGGAGCCGTCACGGCCTATCTTCACCTTGACCCGTGAACGCTTAACTGTTTTGGCTGATATGAGCACAGCCATGGCCAAACGTCAACAGGCTGTACTGAAATTAATTTCTTTAGGGAATCGAAGCCACACAGTGCAGGAGCTCTGGAATGCCATCAAGCAGGAGAGCGACGTGTGGTTTGTGCCAGCGAATCTCCAGCCAGGCATGGTAGTGTGTGACAATGGCCAAAATCTGGTGGCAGCTCTGGCCCTAGGCAACCTCACTCACATCCCATGTCTGGCACATGTGCTCAACTTGGTCATGCAGAGTTTTTGAGGGACTATCCGGATCTTGCTGCATTGCTGCACAAGGTCCATCTAGAGTGTGCTCACTTGGGTCGTTCCAGCATGGCAAGATCGCGCATTGCAGCTCTGCAGCGCTGAGTGCAGATGATGCACTAGTCAGCATGACTACCCCCTTATCTGCCTGCTTGAAAAAACACTGCAAGTGCTAAGGGATGATGTTTTGGAAGAGGTGGAGGATGAGGAGTCACAAATGACATCTGCTTCTGGACAGTCTGCGCGACGTGGTTCCTCAAAAAGGCCTAGGCAGGGGACACTTTGTGATGAGGATGAGGAGCAGTCTTTTGAGGAGGAAGACATCTCTCCAGAGAAGGGAGTTACACAATTCTCCAGTAGTCAGTGTGTAGAGCGAGGGTGGGGTGATGCTGAGCAGGCAGAGGTCACGCCTCAAGCAGGGGACAGCCTTTCTTGGCCAGTTGGCAGTCTGCAGCACATGGTTGATTTCATGCTGCAGTGCCTGAGAAACGACTGCTGCATCACCCACATTCTCAACATGGCTGATTATTGGGTGTACAACCTCCTAGATCCTCGCTACTGGGACAACTTTCAAAGCCTCATAACACCGTTGAACCGGGAGCGTAAAATGCGGGAGTACCAAGACACACTGGTGCAGTTCATTATCTTCTCCAGTCCAAGTGAGAGCAGTGCTGCTAGTGCTTTACAAAGCAGCTCCGTGCATCGAGGCAGTGGAGGAAGCTCTGCACAAAGAGGGAGCAGAAGCAGTGCCTCAGCACAAGGCAAGACCAGCATGGCCCAACAGTGGCAAAGTTTTGTGTGCTGCCACAAATGTCTACACCATCACTGATGGCTCCAGTCAGCTGGAGGCAGCGTTTCCGTCAGATGGTGACCGACTACATGGCTTGCCCTCTCAGTGTACTCCCAGATGGCTTTTCCTCCTTCAGGTTTTAGGTCTCTAAGCTTGATACATGGCCAGAGCTTAGCCAGTATGCATTGGAGGTGCTGGCTTGCCCTTCTGCTAGTGTATTATCGGAAAGCATCTTTAGTGCCGCAGGTGGTGTACTAACAGACCGTCGAATGCGACTATCCTCTGATAACGTTGATCGGCTTACTTTTCTAAAAATGAACAAGGCCTGGATCTCGCAGGAATTTGCCACTCCTCTTCCAGATTAAATAATTGGTTGGCAACAGTATCCAGGTCTCCTGTTGTGTTCATGTTTCTACCACCTGAACTGTAATCCCTGGGCTCCAACACCGCCAGTTGCTGCTCAGAAGTGCTGTCTGCACAGTCAACACATGACCCAGTGTTATTGGGCTTCAGTAACGTCAGCTGTTACCCTGCTGTGTGTGCGGCAATAACTAAAATCTGCTCCTCCTGCTTTCCCTGGGTTTCAATACTGCCAGTTGTTGCCCGGAAGTGCTGTCTGCACAGTCAACAGTTGCTCCTTTGTTATTGGGGTTCAGTAACGTCAGCTGTTCCCCTGCTGTGTGTGTGGCAATAACTATAGTCTGCTCCTCCTTCTTTCCCTGGGCTTCAACACCGCCAGTTGTTGCCCAGAAGTGCTGTCTGCACAGTCAACAGTCGCTCCTCTCTTATTGGGGTTCAGTAACATCAGCTGTTCCCCTGCTGTGTGTGTGTGTGTGTGCGGCAATAACTAAAGTCTGCTACACCTGATTTCCCTGGGCTTCAACACACCAGTTGTTGCCCGGAAGTGCTGTCTGCACAGTCAACAATCGCTCCTCTGTTATTGGGGTTCAGTAACGTCAGCTGTTTCCCTGCTGTATGTGCAGCAATAACTAAAGTCTGCTCCTCCTGCTTTCCCTGGGCTTCAACACCGCCAGTTGATGCCCGGAAGTGCTGTCTGCACAGTCAACAGTCGCTCCTCTGTTATTGGGGTTCATTAACGTCAGCTGTTCCCCTGTTGTGTGTGCGGCAATAACTAAAGTCTGCTCCTCCTGCTTTCCCTGGGCTTCAACACCACCAGTTGTTACCCGGAAGTGCTGTCTGCACAGTCAACAGTCGCTCCTCTCTTATTGGGGTTCAGTAACATCAGCTGTTCCCCTGCTGTGTGGGCAGCAATAACTAAAGTCTGCTTCTCCTGCTTTCCCTGGGCTTCAACACCGCCAGTTGTTGCCCGGAAGTGCTGTCTGCGCAGTCAACAGTCGCTCCTCTGTTATTGGGGTTCAGTAACAACAGCTGTTCCCCTGCTGTGTGTGCGGCAATAACTAAAGTCTGCTCCTCCTGCTTTCCCTGGGCTTCAATACCGCCAGTTGTTGCCCAGAAGTGCTGTTTGCACAGTCTACCGTCGCTCCTATGCTATTGGGGTTCAGTAACGTCATCTGCTCACCTCCTGTGTATCCGGCAAAGTGTCCTGCGTCTGCCATGCTGGCACAACAACAGACATTAAACTGCCTCCCGTGCAGGCCTCAGCCTACACTCTGCTCCTCCTGGATTCCCTGGGCTCCAATAGTTGGTGCTCGGAAGTGCTGTCTGCGAAAAACACTCGCTCATGTGTTAGTGGAGTTCAGTAACGTCAGCTGTTCCCCTGCTGTGAATCCGGCAATGTATCCTGCGACCGCCACGCTGACACTACAACAGATAATAAACTGGCTCCAATTTGGCCTGCCTCAGCCTACACCCTGATTGACCCTGGGCTCCAACACCGCTAGTTGATGCTCGGAAGTGCTGTCTGCACAGAGAAAAACACTCGCTCATATGTTAGTGAGGTTCAGTAACGTCAGCTGTTACCCTGCTGTGCATTCGGCAATGTGTCCTGCGACCGCCATGCTGACACTACAACAGATAATAAACTGGCTCCAATTTGGCCTCGGCCTACACCCTGATTTACCTGTGCTCCAATACCGCTAGTTGGTGCTCGGAAGTGCTGTCTGTACAGAGAAAATCACTCGCTCATGTGTTAGTGGGGTTCAGTAACGTCAGCTGTTCCCCTGCTTTGTATCCAGCAATGTGTCCTGCGACCGCCATGCTGACACTACAACAGATAATAAAATGGCTCCAATTTGGCCTGCCTCAGCCTACACCCTGATTGACCCTGGGCTCCAACACCGCTAGTTGGTGCCCAGAAGTGCTTGCTGCACAGAGAAAAACACTCGCTCATGTGTTAATGGGGTTCAGTAACGTCAGCTGTTCCCCTGCTGTGTATCCGGCAAAGTGTCCTGCGACAGGCTGGCACAACAACAGACATTAAACTGCCTCTCATGCAGGCCTCGGCCTACACTCCGCTCCTCCTGGATTCCGTGGGCTCCAATACCGCCAGTTGTTGCCCAGAAGTGCTGTCTGCACAGTCAACAGTCGCTCCTCTCTTATTGGGGTTCAGTAACATCAGCTGTTCCCCTGCTGTGTGTGTGTGTGTGTGCGGCAATAACTAAAGTCTGCTACACCTGATTTTCCTGGGCTTCAACACACCAGTTGTTGCCCGGAAGTGCTGTCTGCACAGTCAACAATCACTCCTCTGTTATTGGGGTTCAGTAACGTCAGCTGTTTCCCTGCTGTATGTGCAGCAATAACTAAAGTCTGCTCCTCCTGCTTTCCCTGGGCTTCAACACCGCCAGTTGTTGCCCGGAAGTGCTGTCTGCACAGTCAACAGTCGCTCCTCTGTTATTGGGGTTCATTAACGTCAGCTGTTCCCCTGTTGTGTGTGCGGCAATAACTAAAGTCTGCTCCTCCTGCTTTCCCTGGGCTTCAACACCACCAGTTGTTACCCGGAAGTGCTGTCTGCACAGTCAACAGTCGCTCCTCTCTTATTGGGGTTCAGTAACATCAGCTGTTCCCCTGCTGTGTGTGCAGCAATAACTAAAGTCTGCTTCTCCTGCTTTCCCTGGGCTTCAATACCGCCAGTTGTTGCCCAGAAGTGCTGTTTGCACAGTCTACCGTCGCTCCTATGCTATTGGGGTTCAGTAACGTCATCTGCTCACCTCCTGTGTATCCGGCAAAGTGTCCTGCGTCTGCCATGCTGGCACAACAACAGACATTAAACTGCCTCCCGTGCAGGCCTCAGCCTACACTCTGCTCCTCCTGGATTCCCTGGGCTCCAATAGTTGGTGCTCGGAAGTGCTGTCTGCGAAAAACACTCGCTCATGTGTTAGTGGAGTTCAGTAACGTCAGCTGTTCCCCTGCTGTGAATCCGGCAATGTATCCTGCGACCGCCACGCTGACACTACAACAGATAATAAACTGGCTCCAATTTGGCCTGCCTCAGCCTACACCCTGATTGACCCTGGGCTCCAACACCGCTAGTTGATGCTCGGAAGTGCTGTCTGCACAGAGAAAAACACTCGCTCATATGTTAGTGAGGTTCAGTAACATCAGCTGTTACCCTGCTGTGCATTCGGCAATGTGTCCTGCGACCGCCATGCTGACACTACAACAGATAATAAACTGGCTCCAATTTGGCCTCGGCCTACACCCTGATTTACCTGTGCTCCAATACCGCTAGTTGGTGCTCGGAAGTGCTGTCTGTACAGAGAAAAACACTCGCTCATGTGTTAGTGGGGTTCAGTAACGTCAGCTGTTCCCCTGCTTTGTATCCGGCAATGTGTCCTGCGACCGCCATGCTGACACTACAACAGATAATAAAATGGCTCCAATTTGGCCTGCCTCAGCCTACACCCTGATTGACCCTGGGCTCCAACACCGCTAGTTGGTGCCCAGAAGTGCTTGCTGCACAGAGAAAAACACTCGCTCATGTGTTAATGGGGTTCAGTAACGTCAGCTGTTCCCCTGCTGTGTATCCGGCAAAGTGTCCTGCGACAGGCTGGCACAACAACAGACATTAAACTGCCTCTCATGCAGGCCTCGGCCTACACTCCGCTCCTCCTGGATTCCGTGGGCTCCAATACCGCCAGTTGGTGCTCGGAATTGCTGGCTGCACAGAGAAAAACACTTGCTCATGTGTCAGTGAGGATAAGTAATGCCAGCTGCTCCCCTGCTGTGTATCCGGCAATGTGTCCTTCGACCGCCATGCTGACACAACAACAGATATTAAACTGCCTCCAGTGCAGGCTTTGGCCTACACTCTGCTCCTCCTGCTGTCCCTGGGCTCCAACACCGCCAGTTGCTGCCCGGAAGTGCCATCTGCACAGTCAACACTTGCTGCCGTGTTCTTGGGTTTCAGTAACGTCAGCTGAACCCCAGCTGTTTATCCGGCAATGAGTCCTGCGACCGCCATGCTGACACAACAACAGATATTAAACTGCTTCCAGTGCAGGCTTCGGCCTACACTCCACTTCTCCTGCTGTCCCTGGGCTCCAACGCCGCCAGTTGCTGCCCGTAAGTGCCGTCTGCACAGTCAACACTTGCTGCCGTGTTCTTGGGTTTCAGTAACGTCAGCTGATCCCCAGCTGTGTATCCGGCAATGTGTCCTGCGACCGCCACGCTGACACAACAACAGATATTAAACTGCCTCCAGTGCAGGCTGCGGCCTACACTCTGCTCCTCCTGCTGTCCCTGGGCTCCAACACCGCCAGTTGCTGCCCGTAAGTGCCGTCTACACAGTCAACACTTGCTGCCGTATTCTTGGGTTTCAGTAACGTCAGCTGATCCCCAGCTGTGTATCCGGCAATGTGTCCTGCGACCGCCACGCGGACACAACAACAGATATTAAACTGCCTCCAGTGCAGGCTTAGGCCTACACTCCGCTCCGCCTGCTGTCCCTGGGCTCCAACACCGCCAGTTGCTGCCCGGAAGTGCTGTCTGCACAGTCAACACTTGCTGCCGTGTTCTTGGGTTTCAGTAACGTCAGCTGATCCCCAACTGTGTATCCAGCAATGTGTCCTGCGACCGCCATGCTGACATCACCGCCAGTTGCTGCCCGTAAGTGCCGTCTACACAGTCAACACTTGCTGCCGTATTCTTGGGTTTCAGTAACGTCAGCTGATCCCCAGCTGTGTATCCGGCAATGTGTCCTGCGACCGCCACGCGGACACAACAACAGATATTAAACTGCCTCCAGTGCAGGCTTCGGCCTACACTCGGCTTCTCCTGCATTCCCTGGGCTCCAACACCGCCAGTTGCTGCTCAGAAGTGTCTTTGGAACGGGTACTCCCTCCTGCCCAGCCAGGTTCCAGCACGCCAGCTGTTTCCGGGTAGTGTCAAGGTCACTTTGCATCTAATACGTTGTCCTGTCGTGTTGCGGTCTGGTTAGCCGACTCTATGGTGCCTGCAGTTTAGGTGCTTCCTTTGTGGGCTGCGGGAACTGGCAATGAAGGCTGTTTCCGTTGTGCCAATAGGACAAGCTCCCCCTGTTGAACTGTGGGTTGTCGGTAACTACGGCGGCTCATGGCCGAGCAATTTTTTTTTCCTGTGGACCTTCTGCTGCCTAAGTGAGTTCCAGCACCATTAGCTTGTTCTTAGGAACACAAGCTTGAATAGGTCCCCCTGGTTCCAGTACCGTCAGCTGGTTCCGGGCAGAGCCTTTGGCTTAGGTGCCTCCTCTGGGGATCCGAGTTCCACTAATGTCAGGTGGTCCTTGGTAGTGTTTTCTGGCACGGGTACCTCCTGCTTAGTAACCGGGTTCCAGTAACGTCAGCTGGTCCTCGGTAGTTCCATTGGCTCTTGTACCTTCGACTAGCCATGCGGGACCCAGTACCGTCAGCTGGTTCTCGTCAGGGTCTTTTGCTATTGTACCTTCTGCTCCCCATCCTTGTTCCACTACCGTCAGCTGGTTCCGGGCAGAGCCTTTGGCTTAGGTGCCTCCTTCTGGGTATCCGAGTTCCACCAACGTCAGGTGGTCCTTGGTAGTGCTTTCTGGCACGGGTACCTCCTGCTTAGTAACCGGGTTCCAGTAACGTCAGCTGGTCCTCGGTAGTTCCATTGGCTCTTGGACCTTCGGGTAGCCATCCGAGTTCCAGTTCCATCAGCTGGTTCTCGGCATTTTCTCAGCCTTCTTGTACCTTCTGCTACATTTCCAAGTTCAAGACCCTAAAGACGACGACCCGGAAGACCACCCCTGAGATGACGACGACAACAGAGATGACAACCACTGAGATGACGACGACCCTGGAGACGATGACCCTGAAGACCACCCTGATGACGACGACGACCCCTTAGACGACGACCCTGGAGACGACGACATAGAAGACTGAGAAGCAGAAGAACAAGAGGCTGCAGAACAAAGAGCAGAAGAACATTAAGCATAACACTAAATATCAGAGCAAAAGATATTATCTAAATTATAAGCAGAAGAAGACTAAGCAGTGTATGGGGGTGAGTCCGTTCCTCCTCGTGGTGCCCCTGGATAAAGCCTGATGCTGCAGGCCAAACAGAACGCGGACAAATGTAACTCTTTTGTGACAGGCAGAGCGGAATGTGTAATCTTCAAACTTTTATAGATAACAACTACAGGAATGCCTGTCACAAATAATAATATGATGAAGAAGTAGAATATGAAGAATAATAGTTGAATAAAAAGAATATGAAGAATGTAACAAAAAAAAAAAATAGGTAGAAGATGAAGAAGAAGATAAATAAGGTGAAGACGAAGTTGATGTCAAAGATGCTGAAGATGATAAAGAAGAAAGTGTGAGAGAAGTAAAAAAAAAGGTGAAGGGCGTGGAAGTAGTGAAACATCAATATCTGACAAAATAAAAAAAAATCTTAACATAGTCAATATCTTTGTAATTCCGAACGTCTTAAAAAAAATTAAATTCCTGCTATTCTATTTGATTGGGCTAAACCTCTATGCCTTTAATGTCTCCGCCACCTCCCCCAATACATCCTACATTATTCTTAGTTGTTTTCCTTCATGTAGAATGAACTTACAAGGAAAGAAATGGTTTATTTTAATTCCGATATTTTCATCCCATTGACTTGCATTGGTATCGGGTATCGGTATCGGCGATATCCGATATTATTTGAATATCGGCCGATCCAATCCGATACCGATACTTTCCGATATCGGAAAGGTATCGCTCAACACTAGTCTTAGGCACTTTATTAAAAATTCTTGATGGTGAGCTAAAGCTACAAACCATATTATTGTATTTGAAATATCTTCCAATGTTCCCAAAAGTAAAGTTACGATAATTATATATGGCTGAAACAATGAAAAATACTGGAACAAATAAATTGCTTGCTTTGTTATATTGAAAAGGAAAAATATAGAGTCATGGGGACAGGTAACTATTGATTCAGAGAGCAGTGGTACATGAAACTGCTAAATAGAAAACCCTTTTCTTCTGTTCATTCTGTCTTCGACTATTAACATAGCTTCGGGCTATTTTTTTTAACAAAACGGAGAATGGAG
This sequence comes from Ranitomeya imitator, assembly GCF_032444005.1. NCBI lineage: Eukaryota > Metazoa > Chordata > Amphibia > Anura > Dendrobatidae > Ranitomeya > Ranitomeya imitator. Next base: position 328,814,314 of record NC_091287.1, on the reverse strand, counting down.
AACAATTTTACTCTAATTAGTTTGACTGCAGTGCGTAAGCTTCATTTTTGTTGCAATAATTGGTTATCTTAAAAATTGAGGGCAGGCAGAACAAAGTACCATTTTGCTTTATTAAATTTATTTGTGTGTTGAATTCATGAGTCACCTACTGGATATAGTATAAAAGCCAACCACTGCCTCATCTTTCTAGATAAAGCCAGGTGCATTCATTTCATAGGAAGGCCTTTGTGTGAAAAACACCAGGAAATAGATCCATTTCCCTCATTTATAGAAGTTCACTTTGCTGTTCCATTACTGATTTCAGAATCATTTTATTGAAAAGAAAAAGAAGAACCTAGTGCTGCAGACCACATTTTCCAGTAGCTCTTTCCTAAGCTGATATATAAAATTGCTCCTAAATGACATGGTGGGTTAGGTATGATTGGCGGTATTCTCTCTGAAGAAAAAGGTTCCTTTAGAAAGGTTGCTAATTTCTTTTCTCTGCATGACTTTCAGTTTTAATGTTTTTGTATAGTAAGAATATGGGAATTTCAATATCATAGCTATACCAATCACATATTAAACACATTGGCAGCATATTGTGTATAGATTAAGATTACGTGGAGTTGCATGGGATCTCTATGCCAGTACAATATTGCCTCCATGTCCTGCTGTACCGGCTGTTGGTGCAGGATCTATGAAAGCCCATAGACTTATTACACTATACACCATTTATTCCACTCATCTAAGAAAATTGAGCAGAAATGAAGGGATACTGCATGAAGCTGAGTTTCTGCCACTTTATTTTATAAGTAAATGTCGGACCTTTAAATGAGCCATGCCACATGACAAGAGATAACTCCCAAGCGTGTTTTGGGGTGTTTGCCCCTCATCAGTACAGAGCAAAGGATGAATGTCAGCGTGTGACTGTCACGATCCCACCAGGGGGTCGGTCAGCAGACGGCACAACACACACAATGGGATGGAGATGGGGAGAGAAAGGCCCTACTGATAGGGAAATGAGGGATGGACACCTTCTGCTCAAACCTGCACTCTAACGCCCTAAGTGGGTCCTTCCCCACACCGCCATCAGGAACCTCGTCCCTTGCTGTCACCTAGCACTGCCCTGGTTAATGCACTGGCCGGCAAGGGCGCTAGCCTCATCACTGCAGATGGAATAACACAGTGGACAGTGACAAACACGAGACAGACGAGGAAGAAACACCTTAGCTTAATAGCTTTCTCTGCTGCAAAGCACTGCACAGCAGAAAAAAGGCACCCAGACCGCAAACTCCACAAACCCAGCTGATTAACCATTGCAGCCAGCGAGCTCTTTACTCCAGGCTTGGTCAACATAGATTGCTCTATCACCGACAGTCAGCTGATGCATCAGTTGACTATTTAAAGGATGGTAGGAGTGGCCATCACCCACATCAGCTGACCAAGCAACTCTGCAATTGCAACAGATTGCCAGCAAGGGAAACTGACATTAACTCCCGCTTGGCCTGAAAGGAAAATAACTACATTTAAATCAAAGTGGATCCAGAGCTGCCATGCATCCAAAAATGGATTGTGACATTGACACTCTTAATGCAGTGTGAGGAAAGTATTGGGTCTCTTTAGAGAGACAAGTTGAGTATGGAGATCTCTAGGCAACACACCTTGGCAAAAAGTATGCAAATTTCCTCTTTAGGAGAACAAGAGAACCTATCTAGGAGATGTAGCTAGCTAGGTCTATTTTTTCTGTTATAGAGATAAGTTGCATATTCTTTCATTTATAACTTTGTCTCATAGACTGCATACTCATCTAGTCCTTAATGAGAACCAGTAGTTCATCCAAAAAGTAAAAATAAAACTCCTCCTTTCCTTGAGAAAACTTTGGGCTTCACAAACTTCAGTGACAGGCAATATTCAACGTTATCTAACTTTCTCTGGCAATAGTAGCTACGTAGGTTTAAGTTAGAAGTTAAAGAGTAACCATCATTTTAATTAATTAACGAATAAATAGTACACATGAAAATAAAAAAAACTTTGTAATGTATTTTATTAGATAAATCTGCTCCTTTCTCCTCCTGGACTGATAATTCACTTTAAAAATTCTCAATTCTTTGGTAAAATCTGTCTTCGGTGAGCACAGATTTTCCCACTAGCTTCTCCTTACGTTTCCCCAACCCCTCTACATAGAATCTTATCAAAAGCAACTGTTATCTTTTTTCTCAGTAATCGGAAAGTCTCTATTCATCGAAGACTGATTTTACCCATGAATTGAGAATTTTCAGAATAAATGATCAATCCAGGAGGAGAAAAAAAAGCAGATTTCTCTGATAAGATATATTTCAAAGTTGCTTACGTTCATTTGTACTACTGACTTCTTAATGAAAAATGAAAATGCTGGTTACACTTTAATGGAGATGAGTATTTTTTCAGTAAAAGGCACTGTGAACTAAATATTGCCCCCAAAATATGCATCCTCGAAGAAAAATGGCAAATTTGCTCTAGACAACAATCTCTATAGTTTCTAGTTTAGTCAAGGATAGTGAAGGAGTTAAATGAAGCATATGTGATTCTGAAGGGTAAAAAGAGAATAGATGGTACTTTACCTGGTGGCCTAGTGTAATGAAAGAGGTAAAGTGGGTCATTAGATCTCCTCTACTAACTTATCTTAGTATATTTACATATCAACAGTAGTTTTTTATTATCCTATAAAGTATTTTCCTGTAAAAATCCAAACAGGAATAATACTGAAAAGCTTATTAAATCCAACAGCAACACAGAAACTAGGCAAACTGCACGTCCTGCTGCTCTTACCAAATTTATTGTGCCAGCATTATTAGATCTACCTCCTAAACTAATACATTTTAATAATTTTATGGAAAAATGTATCTTAAAAAGCAATACAAATATTCTGTATTAATGATTATTTTATTATCATACGACTATAATAGTTGTAATAGCTATGAAATGGCATCACAAAAAAGCTAAACTCAATCACATTTCACATTTATGTGAAATGAATACTTAGAATACCTATTACTAGTGATGGGCGACCACGAACGCTAATGTTCAGGGTCCGTGCAAGGACTCAGAACATGGACTTCTCACGGAAGTCCGTGTTAGTGTTCAGGTTTAGCACCCTGAACAAAGCTTGTTGAAAGTCTGAAGCACAGCCAACCAACAAGCTTTTTCTAGTGTGAAAACTACTACCCCATCACATCCATGCCACGTATTTGCATGGCTGTGATTGTCTGACGCACCATGTGAAAAAAAAAAAAGAAAAATCTCCCCGATTTTTGATAACAGGCATCGGTAAAGCAGACAGCTGTGGCTGCAGCCCTCAGCTGTCTGCTTTATCTTGGCTGGTTTTCAAAAATAAAGACGCCCTCATGCCTTTATTTTTTCAATTATTTAAATAAACAATTAAAAAAATGGAGTGGGATTTCCCCATTTTTGATAACCAGTCAAGGTAAAGCAGACAAATGGGGGCTGATATTCTCAGGTTGGGAAAGTACATGGTTATTGTACCCTTCCCAGACTAAACATATCAGCCAGCAGCTGCCCATTAGATGCACCAATTCTTGCACTTTGGCTATTCCCACTTGCCCTGGTTTGGCAAATGGGCTAATATTTTGGGGTTGATGTCAGCTGTGAATTGCCCAAAAATCAGCAGTGCATCAAATATTTATTTTCCCCACTGTATATATATATATATATATATATATATATACACACACACACACACATATAAGTCTGAAAAAAGTGGTGCAAGGTGTCGCAACTCTTTCCTGCAATAAATAAAACAACCACCACAGAGATTATCACAGGGGAATAGTAAAAAAGAGAAAAGTATATTTGCGCTGGAAAAAGACAAATAGAATGGGAAGTTGAAGTAAATGCTCAGGCTCATACAATATAACCTCAATAGGCAATGAACTGAGTTATGTTAATGAACTTCAATGTTCATGCCTAGTAAGTAAAGTAGATATGCCCTGCAGGTGGTGCCTGCAAATAATCTAGTTTGATAGCTATAGAGTACATATACAGCCAAAGGTTTTGAGATCTTAAAAAGAGTAGGACATACTGGTCTGTTACTGTTTAGGACGGTACACAGTCCTGTCAGTAGTATATCTGGGGTGTCCTTTAAGGATGGCGAGGTGAAGTGGGCAAAAAAGTTCTGTAGAGCGATATCGGAGAGCTGCCCCGGCCAGTGGCGGCTAATCCGTGAGGTGTCTCCAGTAAGCAGCCAGATTCCGGGTCCTGGTATCCAGACGCTGCGTGGTAGGCGAACGGTATGTGCGGCTGGTCTGAAGAACCTGCATGACGAGGTGAATCATGTGGTGCCCGCTTGACTGGAATTAGATACGAATCGCGGTAAGGACCATAAACCGACGCGTTTCAGAAATAACTGTTTCCTTCGTCAGGGATGGTCTTTACTCTGGCGTATTGTCCTTATATATCTTCCTGCAATTAACTTGTCAATAGAATCCAAAAAACACCACTTCACTATTTAATCCTCTAGGGATCAGGGTGTCTAACATAAAAATCCATCTACTCTCTGCACGAGACATGGATTTAATGTAATTACCTTCTCTACAATGGGGATGTACAATTTTGAAGCCATTAACCTTCATATTATGTGCCAGTTCACCATGATGTCCTGCAAAATGGTTAGAGAGCGGGTGTCCTGCAAATGTTTTTCTTTATGTTTTGACAGCAAGCAGCCTGAATGGTAAACTTATCATTCATTCTCTGAACTGAAATACCCTGCATGTCTATTGCTCCAGTAGTCCCTGACAGCAAGCAGCTTGAATGGTATCTGAGTCATTCTATCTTTGGCATTGAATCCTGCATATATCTATATTTGTTAGCCATCTTAGTATGCAATTGTTTTTGTTTATAGATATTTAACTCACTTCTGCTTGTCCTCATGCAAAGAGATCACATAACTGTTTCAAAGCGGTTTATGATCCATGTAGACCTGGACTTTTGTTTATCTTTTCACTACATTTATTGTGTCCTGCTGTCTCAACTGAGTTAGGCTAGGGTCACATTGCGTTAGTGCAATCCGTTTAGCGCTAGCGCTAGCAGATTGCGCTAACGCAATGTTTTTACAGGGGCCGCGTTCCGGGGTCGCGGTAACGTCCCCGCTCTCGCAGATCCCCGATCTGTGAGAGCGGGGAACGGACCGCGGGCGTGCCTCGGACGCTGCAAGCAGCGTCCGTGGCGCGCCACAAAACACCGGCGCGTCGCTAGCGCGTGCCGACATGGCACGCGCTAGTGCTGCGCGTTCCCATTGCCGTGAATGGGCGCGCTAACGGACGCGTTGCACGGCGTTAATTTCGCCATGCAACGCTGTCCGTTAGCGCGTTCCCATTAACGCAATGGGAACCAAGCCTTAGATTGATTGCTAACGAGAGGGAAGCCCCCCCAAAAAAAAGTGAGATCTAAGAGCTAGCCTTCTATAAATGTAGACATACTTTGGGGAAGCATTCGTGCAGGGGTCCATTCATGCACTATTATTCGTGTACTTTTATTCAAAGTACTTTTTTTCTAAGTGCTGGCAGTTATACCATGGCAGTTAGACAGGGCAGGAGACAGGTAAGACAATCTAAATCTATTCCCTGATCATTTGGCACAGAACAAATACTCACCATATGTATTTGTATATTCTATATCCTGGCTGCCGCATTCACTCACATTCACCGCCCTTGCATTAACTCTTTTCACTCTATCCATATCGGCACCTCTGTCCTTCCCTCTCCTATGTATAGCACTCATGCTCTGTTCACAACAGCACAGATCCATTCAGTCCCACCATCCAACACAAGAGACGCTCTCACAAATCACTTCACCATCTGCTTACTCTTTCTATCCTCCTTCTAGTAGCTGGAGACATCTCTCCCAACCCCGGCCCCCCATGTTATAGCCAGTCAAACTTCCCAACTGCTACACTCAGAAACCCCCCTAACCTTATTAATATTCCATGTATACCTTCTGTCTTTTTCAATTGTGCCCTTTGGAATTCTCGCTCTGTGTGTAATAAACTATCCTTCATCTATGACTTCTTACTTTCTAATTCTCTTAATCTCCTGGCTCTTACTGAAACCTGGATCCAGCAAGCAGACACCACCGCTGCTGCTGCTCTTTCATATGGTGGACTATACTTTTCTCATGCCCCAAGATCGGACAACAGAGCAGGTGGAGGCGTTGGTCTGCTCCTTTCACCCAAATGTACCTTCCAAGTTATCCCCCAAGAGCCCTCACTTGTCTTCCCTTCCTTTGAGGTCCATGCTGTCAGACTCTACATCCCCTTCTCCATGCGAGTGGCGGTGGTGTATCGTCCTCCCGGCCCCTCTCATCAGTTCCTGGATCACTTTGCCACCTGGCTTCCACATTTTCTCTCCTGTGACATCCCCACCCTCATCATGGGTGATTTCAACATCCCCATTGCTTCTTCCCTCTCCCCATCTGCTTCTCACCTTTTATCTCTAACCTCCTCTTTGAGCCTGTCGCAGTATACTAACTCTCCAACACATGAAGATGGAAAATCCCTCGACTTAGTCTTCTCCCTGCTTTGCTCAGTGGATGATTTCACAAACTCCTCTCTCCCGCTTTCATTCTCTATCAAGAACTGCCATGCCGCTCAGGTCACCCCCACTTTCCACACTTATAAAAACATACAGGCCATTAACACCCAGAAACTTATGAAGAACTTGCAGTCCTCATTGGCCCCTATCTCCTCCATCGCATGTCCTGATTCTGCTCTGAAGCATTACAATAAAACCCTGCAAAGTGCTCTGGATGAAGCTGCACCTCCTATACATAAAACAACTCAGTACAGATAGTAACAACCGTGGCACATGCTGCAAACACGTTTCCTGCATCGGTGCTCCAGGTGCGCCGAACGTCTGTGGAGAAAATCTAATCTACCCGAAGATTTCATCCATTATAATTTCATGCTAAAAACATACAACTCTGCCCTTCACCTCTCCAAACAAACCTATTTCAACACACTCATCATCTCACTGTCCAATAACCCTAAACGTCTCTTTGACACTTTCCAGTCCCTACTCAACCCAAGAGTGCAGGCCCCAACCACGGATCTCCGCGCTGACGATCTGGCCAATTACTTCAAGGAAAAAATTGACCACATTCGACAGGAAATCATCTCCCAATCTCTTCATGCCATGCACTGTCCTCCCTCCCCTAATGCATCTAGTTCACTCTCTGATTTTGAACATGTTACAGAAGAAGAAGTAATCAGGCTCCTTGCATCTTCTCGTCCAACCACTTGCACCAGTGACCCCAATCCGTCACATCTCCTCCAGTCCCTTTCCCCGACTGTCACCTCTCACCTAACAAAAATATTCATCCTTTCTCTCACTTCCGGTATTTTTCCATCCTCATTTAAGCATGCCATCATACATCCATTACTTAAAAAACCATCCCTCGATCAAAACTGTGCCGCTAATTATAGACCTGTCTCTAATCTTCCCTTCATCTCTAAACTCCTCGAATGCCTGGTCCACTCCTGTCTGGGGAGAATTGGTGTGACGCATTTGGATTACTGTGTACAGTGAAGTAATATCCATTGTGCCCAGGATATAGTGGTTTTGCCATTGAAGTTTGTCTAGCAATTGTAGAATATGCTTACTATCCTTAAGATATGCTGGTAAGAAGGGCATTATTCTTTGTAAAGAACAATCCACATAATGGGATAGATTAGAAGTTAAATTACCAATCGCAGAGACAATGGGTCGACCAGGTGGATTTATAGGGTCCTTATGGATTTTAGGTAAATGATAAAATACAGCCATTCTGTAAATCTAGTAGACGGGTCACTCAGCAATTTCTTATATGTCCTTGTATCATTTAGGAGGAGTAATGATTCTTCTTCATACTTAGATTGATCCAAAATAACAATACCTCCCTCTTATCAGCAGGGCGGATAACAATATCCTCCCTTTGTTGTAATCCCTGAAAAGCGTTTCTCTCTCTCTTAGAGAGGTTATGTCTGACTTGAGCGCACTTTTTGTCAATAATTTTCTTGATTACAATCTTTACAAGAGGACTTGTTGGAACCCTGTGCAACAGTTAAGCTATACTCTTCACCTACATGAACTTCATTGTGAAGGACAAAAGTATGTTTTGCGAAACAACACACTTGGATTATTTGGTGACACTCTAGAGCAAAGGTCATTTCTTGTTTTATTGGTATCAATCTTTAAAACGTTTGAAAAGACCAGGAGAAATACACAAAACTGCATGTAGTAGAAGATTCAACAATTCTAGATAATACAGCTACCATCAGAATTTTGCAGAGTTGTAAGTTTAATAATGTGAGGATTATAAATTTGAAAAAACACTGGCACCCTATACAACTTAGACATGTTTTATGCATACATCAAACGAAAATGAGCTAACACAGCAAAAAAATGCCTTTTATATCTGAAAAGGGTAACATATATGTGCAAAAAATAAACTAATATTGAGTATTGTCTGCATGAGGAAAACCTTCTTGGTTTTGGTTCTGGGAGGTAGCAACCAGATGACTGGATGCCTGTGCGGCAGGGCTAGAGGGGGGAAATTGGAGCTTGGTTGAAGCGAGGTCCCAGGGTTGCTGCTGGAGAAGGCAAGAGTGGAGCATTGCTGCAGGCTACAGGCTGGGATGAGGGGGTGTTCAGATGTGTGCTGCTGCGGATGTTCGCTGGTGCGGGGGGTCCACTAACATTTTGTGAAAGCCCAGAGCCACTGCACTTACATGGTTTGCTATGCGGTGAACTCCAGGAAAATGGCTGCGGAGGGCGGCGTATATGCAAATGAAGATCTTGGCACTGAGATCTCATCTCCTGAGATCTTGGTGCCGAGATCTTCATCTGCGCACGCGCTGCCCCTGGCAGCCATTTTCCCAGAGTCCACCGCATAGTAAACCATGTAAGTGCGGGGGCTCCGGGCTTTCACAAAATGTCGGCGGAGCCCCTGCACCACCGAATGCCCGCTGCAGCGCACATCCAAATACCCCCTCATCCCAGCCTGTGGCATGCAGCAACACTCCACACTTGCCTCCTCCAGTAGCGACCCTGGGACTCTGCTCCACTGCGGCCAATAAGGGATATCCTTATTGTCCGACTATCAACCACAGTCGGATCCTTCAGACGGAACCTGAAAACTCATCTCTTCAGGAAAGCCTACAGCCTGCACTGACACCGCTGCTGCCTCACCAACACCGGAGCTACCGCCTCACCAACACCGGAGCTACTGCCTCACCAACACCAGAGCTACCGCCTCACCAACACCGGAGCTACCGCCTCACCAACACCGGAGCTCCTGCAACCCTCGACCTACTGTCTCCTTCCCCATAATCCTGTAGAATGTAAGCCCGCAAGGGCAGGGTCCTCACCCCTCTGTATCAGTCCGTCATTGTTAGTTTGTTTACTGTATGTGATATTTGTAACTTGTATGTAACCCCTTCTCATGTACAGCACCATGGAAGCAATGGTGCTATATAAATAAATAATAATAATAATAATAATAATAATAATAATATCCGTATTATAAGATGCACCCCCATTCCCCCCAAAAAAATGTTTTTTTATAATCCAAAAAATACGGTAATTATGATTTGAACCCTTGGTCAAAGTTATCTAAGCACACAAATCACCTGCCCAAATTTTTTTTATGTAATTTTAAAATGAAGAACATGACAATATAAATTTTATTTTCTAAAATACAAAAGAAATGTGTCAACTTTAGGGCTTTTAGAGATCATTCATTCTTCAACTTGCTTAACTGTTCACAATACCAGTAATTTTGACAAGGGGTGCCTAAACTTTTTCGTGCTGCATGCCAAACTTTAATTTATATTAAAAAAAGTCAGGTAGCACTCAAAAATAGGAAACTATCTGATGCTCATTACCTCACTTAATCAATTGTTATCAACCACTGCCAAGTATCCGGGGTGCCAGATGTTAGAAGCCATCCAATCTGATTCTTTGGATAGGGAAAACTTACTAATCTGTCTTGAATTGAGTGGCAGTGTGTATTGTTGACCTCGATTTCATTTATTGTCCTGGGATTGTTGGAAAAATGCAAGTTTATCACTCATGTGTATCCAGCAGTACCATAGACAATGAAAATATCCCAAATGGGAGACTTGACATCCAAAGTGCCCCTGAGATCCATGAATGGTGTTCCTAAATACAGTAAACTCAGCAAAGCTTTCTGACTCATACAGTGCCACAGTCATAGTATACCTATCAATAGGGTCATTTAGTTAGGTATTTCCATCTTTCAAAAACCATAGCATGGGGCATACTTGCTCCAGGAGCAAAAAGACTGCTTTCCCCAGCAGGCTGCGGCACTTCTTTAAAGCAAACCTGCATTGCCATATGCCAGTTCCACTGCACGTGATGTCCATAGTGTTACATAGGCTTGCTGGGAACATTTACAATAGCTGTACTCAGAGCGTTATGTATTCTGTGGCATTACATAGGATTGCAAATGAGATGTACTATATTATCTGTATTCAGAGCGATATCACTGTTATCTATGGTGTTACATGTGAATGCAAGTGACATCTATTACATTTTCTGTACTCTGTCCATTATCACTGTGCACTGTGCTGTGTGTAGTGCTACATAGGACTGCAGTTAGCATCTACTTCATTACCTATACTCAAAGAATTAATGCTGTGTTATATTTGGCATTAAAGGGTTTTTTATGATGAGGGTGTAAGGAGTTGGCGGAGAACGCCATTGCTTCCCCTCTCTCCTCTGTGCTGGTCCTGTGCACTTTACTGTATTAATGTTATGTACCTGTATGTTACTGTAGTCTATGTATTAGTGTGCTGTGTCTGCAATGTTCCTATGTGTGATAGAGGCAGGGCCAGCACAGGTTAACTTTGTGGTCTGGACTTGCAGCCTCAAGGGAGCAGGAAGGTCCTTCTTCCTGATTAGAGCCCCCACAGAATGGCCTGAGTCAATTTGCCTGTCCCTGTCCGGGACAGCAAGGACCCCCGGCTGGGGGAAATCTAAGCTGGCCAAACCCTTGAAGGAGAGAGTGTGCTGCCCCAGACCCACGGGCAGTGAAACAGGCACCAGGACTACGGAGATGCCATGCCGAAGGGACTTTAATCATCCAGATTCCGCCATATGGACTATCTCCTCTTTCAGTCTCCTTGGCTGAAGTGGGCACAGGACTGTGCAAGTGCCCTGTCAAAGGGACTGGAAGCATCCAGATTCCAGCGAGTAAAGTTTCACTACCTTTGCTTGTGAACTGTCACAGCTGCTGTGGCTGATGCTGAGATGGCAGTTAATAATAGTAGGGAAAGAGCATGAAGTCTCTATCTTATTTTCTCCATTCAACCCAGGAATTGCAAGATGGTGCTTACCGCTGCTAAAAAGATGGTGGCCGTTGGTGCGAAAAGGATGAGGCTGCTTGTCGTGGGCATGAAAGAAGCATCTTGGCACCAAAAAGATGAAAGCCACGTCTCTTTGCAAAGAATGCCCTCCATGAATAGGTGCGGGCAAAGAAGGAGCTGTTGCCCCCCAGCCTGACGAAAAGAAAAGGGTAGAGCAACAGGAAGTGACCCCACCCACGAATGGATGGAACCCGAAGAGACCAGACAGCACGCTTGCAAGAGAGACACCATTACCTATTGATATGGAGAGTGAGGAACCCGCAAGACTGAAGGAGCCAGAACCGGAAGGAGCCCTGAGAATATTAGAGGCTGCGCTGAGAGGAATTATTGCGGCCGCAATCCCTGGTTTCCGCGACCGTGCAGGAGGACTGTTACCAGACGCAGCGGTGGTGAGTAGGAAGTGTCTGTCCGAACGACGTACCACCCCGGATGCTGCTGTTTCCCCTCCTGTGGCTCCACGAACATCTCCAGTCACTACCCATGCCCCATCTCTACCGATGTTCCCAGTGTCAGCAGCGCCAGCAGCTTCCTGGCCTGCAACTGTCCTGGCCGGTGCCTGCGCTGCATATGTGGAGGAGCCCTGGATGCCCATCGCAGGTGACGCCCAGTGAATCTGGAGCGTGATCCGAGAGAAGAAGCGGCAAGAGCACCACATTGTTAAAGAATTACAGTGCCCGGGCAGGGGTACTGCAGCTGGCCGGATGACCAGTGGTGTGGTCCGGCACCTCTACATGTCCAGAGGCAAGCAGACCGCAGGAGGCTCATCATGTTGAACTCCTGGTTGCCACGGCTGCAATTTCTGTCATATCAGCCTACAACTTAAGGCGCAAGTGCCTTGGATAAAGCAGAATATCTTTTACACCATTCAGTGAACTTTGCCAACAGCGACTATATGAATAAGACCCTATGAGGGTCAAAACGTTATGTTCTTGTCTCCTCACCATTTTCTCTATCCCTGCACCAATTCCTTATTCATGAATTGTGTTATCGCTGCATCTATATAATAAAGTCTTTACAAGCATCTATCAAGAGTGTGCGATGATTGAACATTACTCTGTTTCTGCAAATGTGACAGCAGAGCCAGAAGCTCTGGGAGCTGTGGGAGCACTGCTAGAGGGGACATGGAGTAGAAGGAATAGTGGGGACTCATCCTCCAGCGGATCCTTGTCCCACACATATATAGTTGTGCAAAGTCTGCATGCAGCCCATTATACCAGCCAGAGGCTGTGCATAGATTGAAGTAGCCCCTTTAAAATTTTGTGCGGTGCCAGTTTGCTTGCATCCGTTGATGCACCCCTTGCTGGACCACGAGGCTGTAACCCTATGAGGGTTAATTGTGGTGGGCTCTGTGTGCGGCTGTAGAGCTGGACTGTGCTGCCCATGGACTGGCTCCATGTTGTGTGCGGCCCACCACTGTCAAGAGCTCGTGGCCACTTAAAGGAGGGAGGGGAGAGAATGCTATCAGGAGGATCCGAGGATCGAGCTGGGTTAAGAAAAGTGTAATAAGTTGGCCATCGGGCCTGGATACTAGTTTTAACAGTCCCAGGAGTAATGGTAACTTGTGAAGGGAGTTGTGTCCGTCCTGTCTATTTCATATACAAGGTGTTAGTCGTCGAGTTCCCGCTTCTGCACAGGGGGAATCTCGGGCCACCTCCGCTGCGGTCTCCCATTCTTGTCCAGCCGCAGTGGAGTCTGCTCAGCAAGGACGTCGGTCCCAGCGTCTTGCTCATTCTCACTCTGTTCTGAGAGTTACTGCTGCTTCTCCAGTCTCTGCTATTAAAGTCTGTGGTGGTCAGCAGCGAGCGGACTTCTCTGGGACTAAGTCCTTGTCTGCACGTACTGAGCATGCCCAGCGTAAGGTCTCCCGTTTGAGATCGAGGGTCATGTGCTCAGGCTCTGCAGCACATTCCATTGGTCCTCTTGGCAGGTCCTAGAAGGGCAAAAGTGCTGTGGCCACTTCCTGTGCTGCTGCTATATAAACTGCGCATGACCGCACGGCCATGCGCTAGTATTGTCAAACAATTGCTAATGTGTGTATGTTGTGAGTGCAAGTCGTCCTTGGATACCCCTACCCTATAGTATGACTGTTCGCGGAAGGTGTATGGCTGCTACCTAGCGCCCGACTTATCCTACAGCACTAGTCACACATTATAGCGTCCAGTTGCTTTGACCGCCAGTACGGCGCCGTGCACTTCCTCTGTGCTTTCCTTACCCAAGCCTGGGTGGTTAGTGGCGTTCGTCAGTGCGGCACTGCATGCTCTTCTGTTTCATTTCACACCCAGTTGCGGTGTTGCGCCAGCAAGGGTCTAATCGGACTTCAATCCCAGTTGGGGTTGAGTTCGCTGACTACTTGCTCGCGCTTTAGGTGCGGTACCGCGGTCCTGTGCCTTAACAGGATTGCTTCTTTCACGCTGGGTGAGGTTAACCCTCGCGTGTATACTCTAGTGTACCGCCATATAGTCTGCTAATTGCTAGCAGCAGGTTTTCACCTGCACGGTGGACCCCGGACTGCGAACGCATCTATACCATCTGTCTTGGTGCGTTCCGCCAGTCCTAACACAAGGTCCCGGGGTGTATACTGACTGTGGCTTAGTTGACTCGGCTAGGATTACTGCCACCTTGTTTCAAGAGTGCAAAATATGCTTTGGTGCTTACGTCGTGATTTTTCGGACCCTAGCAACGCTCCTGTATTTCATGATACACAAAATATTATACCTTGTAGTTATCGTATTGTATATTATTATTATTATACATTTTTATAGCGCCATTTATTCCATGGCGCTTTACATGTGAATACGGGGCAAATATAGACAAATACATTAAACATGAGCAGATAACAAGGCACACGAGTACATAAGGAGGGAGGACCCTGCCCGCGAGGGCTCACAGTCTGCAGGGGGTGGGTGAGGATACACTAGGAGAGGGAAGAGCTGGCTGTGCGGCTGTTCAGTAGGTTGAGGATCACTGCAGGCTGTAGGCTTGTCGGAAGAGATGAGTCTTCAGGTTCTTTTTGAAGGTTTCTATGGTAGGCGCAAGTCTGATGTGTTGGGGTAGAGAGTTCCAGAGTATGGGGGAAGCACGGGAGAAGTCTTGGATGCGGTTATGGGAAGAAGAGATGAGAGGGGAGTAGAGAAGGAGGTCTTGGGAGGATCGGAGGTCGCGTGTAGGTAGGTACCGGGAGACCATGTCACAGATGTATGGAGGAGACAGGTTGTGGATGGCTTTGTATGTCAGTGTGAGGGTTTTGAACTGGAGTCTCTGGGCGATAGGAAGCCAGTGAAGGGCTTGACACAGGGGAGAGGCTGGGGAATAGCAGGGGGACAGGTGGATTAGTCGGGCAGCAGAGTGTAGGATGGATTGGAGCGGTGCCAGAGTGCTAGAGGGGAGTCCAGAGAGTAGGAGGTTGCAGTAGTCGAGGCGGGAGATGATAAGGGCATGCACTAGCGTTTTTGCAGTGTTGCGGTCAAGGAAAGCTCGGATCCGGGAAATATTTTTGAGTTTGAGACGACAGGAGGAGGCAAGGGCTTGGATATGTGGCTTGAAAGAGAGGGCAGAGTCGAGGATCACCCCGAGGCACCGGGCATGTGGGACTGGGGATAGTGAGCAGCCATTGACATTGATGGATAGGTCTGGTGGAGGGGTAGAGTGAGATGGGGGAAAGATGATGAATTCTGTTTTGTCCATGTTCAGTTGTAGAAAGCGAGCAGAAAAGAAGGCTGAAATGGCAGACAGACAGTGCGGGATTTTGGTAAGCAAGGAGGAGAGGTCAGGTCCGGAGAGGTAGATCTGCGTGTCGTCAGCGTAGAGATGGTACTGCATACCGTGGGATTCTATGAGCTGTCCCAGGCCGAAAGTGTAGATGGAGAAGAGTAGGGGTCCTAGAACAGAGCCTTGAGGAACACCGACTGACAAGGGGCGAAGTGAGGAGGTGGTGTGGGGGAGGGAGACACTGAATGTTCGGTCTGTCAGATATGACGAGATCCAGGAAAGGGCCAAGTCTGTGATGCCAAGGGATGAGAGGATTTGTAGCAAAAGGGAGTGGTCTACAGTGTCAAAGGCAGAAGACAAGTCCAGGAGAAGGAGGACAGAGTAGTGTCGCTTGCTCCTGGCAGTTAGTAGGTCATTGGTGACTTTAGTTAGGGCAGTTTCAGTTGAGTGATGGGAACGGAAGCCTGATTGTAACCGATCAAAGAGGGAGCAGGAGGAGAAGTGGGAGGACAGTTCAAGATGGACGTGTTGCTCCAGCAATTTGGAGGCATAAGGGAGAAGAGATATTGGGCGATAGCTAGACACAGAGGATGGGTCGAGGGAGGGCTTTTTGAGGATGGGTGTGATCTTGGCATGCTTGAAGGATGAGGGAAAGACACCTGTTGTGAGTGAGAGGTTGAAGAGGTGTGTTAGGGTTGGGATGAAGACCGTGGAAAGGTTAGGGATGAGGTGGGATGGGAGCGGGTCAAGCGTGCAGGTGGTGAGGTGTGATCTTGACAGGAGGGTGGAGAGCTGATCTTCTGTCATGGTGGAGAAGCTGGTTTTGGAGGAGCAGGGTTGAGCAGCTAAGAGGGGCAGTGGGCGCTGTGGGCCAAAGCTTTCTCTGATCGTATCGATCTTCTGTTTAAAGAAAGAGGCGAAGTCATCAGCAGAAATGAGGGGGGAGGGAGGAGGTGTGGGGGGACGGAGTAGAGAATTGAAAGTGTTGAAAAGCTGTTTAGGGTTGTGGGACAGGGAGGATATGAGGGATGAGAAGTAAGTTTGTTTTGCGGCAGTGAGCGCAGACTTGAAGCTGACGAGGGACTGCTTGTATGCAGTGAAGTGGTCGGCAGAGTGGGATCGCTTCCATCTCCGCTCAGCAATCCTGGAAGCCCGTCTCAATTCTTTGGTCAGGCTGGTCAGCCAGGGCTGCCTGTTAATTGTACGAGTTTTACTATGCATGAGTGGGGTGGCCGAATCGAGTGTTGTTGTTATTGTGGTGTTATAAAAAGTGGCAGCAGCATCTGTGTCATGAAGGGAGGCTATGTCTGTGAGAGGGAGAAGGGACTCAGAGAGTGATTGTAAGTTGAGATGTTTGAGATTTCTGCGAGGGGGAGTGAGTTTGTGGAGTGGGGGTTGCACACTAGGAGAGGAGAGGGACGAGAATGTCAGTAGGTTGTGGTCAGACAGGGGGAGGGGTGTGTTAGTGAGGTTAGTAAGGGAGCAGAGGCGGGTGAAGATGAGGTCCAGCGTGTGGCCATCTTTGTGAGTGGCCTCAGAGGACCATTGAGTGAGGCCAAAGGAGGCAGTCAGTGATAAAAGTTTAGAGGTAGCTGAGGTGAAAGTGTCAATGGGGACATTGAAATCACCCATGATGATAGTGGGGATGTCAACAGAGAGGAAATGAAGTAGCCAGGTGGTGAAGTGGTCGAGAAAGGTGGAGATGGCTAGTTCTGGGGGGCGGTAGATGACAGCCAGCTGGAGGTTGGAGGGGGAATAGATGCGGACAGAGTGCACCTCAAACGAGGGAAGAGTAGCGGAGGGTGGTAGCGGGATTGGAGTAAAGGAGCAGGTGTCGGACAGGAGCAAGCCAACTCCTCCACCGCGTTTGTTGCTGGGGCGAGGGGTGTGAGAGAGGTGGAATCCGCCATAGGAGAGCGCAGCTGGAGAGGCCGAGTCAGAGGGGGTGAGCCAGGTTTCGGTGAGGCCGAGGAAGGAGAGTTTGTTGGTGATGAAGAGGTCATGGATAAATGTCAGTTTGTTGCAGATGGAGCGTGCGTTCCATAGTGCTCCAAGTAGGGGGAGCGGGGGAGTGGGGGCTGGATGAATGGGTATGAGGTTGTCGTGGTTGGGGTATATACACATGCTTGTGGTCACATGACGACTGCTCATGTGAGCATCTTGTACACGGTCAGGATTTGGCTATCTGCTGTGCGATATAAGCAATGAAGGAATTTAGGTTTAGTCTCCAAAATCCCTTTTGTGGATATAACATATGACAAAAAAAACACTTAAAATGATTATAGCGCTATGGAGTTTAAAGCATTATGGGGTTCAAAAACAGACCTTGTCATCACCTGGGGAGGCTGCGGAAGTCAGCTGACTTTCTGGGGGAATCATAGTGTGATATCCTACTATTTTAAATAAATGGAGAACCATGTAAACATTGATGACATTGGTTCTACAGAGGAAATATTCCTCTGAGCAACCCACTGCTATGGTTAATGGGCACCCATAAAGGTTGTCCATGTATAATATTTAGTGTAGATTAAATGCCATTTGTCACATGTTAGCATGGGCATGTATTTGAATAGTTGGTAGAGTTGTAATGATCAGAGGTGTTTCTGTGCATGTAAGCAATAAAACTGCATTTTTAATAAAGCCATAACTCTATATGACCAATATGTGTGTTTTTTAGGAGTTGCATATTTGTATAAGGAATTATGGCTGCTTCCTTCCTAAACCAGTCTATTAAAAGGAGGCTATAGTGCCTATAGGGATTTAAAACAAAATACTCGATACAGGCACAGGGAGAAATATGTTGATTATGCATTTTATGCATTTTAGTTGCTGAGTTGACAAAACAAACGTATTAAATTATATGTCATATCAGCCTATCAAAGATAAATCAAATATTCTATAGTGCTGACATTTCATTACTGCATGCAATCTCCTAATCAGTAAATGCTTGATTCACTGCTTCCTTTTTACATATCACTGACTCATCTCAATTAAACTGAACTTTAAAGGTTACTTTCGTTACAAAACATGATAAATGCCTGTATATATATTTATGGTAGGATTTTCCAATATAATTTACAGTAATCTCAGTTTACAACAAATTGGCACTAAACTTTAAATTATTAAACATCTTTGAAAAGGAAAACTTGGCATATTATCATTTTGTTACCATATCTAATTTGTTTCAGTGCAGAGGATGATAAGACTGAATAATACATCCAGTATCTCCTCTATCCTCATTTGTGCTCCTTCTTTAGTAGTGTGTAAAGCAAATATGGAGAGTGAAGTACTGGATGCCGGTGCTAAAGCCAGCACTGACGCTAAACCAAGGTCTATAATGAGGAATTATTCTGCATCGTAAGATGTAGTCCACAAAAGAAAAAAATTGCACTAAGCTCCAATGTATGCCAAATTAGGGTTCCAGAGATTCAACCCATTGCCTATAGAGGAAAATGTGTTATGCTAAAGGTGTTTTCCCATGAACACATTTTTATTTTAATCAATAGATATTGGAATAATAATAATTTCCACAATTGGATATGTTTAAATAAAATGTTCCTGTGCCGAGATAATCTTATAAATGTGCCCCTGCTGTGTACTGTATAATGGCCGTGTCTCACCATGCAGGGACATGGTCTGATCATATATTATCTCCTGGGCCAGGGTGAAGCAGAAGAGTATACAGACAGGACAGCACGGGATCACAGCTGATTCTTTCTTTGAAGTAAAACATTGTTTAAAATCAGGCAGGGAAATGTTTTACCTGGCAGAAAGAATCAACTGGGATCCCCTGCTGTCCTATCTGTATATTCATTTTTGTCCCTCCCCTGCCCAGGAGATGTGGTATGATCAGACCATGTTCCTGTACGGTCAGACACGACCATTACACTGTACACAGCAGGGGCACATTTATAAGATTATATCAGCACAGGAACGTTTTTTTTAACTCATCCAATTGTGGAAGTTATTATTATTCTAAGATGTATGGTTTAAAATAAACTTTAAAATTAACTTTGTTCATTGGAAAATCTATTTAAAACTAACATTGTAAATGCCTGTCTTAATAAATTAGGCATTTTGGAGTAGGATTAGCCAAATTCATTAAGAGGCACACGCACCTCGTAAAAAAAAACCTCAACCACTATTAATACATTTTAGGGCAAACATTGTCCCACCCCGTCCTGCCCAACTGCTCCTCAGCTCTGTCCATTCGGTGGAGCTGCCAGAAATTGGTGTGAAAATGCAAAAAACTTGCAAATGTTTTGCATAACTCTGCATCGTGGAAATAGTTTGCAACTTTTTAAAGTGTTTCATGACATTCTGGCATAAACACTTTGATAAATCATGACCATTCTGTTTGTTTGTGGGCAATCCATTGCTATTAGCATTCTACCTGTACTATATAAGCTGTAACTTCTTTCCCTTCAATCTTCCACATGCAATGCCCCAGGCATTGTCTAATTTCTGGCCTTCCTCAACCTGAAAGCCTGCCTCTCTGTTCTAACTGTATGCCATTTGACAGACAGGCAAGTAAGAACAGAGAGACAAGTACCGGCCTCAACTTCCTGCAATGCTTCTCATTGTCTTTGCTGCTAGAGATAATTACACTTGACTACAGGCAATGGACAGCAAGTTAAGCAGAAATGAGACCCCCTGTGGGCTGCACTTTTAAGTGATTATTTCAGGAGAGAGACAACATAATTTTAAAATTACCCAATTTGCATGTTGTATATATATATACAGTGGGGCAAAAAAGTATTTAGTCAGTCAGCAATAGTGCAAGTTCCACCACTTAAAAAGATGAGAGGCGTCTGTAATTTACATCATAGGTAGACCTCAACTATGGGAGACAAACTGAGAAAAAAAAATCCAGAAAATCACATTGTCTGTTTTATTAACATTTTATTTGCATATTATGGTGGAAAATAAGTATTTGGTCAGAAACAAAATTTCATCTCAATACTTTGTAATATATCCTTTGTTGGCAATGACAGAGGTCAAACGTTTTCTGTAAGTCTTCACAAGGTTGCCACACACTGTTGTTGGTATGTTGGCCCATTCCTCCATGCAGATCTCCTCTAGAGCAGTGATGTTTTTGGCTTTTCGCTTGGCAACACGGACTTTCAACTCCCTCCAAAGGTTTTCTATAGGGTTGAGATCTGGAGACTGGCTAGGCCACTCCAGGACCTTGAAATGCTTCTTACGAAGCCACTCCTTCGTTGCCCTGGCGGTGTGCTTTGGATCATTGTCATGTTGAAAGACCCAGCCACGTTTCATCTTCAATGCCCTTGCTGATGGAAGGAGGTTTGCACTCAAAATCTCACGATACATGGCCCCATTCATTCTTTCATGTACCCGGATCAGTCGTCCTGGCCCCTTTGCAGAGAAACAGCCACAAAGCATGATGTTTCCACCACCATGCTTTACAGTAGGTATGGTGTTTGATGGATGCAACTCAGCATTCTTTTTCCTCCAAACACGACAAGTTGTGTTTCTACCAAACAGTTCCAGTTTGGTTTCATCAGATCATAGGACATTCTCCCAAAACTCCTCTGGATCATCCAAATGCTCTCTAGCAAACTTCAGACGGGCCCGGACATGTACTGGCTTAAGCAGTGGGACACGTCTGGCACTGCAGGATCTGAGTCCATGGTGGCGTAGTGTGTTACTTATGGTAGGCCTTGTTACATTGGTCCCAGCTCTCTGCAGTTCATTCACTAGGTCCCCCCGCGTGGTTCTGGGATTTTTGTTCACCGTTCTTGTGATCATTCTGACCCCACGGGGTGGGATTTTGCGTGGAGCCCCAGATCGAGGGAGATTATCAGTGGTCTTGTATATCTTCCATTTTCTAATTATTGCTCCCACTGTTGATTTCTTCACTCCAAGCTGGTTGGCTATTGCAGATTCAGTCTTCCCAGCCTGGTGCAGGGCTACAATTTTGTTTCTGGTGTCCTTTGACAGCTCTTTGGTCTTCACCATAGTGGAGTTTGGAGTTAGACTGTTTGAGGGTGTGCACAGGTGTCTTTTTATACTGATAACAAGTTTAAACAGGTGCCATTACTACAGGTAATGAGTGGAGGAAAGAGGAGACTCTTAAAGAAGAAGTTACAGGTCTGTGAGAGCCAGAAATCTTGATTGTTTGTTTCTGACCAAATACTTATTTTCCACCATAATATGCAAATAAAATGTTAAAAAAAACAGACAATGTGATTTTCTGGATTTTTTTTTCTCAGTTTGTCTCCCATAGTTGAGGTCTACCTATGATGTAAATTACAGACGCCTCTCATCTTTTTAAGTGGTGGAACTTGCACTATTGCTGACTGACTAGATACTTTTTTGCCCCACTGTATATATATATGTTAGGAGTCGAGTTTCCTCTGCTGCACAGGGGGAATCTCGATCCGTCTCCGCTGCGGTCTCCCATTCTCCTTCAGCCACAGTGGAGTCTGCTCAGCAGGGACGTCGATCCCAGCGTCTCGCTCAGTCTGACTCTGTGCAAAGAGTTACTGCTGCTTCTCCAGTCTCTGCCATTAAAGTCAGTGCTGGTCAGCACTGAGAGTTACTGCTGCTTCTCCAGTCTCTGCTATTAAAGTCTGTGGTGGTCAGCAGCGAGCGGACTTCTCTGGGACTAAGTCCTTGTCTGCACGTACTGAGCATGCCCAGGGTAAGATCTCCCGTTGGAGATCGAGGGTCATGTGCTCAGGCTCTGCAGCACATTCCATTGGTCTTCTTGGCAGGCCCTGGAAGGGCAAAAGTGCTGTAGCCACTTCCTGTGCTGCAACTATATAAACTAGTATTGTCTCATAATGTTATATGTGTGTGTGTAGATGAATGTATGTCGATGGATGAAAGCTCCTAAATATCCCTCCCTAGAGTTGTTGTCTGCTCGCGGATGTTGGTAGCTATCTAGCACCCGACTAATCATCTGCACGATACACACATTACAGCGTCCTCTTGCTGTGTCCGCCTGTACGGCGCCGTGCGCTTGCCTTGCGCTTTCCATACCCAAGCCAGTGTGGTTGGTGGCGTCCGTCAGTGCGGCATTGCTCGCACTCCTGTGCATTTATATATTTATTCTTAGTTTCCTTACACACCCAGTTGTGGTGTAGTGCCAGCGAGGGTCTAATCGGACTTCAATCCCAGTTGGGGTTAAGTACGCTGACTACTCGCTCGCACTTTAGGTGCGGTACCACGATCCTGTGACGCAACAGGATTGCTCCCTTCACGCTGGGTGAGGTTGAACCCACGTGTATATACTTTAGTGTACCGCCATATAGTCTGTATTTACTAGCAGCAGGTTTTCACCTGCACGGTGGACCTCGGACTGCGAACGCATCTATATCACCTTTCTTGGTGCGTTCCGCCAGTCCTAACAGAATACTAGCGCCAGGGTCTGGCTAGTAAATGATGGACGATCAACGTTCACAGCGGTACATCCAGCAGCTGGAGGGAAGGTTGGCGGCTCTTGAGCGTTCAACTTCAGCTGTGGATGTCACTGCTGTCGCTGTTCAGGCTGCTAGTGTTGCTGCAGCCACCTTGTCCACTGCCGCTCCTGTCCCGACTCTAACTTGCCTCCCGCTTCCAGAGAAATTCTCTGGTGACAGTAAGTCTTGTAGGGGTTTCGTGAGTCAGTGCTCTATCCATCTCGAGCTTCTGGCCTCTCGTTTCCCTACAGAGTGGGCTAAGGTGGGATTTATAGTGTCTCTTCTGTCGGACAGAGCGTTGCAGTGGGCTACGCCGCTGTGGGAGCGTGGCGATCATGTGGTGCAGAGTGCTCCGTTGTTTCTGAGCACTCTGAAGCAGGTCTTTTTAGGACCTCGTGTCACCCATGATACGGCGCTCCAATTGTTGGCATTGACTCAGGGCTCGTCCTTGGTCAGTCATTTTGCAGTCCACTTCCGCACCTTAGCATCTGAGCTGGAGTGGTCGGATAAAGCCCTCATTCCAATATTTTGGAGGGGGCTGGCTGACCACATTAAGGACGCCCTGGCCACTAGGGAGATTCCCGCCACACTGGAGGAATTAATTTCTCTATCCACTCGTATTGATCTCCGTTTTCACGAGCGGAGGTTAGAGCGAGCCCAGTGTAGGCAGAGGTTTCGGCTGGCTCCCACCTTCGCCAAACCTTTGGAATCTCCAGACCAGGCTCCTGAGCCCCATGAGCCTGTGGTAGAGTCTCGAGCAGGATCTAAGTCCTGGACCGCTCGTGCACTCCAGATTTGTCATCTTTGCCAACAGTCTGGACATCTTGCCTCCAGATGTCTCCAGCGGTCGAGGAAACGTCAGCGTCTAGTGGTAGTTGGTGGAGGTGCACTAGACACGGCGACGTTTGCCTCCAAATTGTCCTTTAAGGGGACAATAACATTGGGCTCATCCTCTCACTCGGTGGAACTCTGCGTGGATTCTGGGGCGGAGGGCAATTTTATGTCTTCAGCCTTCGCCCAACGTCACGCAATTCCTCTGGTCATGCTATCTCAACCAGTAACGGTACGAGTGGTGAAGGGGTCGACACTGCCCACACAGATTACACATCAAACTATCCCTTTTACTCTGTCCATGTCACCATCTCATCAGGAGATTATATCTCTACTCGTCATTCCTGAGGGAATTGATGAGGTTCTCTTGGGGATACCTTGGTTACGGTACCACTCTCCTCACATCGAGTGGTCCTCAGGCAGAATTCTGGGATGGGGTGAATCTTGTGGGAACAGGTGTCATCGAGAGTGCGTTCAGGTTACTACTACAGAGGTACCCGCAGATCTCTCCTCTCTCCCCAAGCAATATTGGTCTTATGCATACGTATTCTCCAAAAAGGCAGCGGAGACCCTTCCGCCCCATCGCCCCTATGACTGTCCTATTGATCTCTTGCCTGGTGCTGAGCCTCCCCGGGGTCGAGTCTATCCATTATCTCTCCCGGAAACGGAGGCAATGTCTCAGTACATACAAGAGAATCTGGCAAGAGGGTTCATCAGGAAGTCAGTGTCACCTGCTGGGGCAGGGTTCTTTTTCGTGCAGAAGAAGAATAGAGAACTACGTCCATGCATAGACTACAGGGGTCTTAATGCTATCACAGTTAAGAACAAGTACCCTTTGCCGTTGATATCTGAGCTTTTCGATAGGCTTCGGGGAGCTAGAGTGTTTACTAAACTAGATCTGCGGGGTGCTTATAACCTGATTCGCATCCGTGAGGGGGACGAGTGGAAAACGGCATTTAACACCAGAGATGGGCACTATGAGTATCTGGTGATGCCCTTCGGGCACTGTAATGCACCTGCCGTTTTCCAAGACTTTGTCAACGACATCTTCCGGGATATGCTTTCCACCTCGGTTGTAGTCTATCTGGATGATATTCTCATCTTTTCTCCAGATATTGACTCCCACCGGAGAGATGTTGGCAGAGTCTTCGACCTCCTACGGGCAAACTCTCTTTACGCAAAGTTGGAGAAGTGTGTGTTTGAGCAGGAGTCCTTACCTTTCCTGGGCTATATCATCTCCGCCCAGGGATTGGCTATGGATCCTGCCAAACTACAGGCTGTGATGGACTGGCAAGAGCCCCATTCTCTTAAAGCGGTGCAGCGCTTTATGGGGTTCATAAACTATTACCGCCAGTTCATTCCCCACTTCTCAACTCTGGTAGCTCCCTTGGTAGCCCTCACCAAGAAGGGAGCGAATCCCAAATTGTGGTCGGAAGAGGTCTCCAAGGCCTTCACTTCTATTAAGTCCCACTTTGCTAGCGCTCCCATCTTACATCGTCCCGATGTGGATAAGCCATTCCTACTGGAGGTGGATGCCTCATCCGTTGGTGCTGGAGCAGTCCTCTACCAAAAGGATGCTCAAGGTCGGAAGCATCCATGCTTCTTCTTCTCCAAGACCTTCACGCCAGCGGAGAGGAAGTACTCCATCGGGGACAGGGAGTTGCTAGCAATGAAGTTGGCCTTTTCGGAGTGGAGACACCTTCTGGAAGGTGCGCGGTTTCCCTTCCAAGTTTACACGGACCACAAAAATTTGGTCTATTTGCAGACAGCTCAGCGGCTAAATTCTCGCCAGGCCAGATGGTCCCTGTTCTTCTCCCGGTTCCACTTTTCCCTTCATTATCTCGCCGGGGAGAAGAATATCCGTGCTGACGCTCTCTCTCGCTCCCTTATGTCAACTGAGGAGGAGGAAGAGGAGCCTCGGCTTATTGTCCCATCCGAGAGCCTGAGAACCGTGGCGCCGGTTTCGCTAGAGTCTGTGCCTCCGGGCAAGACTTTTGTGCCCATTAATTTGCGACCGGAGGTTCTCTCTTGGGCTCATTCGTCCAGAGTGGGTGGACACTTTGGGACAAAGAGGACATCTGAGCTACTGGCGAGGACGTACTGGTGGCAGCATACGGTCCGGGATGTAAGGGATTATGTTCTGGCGTGTGTCTCCTGCGCCAAAAATAAATCTCCGCGTCAAAGGCCAGCTATTTTGCTCTATCCCTTGCCGGTGGCAGATAGGCCCTGGGAGATGGTCGGGATGGACTTTGTTGTGGGTTTGCCCAAGTCTCGCGGCTGTACCATCATTTGGGTCATCACCGATCATTTCTCAAAAATGGTGCATTTGGTGCCGCTGCCATGGTTACCTTCTGCACGGGCCTTGGCAGCGTTGTTCATTAGACATATCTTCCGCCTGCATGGTATGCCAGACAAAATTGTCAGTGACAGGGGTCCCCAGTTTGCGTCTCGGTTCTGGAGAGAGCTCTGTCGTCTTCTCAGTATTGAGTTGAATCTCTCTTCCGCTTATCATCCCGAGATGAATGGGTTGGTAGAGAGGGCCAACCAGACCTTGGTCACATACCTGCGACATTTTGTTTCAGCCAGGCAGGATGACTGGGCATCCTTGCTATCATGGGCAGAGTTTGCACTGAACAACGCCGTAGCCGACTCCACTGGACAAACCCCATTCCTCCTCAACTATGGTCAGCATCCACGGGTACCTGTGCCTATGCCCGTGTCTTCCGCCGACTCCAGGGTGGCAGACTGGGCTGTGGAGGCACGGGATATTTGGGACCACACTCAGGATGCCATTCGGGCCTCTAAGGAGAGAATGAAGTCCTCCGCCGATGCTCATCGGCGCCCCGCTCCGACCTTTGCTCCTGGCGACTTGGTGTGGCTCTCCGCCCGTAACATCAGGCTGCGAATTGAGTCCACTAAATTTGCTCCTCGCTACTTGGGCCCATTCAAGGTCCTCGAGCAGGTTAATCCTGTGGTCTATCGTTTGGCCCTTCCGCCACGCCTGGGTATCACCGACACCTTTCATGTGTCCCTCTTGAAACCCGTGTATATGTCCCGGTTTTCCGAGTCATCTGCTGGGACATCGGGTTCGTCTATGGACGATTATGAGGTGAACGCTATTTTGGGGTGCAAGGTGGTGCGTGGTAAAAAATTTTATTTGGTGGACTGGAAGGGTTATGGCCCCGAGGACAGGTCCTGGGAGCCTGTTGAGCACATTCGGGCTCTGCAGCTCATTGCTGCCTTCGAACGTAGCGAGGCCCAAGGAGGGGGGGGGCCCTAGGAGGGGGGGTAATGTTAGGAGTCGAGTTTCCTCTGCTGCACAGGGGGAATCTCGATCCGTCTCCGCTGTGCTCTCCCATTCTCCTTCAGCCGCAGTGGAGTCTGCTCAGCAGGGACGTCGATCCCAGCATCTCGCTCAGTCTGACTCTGTGCGAAGAGTTGCTGCTGCTTCTCCAGTCTCTGCCATTAAAGTCAGTGCTGGTCAGCAGCGATCGGACTTCTCTGGGACTAAGTCCTTGTCTGCACGTACTGAGCATGCCATGGGTAAGATCTCCCGTTGGAGATCGAGGGTCATGTGCTCAGGCTCTGCAGCACATTCCATTGGTCCTCTTGGCAGGTCTTGGAAGGGCAAAAGTGCTGTAGCCACTTCCTGTGCTGCAACTATATAAACTGCGCATGACCGCACGGCCATGCGCTAGTATTGTCTCATAATGTTATATGTGTGTGTGTAGATGAATGTATGTCGATGGATGAAAGCTCCTAAATATCCCTCCCTAGAGTTGTTGTCTGCTCGCGGATGTTGGTAGCTATCTAGTGCCCGACTAATCATCTGCACGATACACACATTACAGCGTCCTCTTGCTGTGTCCGCCTGTACGGCGCCGTGCGCTTGCCTTGCGCTTTCTATACCCAAGCCAGTGTGGTTGGTGGCGTCCGTCAGTGCGGCATTGCTCGCACTCCTGTGCATTTATATATTTATTCTTAGTTTCCTTACACACCCAGTTGTGGTGTAGTGCCAGCGAGGGTCTAATCGGACTTCAATCCCAGTTGGGGTTAAGTACGCTGACTACTCGCTCGCGCTTTAGGTGTGGTACCGCGATCCTGTGACGCAACAGGATTGCTCCCTTCACGCTGGGTGAGGTTGAGCCCACGTGTATATACTTTAGTGTACCGCCATATAGTCTGTATTTACTAGCAGCAGGTTTTCACCTGCACGGTGGACCCCGGACTGCGAACGCATCTATATCACCTTTCTTGGTGGGTTCCGCCAGTCCTAACATATATATATATATATATATATATATATATATACACTGTCAGAGTCTGTCATTACACAGTATATAGAAGTATCACATTTGTAAGATTATCTCATAGAATCATAGAATGTTAGAGTTGGAAGGGACCTCCAGGGTCATCGAGTCCAACCCCCCGCTCATTACAGGATTCACTAAACCATCCCAGACAGATGTCTGTACAGCCTCAGTTTGAAGACTTCCATTAAAGAACTCACCACCTCTCGTGGCAGCCTGTTCCACTCATTGATCTCATTGTATCTTCTCCCTATAGAAGCACAGGAACATTTTATTTAAACACATCCAATAGTGGAACCTATTATTATTCCAATATCTATTAATTAAAATGAACTTTTGTTCATGGGAAAACCTCTTTAAATCAGACATCACAGGGAAATAAACACCCTGCACTGTTGCACAATAATTTCTTTAGGAACCAAAGTGAAAACTTGGCAAATGGTTGTGTTCATGAAATCTTATAGGGGTTGTGCTCAACTGGACGACCCCACCTTAATCAATTCAGAATCCCAATTGAAATAAAAACTATTTTAGTGGCAGCAGTGCCATTCTAACAATGTCTCCAATTCTGTTCCCAGAGGGATGCATGACTTTTTGTGCCACATGCAGGCTGCAGCAGCTGCTCGGCGGCTGCAGCAGCTGCTCGGCGGCTGCAGCCTTTACTACTCCATCAGAACGGACGTCCGTTTTGATGGAATATTGGTGAGCTGCAGCCAGTACGTAAGACAAGTCATGTTATTGTCCCAGAACATCAATGAAATGTTGTTACCGCAGGAGTTGAGAATACATTGTATTCTTTTAATCGGGGTTCTGAATTGATTAACCCAGGGTTGTTCAGTAGTTGACAACCCTTTCAAGCTGACTATGGACATAAGAAACATATCTACGTGAATCCTGTCAATTTTGATCAAATCTGTGTTTTTGGTATATCTATGAGACATAAAGACTATGGCACTCAGAAGAGTGATGGCGATGGCTTACGCTCACCCAATCTAACACTTGGCCACTGGGGCATAGTTCCTGATATGTATGGTAAGTCACATCTCATGCTCCTCATATTTTTCCGTCAATAATAAGTCTTCATAGATTGTTCAATAATACAGTCATGGCCAAAAGTATTGACACCCCTGCAATTCTGTCAGATAATACTCATTTTCTTCCTGAAAATGATTGCAAACACAAATTATTTGGTATTATTATCTTCATTTAATTTGTCTTAAATGAAAAAACACAAAAATAATTGTCCTAAAGCCAAATTGGATATAATTTCACACCAAACATAAAAAAGGGTATTGGCACTGTTCGAAAAATCATGTGATGCTTCCCTAATTTGTGTAATTAACAGCACCTGTAACTTACCTGTGGCACCTAACAGGTGTTGGCAATAACTAAATCACACTTGCAGCCAGTTGACATGGATTAAAGTTGACTCAACCTCAGTTCTGTGTCCTTGTGTGTACCACATTGAGCATGGAGAAAAGAAAGAAGACCAAAGAACTGTCTGAGGATTTGAGAAACCAAATTGTGAGGAAGCATGAGCAATCTCAAGGCTACAAGTCCATCTCCAAAGACCTGAATGTTCCTGTGTCTACCGTGCACAGTGTTATCAAGAAGTTTAAAGCCCATGGGGCTGTGGCTAACCTCCCTAGATGTGGACGAAAAAGAAAAATTGACAAGAGATTTTAACGCAAGATTGTGCGGATGTTGGATAAAGAACCTCGACTAATATCCAAACAAGTTCAAGCTGCCCTGCAGTCCGAGGGTACAACAGTGTCAACCCGTACTATCCGTCAGCATCTGAATGAAAAGGGACTGCATGGTAGGAGACCCAGGAAGACCCCACTTCTTCCCCCGAGACATAAAAAAGCCAGGCTGGAGTTTGCCAAAACTTACCTGAAGAAGCCTAAAACGTTTTGGAAGAATGTTCTCTGGTCAGATGAGACAAAAGTAGAGCTTTTTGGGCAAAGGCATCAGCATAGAGTTTACAAGAGAAAATTAAGAGGCATTCAAAGAAAAGAACACAGTCCCTACAGTCAAACATGGCAGAGGTTCCCTGATGTTTTGGGGTTGCTTTGCTGCCTCTGGCACTGGACTGCTTGACCGTGTGCATGGCATTATGAAGTCTGAAGACTACCAACAAATTTTGCAGCATAATGTAGGGCCTAGTGTGAGAAAGCTGGGTCTCCCTCAGAGGTCATGGGTCTTCCAGCAGGACAATGACCCAAAACACACTTCAAAAACTACTAGAAAATGGCTTGAGAGAAAGCACTGGAGACTTCTAAGGTGGCCAGCAATGAGTCCAGACCTGAATCCCATAGAACACCTGTGGAGACATCTAAAAATGGCAGTTTGGAGAAGGCACCCTTCAAATATCAGGGACCTGGAGCAGTTTGCCAAAGAAGAATGGTCTAAAATTCCAGCAGAGCATTGTAAGAAACTCATTGATGGTTACTGGAAGCGGTTGGTTGCAGTTATTTTGGCTAAAGGTTGTGCAACCAAGTTTCAGGCTGAGGGTGCCAATACTTTTGTCTGGCCCATTTTTGGAGTTTTGTGTGAAATGATCAATGTTTTGCTTTTTGCTTCATTCTCTTTTGTGTTTTTTCATTTAAGACAAATTACATGAAGATAATACTAAAGAATTTGTGTTTGCAATCATTTTCCGGAAGAAAATTATTATTATCTGACAGAATTGCAGGGGTGTCAATACTGTATATATATATATATATATATATATATATATATATATATATATATATATATATATACAGTGGGGCAAAAAAGTATTTAGTCAGTCAGCAATAGTGCAAGTTCCACCACTTAAAAATATGAGAGGCGTCTGTAATTTACATCATAGGTAGACCTCAACTATGGGAGACAAACTGAGAAAAAAAAATCCAGAAAATCACATTGTCTGTTTTTTTAACATTTTATTTGCATATTATGGTGGAAAATAAGTATTTGGTCAGAAACAAAATTTCATCTCAATACTTTGTAATATATCCTTTGTTGGCAATGACAGAGGTCAAACGTTTTCTGAAAGTCTTCACAAGGTTGCCACACACTGTTGTTGGTATGTTGGCCCATTCCTCCATGCAGATCTCCTCTAGAGCAGTGATGTTTTTGGCTTTTCGCTTGGCATCACGGACTTTCAACTCCCTCCAAAGGTTTTCTATAGGGTTGAGATCTGGAGACTGGTTAGGCCACTCCAGGACCTTGAAATGCTTCTTACGAAGCCTCTCCTTCGTTGCCCTGGCGGTGTGCTTTGGATCATTGTCATGTTGAAAGACCCAGCCACGTTTCATCTTCAATGCCCTTGCTGATGGAAGGAGGTTTGCACTCAAAATCTCACGATACATGGCCCCATTCATTCTTTCATGTACCCGGATCAGTCGTCCTGGCCCCTTTGCAGAGAAACAGCCCCAAAGCATGATGTTTCCACCACCATGCTTTACAGTAGGTATGGTGTTTGATGGATGCAACTCAGTATTCTTTTTCCTCCAAACACGACAAGTTGTGTTTCTACCAAACAGTTCCAGTTTGGTTTCATCAGACCATAGGACATTCTCCCAAAACTCCTCTGGATCATCCAAATGCTCTCTAGCAAACTTCAGACGGGTCCGGACATGTACTGGCTTAAGCAGTGGGACACGTCTGGCACTGCAGGATCTGAGTCCATGGTGGCGTAGTGTGTTACTTATGGTAGGCCTTGTTACATTGGTCCCAGCTCTCTGCAGTTCATTCACTAGGTCCCCCCGCGTGGTTCTGGGATTTTTGCTCACCGTTCTTGTGATCATTCTGACCCCACGGGGTGGGATTTTGCGTGGAGCCCCAGATCGAGGGAGATTATCAGTGGTCTTGTATGTCTTCCATTTTCTAATTATTGCTCCCACTGTTGATTTCTTCACTCCAAGCTGGTTGGCTATTGCAGATTCAGTCTTCCCAGCCTGGTGCAGGGCTACAATTTTGTTTCTGGTGTCCTTTGACAGCTCTTTGGTCTTCACCATAGTGGAGTTTGGAGTCAGACTGTTTGAGGGTGTGCACAGGTGTCTTTTTATACTGATAACAAGTTTAAACAGGTGCCATTACTACAGGTAATGAGTGGAGGAAAGAGGAGACTCTTAAAGAAGAAGTTACAGGTCTGTGAGAGCCAGAAATCTTGATTGTTTGTTTCTGACCAAATACTTATTTTCCACCATAATATGCAAAAAAAATGATAAAAAAACAGACAATGTGATTTTCTGGATTTTTTTTTCAGTTTGTCTCCCATAGTTGAGGTCTACCTATGATGTAAATTACAGACGCCTCTCATCTTTTTAAGTGGTGGAACTTGCACTATTGCTGACTGACTAAATACTTTTTTGCCCCACTGTATATATATATATATATAACATAAAATTGATGATAATTCCATTTTACAGTATATAGCCTTTTGAGGCATTGTCTGACTGGGATGAAAAGTGCTCTCTAGTAACATTGACTTTGGTGATCCACTGCTACATTAACCTTATTCACAAATGTACCTATGTTTCTATGTTATATTACTCTGGGTAGTTTGACAAATTAATTATATGATTTTATCTTTATTTGCACATAGTGAATCAAGGTATTGGCCAGGTAATGGCCATATGGGGGGGACTCCCAGGTGATTCGCCTATTACCCTGTAGGATGATCCGAGCCCAAGTAGGAGAGTTTGTAATAGTAAGCCAGGATAGATAGCTGCTAACAAAGCACTGATAAAACAAGAACATTCTGTTATTTATGAGAGACCATTCATTTAAATGACTGGCATGTAATATTACTCCTACATTCCCCTCATCCTTCCCCACAAACAATAGATTGTTCTCCATAGCTCTCCAGCGCAGTAGGAGCTGATTGCCAAGGTCTTCTAAAAGCAGATCAGTGGAGTTCATCACACTGTAGGCTTCACTTCATAAAAAGCCTGTCAAGGTTCAACAATCACTTTCTGTTAAGACGAGACCTCACGACTGGTGATATGATGTCTAAAATGTTATATTAGTATTTATTCTACCAAGTCTATTTAAGATCAAGTCTCAAACCTATTATGTCACAACATTATACACTCTAAAACATTGCAAATATATACTTAAAAAATATGCAGTTTCAAAACATGAAGGGAAATTTGATACAAGAAAAATCTAAACATGTTAAACTTTATTCCAAAAGTCTTTGTGGTATATGATTAAATAGATGGATCTTGAAAAAAATTCTGTCTTTGTATTCACCCAAATCCAATGTAATTTTTACAAGATGCTCAGAAATGATAAATGATTGTTATAAATAGTACGGCATGGAAAACTGGTTATGGCCGTTTAGCCCACAAATAATATATGGGTTAATGTGCTGTTTCTGTAAATTACAAGAATGTTAAAGTACCCATATAAAATCCTGTGGTCATACAAAAGCACAAGAATACCAGCAGTTCTGTAGAGTTATCATTTTTTGATCTCACAGCTATGACATTCTGCTGAATGTAAAGGGTTCATTTACATACAGAATACATTATTCCTGACCTTGAATGTTTTCAAATGTTAAAAAAGATTTATATTGCACAGCAGCATGTGGGAAATTGCAAAATCAATAGATTTAAATTAGAACTGCTTTTTAAGATATATTGTCACCGTGCAACTCTAAGAGAAAAACCAAGCAAAAAACCATAGCTAGACAAATTATACAGTGTTCATACTGAACGTACACTAAATAGATGTAGATTACAATAAATCGGTGTATCTCTGCCACAATTAACAAACCAATGATAAAGGTTGAAAGCTTGAACACCCCAATACGTAGAAATAATGTTACCTTTATTTATTAGTAGAGTTATTAAAAACCAAATATAGAAAGGAATATGCACATGATCAACAAGAACAAAAGTATCTGGAATCGATTGAACTGTATAAAGATATAGTCCTAAATTAGTTACTGGAAATTAGAAAAATCAAAGAACATGCTGAAGGTTACATATCCAATGTAAATCTCATGTGTAATTAGAATATCAGCTCTCTAATACAGGCTTATACTCTATAAATCAACTAGTTATTGCATAGTTCAATGGCAGCTTGATTTAACCAATCTACAGACTAAGTGTCCCACCAAAACCATCTACAGTACAGACCAAATGTTTGGACACACTTTCTCATTTAAAGATTTTTCTGTATTTTCATGACTATGAAAATTGTACATTCACACTGAAGGCATCAAAACTATGAATTAACACATGTGGAATTATATACGTAACAAAAACAAAGTAGCCACCTTTTGCTTTGATGACTGCTTTGCACACTCTTGGCATTCTCTTGATGAGCTTCAAGAGGTAGTCACCGGGAATGGTTTTCAATTCACAGGTGTGCCCTGTCAGGTTTAATAACTGGGATTTCTTGCCTTATACATGGGGTTGGGACCATCAGTTGTGTTGTGCAGAAGTCTGGTGGATACACAGCTGATAATCCTACTGAATAGACTGTTAGAATTTGTATTATGGCAAGAAAAAAGCAGCTAAGTAAAGAAAAACGAGTGGCCATCATTACTTTAAGAAATGAAGGTCAGTCAGTCCGAAAAATTGGACAAACTTTGAAAGTGTCACCAAGTGCAGTGGCAAAAACCATCAAGCGCTACAAAGAAAGTGGCCCACATGAGGACCGCCCCAGGAAAGGAAAACCAAGAGTCACCCCTGCTTCTGAGGATAAGTTTATCTGAGTCACCAGCCTCAGAAATCACAGGTTAACAGCAGCTCAGACTAGAGATCAGGTCAATGCCACACAGAGTTCTAGCAGCCGACACATCTCCACAACAACTGTTAAGAAGAGACTTTGTGCAGCAGACCTTCATGGTAAAATATCTGCTAGGAAACCACTGCTAAGGACAGGCAACAAGCAGAAGAGACTTGTTTGGGCTAAAGAACACAATGAATGGACATTGGACCAGTGGAAATCTGTGCTTTGGTCTGATGAGTCCAAATTTGAGATCTTTGGTTCCAACTACCGTGTCTTTGTGCGACGCAGAAGAGGTGAACGGATGGACTCTACATGCCTGGCTCCCACAAGCATGGAGGAGGAGGTGTGATGGTGTGGGGGTGCTTTGCTGGTGATACTGTTGAGGATTTATTCAAAATTGAAGGCATACTGAACCAGCATGGCAACCACAGCATCTTGCAGCGGCATGCTATGCCATCCGGTTTGTGTTTAGTTGGACCATCATTTATTTTTCAACAGGACAATGACCCCAAACACACGTCCAGGCTGTGTAAGGGCTATTTGACCAAGAAGGAGAGTGATGGGGTGCTACGCCAGATGACCTGGCCTCCACAGTCACCAGACCTGGACCCAATCGAGATTGTTTGGGGTGAGCTGGACCGCAGAGTGAAGGCAAGAGGGCCAACAAGTGCTAAGCATCTCTGGGAACTCATTCAAGATTGTTGGAAGACCATTCCCGGTGACTACCTCTTGAAGTTCATCAAGAGAATGCAAAGAGTGTGCAAAGCAGTCATCAAAGCAAAAGGTGGCTACTTTGAAAAACCTAGAATATAAGACATATTTTCAGTTGTTTCACACTTTTATGTTAAGTATATAATTCCACATGTGTTAATTCATAGTTTTGATGCCTTCAGTGTGAATGTACAATTTTCATAGTCATGAAAATACAGAAAAATCTTTAAATAAGAAGGTGTGTCCCAACTTTTGGTCTGTACTGTATATACATGCATAAAGACTGATTATTCTAGCAATACAGACCACCTGCCTGCTACCCTACTTGCATTTTGTATTTGGTTGCTTTGCGGAAACATCTCTCATGCCTGTAGTATCTTGCGCAAAATTATCACTACTCTTCTATACCAATTCGTCTCCTCTGAACCACACCAACCTATCGAATACTTGTTTGTCAAAGATAAGCAATCCAAGAAAAAGGTAACAGTCTATTTAATGCAGCACTTCCAACAAATAGGAACCCAAAGGAAAAAGGAAGCTAATCCAACTATGTATTAAAATTTTTATTTCATCATTATGAACATTTAAAAAATTTGTTTGTCAAAGAAATCGTCGCCACTTAGAACTGAAAATATTAGGATTTGCTGATAAGTTATGTTTATTAAACTGACAGGTGAGTACAGATATTTAGTTCCAGTGTTGCGACCTCTGTGGTCTTTGTCAAGGGTAGCTATATAAATCAGTCATCATTCGGCTACATATAACATCATTGTATTACATGGGTCAAAAAGTTGCAGCTAAATATCTGTACTCACCTGTCGGTTTGATAAACACCACTTTTCAGCAAATCCTAATTCTTGCATATTTTCATTCCGAAGATTTCTTTAATATTTTATGACTCACATCATTCTTCTGAGCATGAATCTACCACATTGCAGAAGAGCGAACCTGCTCCAGAATTCATGCTTGTCTGTGTTACAGCATTTTACAGTATATTCCAATCTCATGTTCCTCCACAGAAAGGGTATGGCATGGGCACTCAATAATCAGAATGGGACTTAAAAAAAACACCCTGCAGCTAATATTAGGAAACAGTAGGGAACATCACAAGCGCCGCGTGTGTATTCTGCTCAAGGTTTTTATCGGTTTCATGTTAGCTAACGGTCATGTGTAATAACATTGAGGCCAGCATATTATAGACTCAAAATGATGGAAGAGTAAGGTAAAATTACCATGAGTAAAAATATGCTATATGGAAAGTAAAGGGGCCAGCTGCCAAGAGAAATACACTAAGGAAAACAAAAAGGAACAGGCAGCCATATGGTCCCATAAAAAATAACACTTTATTAAGAAAACATTAAAATACACCAAACACAGAACAGGGGTACAGTAGGGGATGCAAATGCACCCAAATGGCAATGCAAAACAACAGACCACAACCGGATCCGAGGACCGTGCTGCTATATGATTATAAAGTAGCATGCCATCTCCCCACATGAAAGATAAAGCAATAACCAATATAATAGATGTGGGGCAAGTGCCCTCATATGGGGAGTACACATACAGGGTTACATATCAGTTTAACGTATCCATAACGGATAACATACCTCCAAATACGCAGCACAGGTACAGGGAACGGCAGGCCTGACCCCGACGCGCGTTTCGGAGCGCGCAGCTCCTTCATCAGGGGGTAGCCATACATGATATGGCACAGATATAAATATGCCACCGACAGGAAGCCGATCTGGCGTGTGGAACCGCCCCCATGTGCGCGGATAGGCGCCGGGCGGTGTGCGCCACCTCCAATATGGCCGCCGGCACCGGAAATACGTGGGGCCCCACGTGACCAGTGCCGGACGGCAGAGACAGGCGCGCACACCAGCCCGGACCCCAGCACACGCGCACATGAAGCGAGGGACCGCACCGCCATATTGGAATGGGGATAATAAAAGGGCGGAAGTACAGACTGCAATGATATGTTAAACCGCACAAATACCCCACACAGCGAGCGAGGGACCGCACCGCCATATTGGAATGGGGATAATAAAAGGGCGGAAGTACAGACTCCAATGATATGTTAAACCGCACAAATACCCCACACAGTATTACCATAGAGTGAAATCAGTGAGTAAACAACCAGTGTACTGGTAAGCAAATCATGGTAACATGAAAAGGCATGAATATACAAAGCATTAGTAATAACTGTAAGAGTATACATAACTACAAAACGAGCAAAAAAATATAGTAAACCAGCCCAAGTAGCAGTCCCTCATATTGGCACATAAAATACAGCAGTATGAACAATGTACAATAACAATTACACAACGTGCATATAGATATATACAAACATATATACTAAAAGGGGCGGGAGCCATGAATATCAACATCCAGCGTATATATAGGTACACACAGAAACACATAGTAGACGTAGTACATAAACACTGTAAATTAGCATCCTGGATGATAACAGGCTCCAAATTTGAACACGCAGACAAGCACTGTCAGCAGCATCACATCAATATAGTTGCAGACCATCACCACTATATGAAAAGGATAAAAACAAAAAATTAAAATCAGAAAAAATCTAAATGAACAAGCATTTGCCATGGATGGTAAAAATGAAAAACGTACAAGCACATGTGGATCACAGAAATGGGGCAAAAGAAATATTTTCGTTTAGCCCATCAGGGTAAACCGTACGCAGTGTCCAAATCCACCTTGATTCAAGTTGAGCAAGGCGTTTGGACAACTCACCGCCACGAATATTGATGTTGAGCAGATCTATGCCACGCACCCTCAACGACGCTGCGTCACAATTACCTAAATTACCATAAATTGTTGTTCAAAAGGTATTATTACAATGATGAATTTCATAAATTGTTTCCAACAGAGGAGGAACAAGAGGCGATAAGGACACTTGAAGAACTGGCTGATGAGCACAATAACGAAGGAGGTAAGATCCCTCCGTCCATCCGTCCGCGCTCCACTAGGTTCCCCCCGCTTTCTTCTTGCCCTAGTATTGACCTTTTCGTCCGGGTGGTATCTAATGAGTTCCAGAATATTCCTAGATTTGGTGGGAGGGATAATCTTACTAGGGAGGAAAGGGTACGGTTAAGGTACATACAGGAATTGCCCGACATAGTGCTGAAGCCGGCCGATAAAGGTGGCAACGTCGTCGTCTGGCCTAAACAAATGTATGAGAGGGAGGCGTTTAAACAATTGAACAACACTACTTGTTATAGGAAGTTAACGTATAATCCCCTCTCAGCATTTGTTTCAAAATTGGATTCTATCATTAAGAGGGCTTTGGACGGCGGTGTTGTCACCCGTGAGCTGGCTTCGGCACTTACTGTTAAGGAGCCTACTATCTCTACCCTGTATCTCCTACCGAAGATACATAAGGATGCATTGGTGCCACCTGGTCGGCCAATTGTGTCAGGTAGGGGGAATTTTCTGGAGCGCGTGAACGGATGGATTGATTTTTACCTTCAGCCATTTGTGTCCTCTTTGCCGTCTTTTCTCAAGGATACTGGTGACTTGCTGCGCAGGGTCGACGGATTGTGTTTAGAGAGTGATACTCTGTTGGCTTCAGTTGATGTTGAATCCCTCTATACCAATATTCGGCATCAGGATGGTATTCGTGCTGTCCGTTATTTTTTAAACACTTCTACTCTTGCTCCATCTTTGAGGGATCTCATCCTGGAGCTACTGGAGTTCACTCTCACACATAATTTTTTTGTTTTCAAGGGGTCCTTCTACCTACAGATCCAGGGGACAGCCATGGGAGCGGCCTTTGCGCCCTCCTATGCCTGTCTTTTCCTGGGTATGTGGGAGAGGGACCTCTTCCTGTCAGATGAACAGGGGTCGGTTGAGCGTGTCCTTTTATGGACACGTTACATCGACGATATCTTCTTCATCTGGCAGGGCACCTCCGTCGACCTTGCGCGGTTTGTCACTGAGTTGAACAACAATGACCTTAATATTCGTCTCACCCCGGTGTGGGATTATGAGAGGATCGATTTCTTGGATGTCACGATTAAAAGGGATGCGGAGGGTAGGCTACAAACGGATATGTTCCGTAAACCAACTGCCACTAATACCCTCTTGCATGCGTCATCGTGTCACCCTTCGCATATGATCAAAGCAATTCCTGTGGGTCAGTTTTTGCGTCTGAGGCGCATCTGCTCGAGTGAACAAGATTTCATTAATCGGGCGGGTGAGCTCAGGTCTCGTTTCCTGGCGAGGGGATACAGCAGGCGTGTTCTCAAAAAAGCCTACCATCGGGCTAAACACTCGGATCGTGACGGCCTCCTATATGGTGATAATTCTGGCAAACGGGGCGGTGGCAATCAGATTAGGTTTGTTACATCTTACCACTCTAGGCATGCTGATATGCGTTTGGCAATGCGTAGAGCTTGGCCGATTCTTCAGGCTGATCCTATAATCAAGAAATTTCTCCCGAAGTATCCTCTTTTGACGTTTCGGCGGGCTAGAAACTTGAGGGATCAGCTCACCCATAGCCATTATGTTGGCCAGTCTATGCCTACGTTCCTCGACGGCGCTGCCGCACGGAGTGGTTGTACTCCTTGTGGTAGGTGTGTTGCCTGCCCTAATATTGAGCGTTGTTCATCGTTCTCTAACTCTGACGGCAGTAAGATTTTTACCATCAAAAAACGGATAACTTGTACATCGAGATATGTTATATATTATGCCACCTGCCCCTGTGGTCTTATATATGTGGGTTTGACCACGAGGCAGCTAAAAGTCAGAGTTAGAGAACATGTGCTCGGTATTCAGGCGGCAGCCACATGCCTTGATGTTACCACTTTAAAAACTTTACCTAGACATTTCAGAGACTTCCACTCCTGTGACGCAGCGTCGTTGAGGGTGCGTGGCATAGATCTGCTCAACATCAATATTCGTGGCGGTGAGTTGTCCAAACGCCTTGCTCAACTTGAATCAAGGTGGATTTGGACACTGCGTACGGTTTACCCTGATGGGCTAAACGAAAATATTTCTTTTGCCCCATTTCTGTGATCCACATGTGCTTGTACGTTTTTCATTTTTACCATCCATGGCAAATGCTTGTTCATTTAGATTTTTTCTGATTTTAATTTTTTGTTTTTATCCTTTTCATATAGTGGTGATGGTCTGCAACTATATTGATGTGATGCTGCTGACAGTGCTTGTCTGCGTGTTCAAATTTGGAGCCTGTTATCATCCAGGATGCTAATTTACAGTGTTTATGTACTACGTCTACTATGTGTTTCTGTGTGTACCTATATATACGCTGGATGTTGATATTCATGGCTCCCGCCCCTTTTAGTATATATGTTTGTATATATCTATATGCACGTTGTGTAATTGTTATTGTACATTGTTCATACTGCTGTATTTTATGTGCCAATATGAGGGACTGCTACTTGGGCTGGTTTACTATATTTTTTTGCTCGTTTTGTAGTTATGTATACTCTTACAGTTATTACTAATGCTTTGTATATTCATGCCTTTTCATGTTACCATGATTTGCTTACCAGTACACTGGTTGTTTACTCACTGATTTCACTCTATGGTAATACTGTGTGGGGTATTTGTGCGGTTTAACATATCATTGGAGTCTGTACTTCCGCCCTTTTATTATCCCCATTCCAATATGGCGGTGCGGTCCCTCGCTCGCTGTGTGGGGTATTTGTGCGGTTTAACATATCATTGCAGTCTGTACTTCCGCCCTTTTATTATCCCCATTCCAATATGGCGGTGCGGTCCCTCGCTTCATGTGCGCGTGTGCTGGGGTCCGGGCTGGTGTGCGCGCCTGTCTCTGCCGTCCGGCACTGGTCACGTGGGGCCCCACGTATTTCCGGTGCCGGCGGCCATATTGGAGGTGGCGCACACCGCCCGGCGCCTATCCGCGCACATGGGGGCGGTTCCACACGCCAGATCGGCTTCCTGTCGGTGGCATATTTATATCTGTGCCATATCATGTATGGCTACCCCCTGATGAAGGAGCTGCGCGCTCCGAAACGCGCGTCGGGGTCAGGCCTGCCGTTCCCTGTACCTGTGCTGCGTATTTGGAGGTATGTTATCCGTTATGGATACGTTAAACTGATATGTAACCCTGTATGTGTACTCCCCATATGAGGGCACTTGCCCCACATCTATTATATTGGTTATTGCTTTATCTTTCATGTGGGGAGATGGCATGCTACTTTATAATCATATAGCAGCACGGTCCTCGGATCCGGTTGTGGTCTGTTGTTTTGCATTGCCATTTGGGTGCATTTGCATCCCCTACTGTACCCCTGTTCTGTGTTTGGTGTATTTTAATGTTTTCTTAATAAAGTGTTATTTTTTATGGGACCATATGGCTGCCTGTTCCTTTTTGTTTTCCTTAACGGTCATGTGTGTAAGGCCTTATACAGAACCTGGTAGTCTTTCAAATAAACTCTCAATTTTATTTTTAGTCTCATAAAAAATACATCCAAATGGTAGCCGCCCAATAGGGCCTATGTGTTTCAGAAATTATTATCTTACTGTAGCCATAAAAATATAAAAGAAGATATATTCAGACGACAATGATTTGCCTGATATTCTTTTTGTTACTATGTTTTGTGACTGCAAATTCTGGAGGTATCGATGCAAAGGTGGATCCCTGAAAATTTGCATGGAGCTGACACTACTATTTAACCAATGTGTTAACCAAGGAAAGCTCCTGATTTATTGGCTTGGTGTTTAGACTTTTTTGGAGGAATAAGGACCTACATTTGCAGTTCATGACATTTATTTTCAACTTTCTGTTTTTACTTTTGTGTTTGTAATTCTTTTTAATGTATTAATTGTGGGGTGTGATCTTGTATAATAGTACATATTAACATGAAGTTGATCACATGCTGTGCTGGTGATGGATAAAAGTAGACATATTTGTAATAGAGTTATGTAATTCTTGAGATTTACATGTGAAAAATGTAAGAGAATTATCTTATCAAGAAAACCTCGTTATGTTCTTCACAAAAAAAAAACGTCCTTTTTAGCCAGAGAGTAGAGCTGCAGAGAGCATTTTACTAGCCCCATATATTATATGGACAGCCAAGTTGCCTTGTTAAGAAAGCCCTTTTTATAACAATTTTGTCATTTTGTAAACATGCTGGAAAAATGACTATAAAAGTGTTTATTCGATTTTTCTTCATGGTTTGAACAAGTTTTAAGAATTATTCAAAACTGTTTAGTTATTCTCATAAATAGTTATCATCACTTTGCACCAGCTTACAAATGACTTCAGATTCATTTAAACAGTTATTATTATGCAGTGTTTCATCTTAATACATTCGTCATAAGAGAGAACTAGAATGTAAAATGTTTCTAATTTGTTACTTGGAAAAATATGTTTTGTGAGATTCCTGTAAATGTAAATACTGCAAAAGCATCCTAGTATGGAAGTTTAGGGCTTGACTGATATCAGTGAATGTAAAAGAAACTCATTGGTCTCCCAAAAGTAAATTCTGCTTTTGGAGTTGCATGAGTGAGATTGCTCATATGGGCGCTATAGCATGAGCAACCACTAAAATACATAAATGAGCAGAAAGTATGAGCACCATTTATTTAAGGACTAGACTTGTGAAGGAGACATGGAACTTATCGGATGCTTACCTCTCCAATCTTATTTGGGAAAAGAGGTATTTATTATTATTATTATTATTATTATTATTATTATTATTTATTGTTATAGCGCCATTTATTCCATGGTGCTTTACATGTGAGGAGGGGTATACATAATAAAAACAAGTACAATAATCTTAAACAATACAAGTCATAACTGGTACAGGAGGAGAGAGGACCCTGTCCGCGAAGGCTCACAATCTACAAGGGATGGGTGAGAATACAGTAGGTGAGGATAGAGCTGGTCATGCAGCGGTTTGGTCGATCGGTGGTCACTGCAGGCTGTAGGCTTGTCGGAAGAGGTGGGTCTTCAGGTTCTTTTTGAAGGTTTCAATGGTAGGCGAGAGTCTGATGTGTTGTGGTAGAGAGTTCCAGCGTAGGGGTGATGCGCGAGAGAAATCTTGTATACGATTGTGGGAAGAGGAGATAAAAGGGGAGTAGAGAAGAAGGAGAATCAGAGGTTGCGTGTAGGTAAGTACCGGGAGACGAGGTCACAGATGTATGGAGGAGACAGGTTGTGGATAACTTTGTACTTCATGGTTAGGGTTTTGTAGTGTAGTCTCTGGGCAATGGGGAGCCAGTGAAGGGATTGACAGAGGGGAGAGACCGGGGAATAGCGGGGGGACAGGTGGATTAGTCGGACAGCAGAGTTTAGAATAGATTGGAGGGGTGCGAGAGTGTTAGAGGGGAGGCCACAGATCAGGAGGTTGCAGTAGTCAAGGCGAGAGATCATGAGGGCATGGACTAGGGTTTGTTCAGATTCTTGGTTGAGGAATGAATGGTATTTGAGTTAGATATTATTAGTATAATGTTGTCTGCTGAAAATAGTGCTTTAGGAATAAATGTAATTAACTGAATTAATTTTATTTATTTTAATCTTTAGCTTTTCTGTACAAAAATAAGCAGATTACATTTTTTAAATTGAATCTGAGAAAAAATATAGAGAAGTGCCAATTAACCTGATAAAGACCAATCATTGTAAATTTACAATGCTTGGTCCTGGGTATTAATCCTGAATCATTGTAAAATTATGGAATAGGATTAATGCTCTTGCAATCTAGCAAGAGCAGGTTAGGTCCCCAGCTGTGTATAGACAAAAGACAGAAGCGGTTTATTATTGCTTGTCTTCTCTTGTGCCAGGCACATAGAGCTCTGAGAGCAATATGTAGAGAATAGAAGCATGGACACTTCTGCTTCTTCTCTAGGACCTGGCAATCACATGACCTCCAAATGACTGTTGGAAATAGCAAAGCTACTGGGTAGGGATGAGCGGCCCCGTGGAAGTGCCAGTTCATCTGGTTTGTCCGAGCTTTAGGTCAAATTTCAATTCTGGTACCAGAACTCTACCCGAACTTGAACCTGAACCCGAATACCATAAAAATCAATGAGGACCTGAACTTTGGAACCGGACAATCTCTCTCTCTCCTCCCCGAATGGCCTATCTGTAAAACGGACTTCCAGGAAAAGTTCATGTTCGGAGTTCAG
Source organism: Ranitomeya imitator (assembly GCF_032444005.1). Taxonomy (NCBI): domain Eukaryota; kingdom Metazoa; phylum Chordata; class Amphibia; order Anura; family Dendrobatidae; genus Ranitomeya; species Ranitomeya imitator. Next base: position 328,770,065 of record NC_091287.1, on the reverse strand, counting down.
CACCGGACACTAGATGTCCGATTTGAAGCAGTTTGCTCATCTCTACTACTGGTTCTCACCAGACCAAGACAAGCTCTGCCAGGGACTTGTGTGATTGTGTTAGGTTGGTTTTCTCCTATAAGTGGGGCTTCTATGGATGCCCCCTGCTATAGTGTAAACAATTATGAAAAAAAATATATATTTCCAAGAGATTTCCAAGAGATTTTTTAGATCTTGGGAAATGAGTTAATGCATGTAAATGTAGAGACAGCATTCCAATGAGTTGGGTCAAAAAAGAGTGGATTTGTGCACCAAAACTACAATGTTTCGTCTGTACCAATGCAGTCTTTTTCAAGCTGAATTGAGACATTTTGTGTGAATAAAGTGACAATTATTTTCACCTGATTCATTTAATTTCTGCCTCTACCTTATTTTTTTTATACATTTGAAAGAATGTTTGGATTTTTCCTTGTTAGGATTTTTCACACTCTACTGAGACTCTGCTGCTAAACACTTATACCTACATAGTGCATATAAAAGTCTACACACCCCTGTTAAGATGACAGGCTTTTCTCATGCAAAAAAGAAAATCACACCAAGACGCATCATTCTAGAACTTTTTCCACCTTTAATGTCAACCATAATCTATGCAAATCCATTCAGAAACAAACAGATTATTTTGAGGGGGACAATAACAAAACTAAAATAATATTGTTGCATAAATGTAAACACCCTTTTATATTGAGGATATGGTCATGTTCAGAATTAGCTAATCACATTTAAACTCATGTTAAATAGTAATAAGTACACAGCTGTCATTACTTAAGGTGATTATCATTAACCCCATAGATTTTAGCTTTAGATTTTTTTAGTTGCATTTTAAAGCAAAAACCATAGTCATTAAACAGTTGTACAACACAGCAAAGGGATCTCATTATTGAAAGTTATCAGTCACAAGAAGGGTACAAAAAATTTCCAAGACAATAGCTATAGCATGGAACACTGTGAAGATGGTCATCAAGAAGTGGCTCCTATTTGCAAAGTTTCTCCAAAGAGCCAGGTTTTAAGAGGCAATGACCCTATCAGAAAAAGTTGAAAAAGAGTTGCTAACCTCTTCAGCACCAAAGGAAGCTAAATAAAATTAATATGGGACCTAAACATACAGGCTAAATGGAAGATCTGTGATTCACAATTCACAGAGATCTACCCCAGATCTCCCAGGATGACGTCACACACCCATTGCAACTACACAAACAGAGAAGCATGGTGGCAGCAGCATTATACTTGTATAGGCTGCTTTTTGACAGCTGGATCAGGAACTTTAGTCAGGGTAGAGGGAATTATTAACAGTTCAAAAAATCTGTTAAGTTTGCAACAAATCTTTCAAGCCTCTGCTAAAAATCTGAAAATGGAAATGAAGAGGAATTCACAATTTAGGACAATTGTTAGGGCTCGAGTTCCTGCTTCTGCACAGGGGGAATCTCGAGCCATCTCCGCTGCGGTCTCCCATTCTCATCCAGCCGCAGTGGAGTCTGCTCAGCAAGGACGTCGGTCCCAGCGTCTTGCTCAGTCTCACTCTGTACAGAGAGTTTCTGCTGCTTCTTCAGCTTCTGCCATTAAAGCCAGTGCTGGTCAGCAGCGAGCGGACTTCTCTGGGACTAAGTCCTTGTCTGCACACACTGAGCATGCCCAGGGCAAGATCTCCCGTTGGAGATCGAGGGTCATGTGCTCAGGCTCTGCAGCACATTCCATTGGTCCTCTTGGCAGGTCTTGGAAGGGCAAAGTTTCTGTGGCCACTTCCTGTGCTGCAACTATATAAACTGCGCATGACCGCACGACCATGCGCTAGTGTACAATTGTTAATGTGTGTATGTTGTGAGAGCAAGTCGTCCTTGGATACCCCTACCCTATTGAATGTCTGTTCGCGGAAGGAGTATGGTTGCTATCTAGCGCCCGACTTAGCCTACAGCACTAATCACACATTACAGCGTCCAGTTGCTGTGACCGCCAGTACGGCGCCGTGCACTTCCTCTGTGCTTTCCTTACCCAAGCCTGGGTGGTTAGTGGCGTTCGTCAGTGCGGCACCGCATGCACTCTTGTGCCTTAAAATTGTTGTTTAGTTTCTTTACTAGTGTTGAGCGATACCTTCCGATATCGGAAAGTATCGGTATCGGTTTGGATCGGCCGATATTCAAAAAATATCGGATATCGCCGATACCGATACCCGATCCCAATGCAAGTCAATGGGACCAAAATATCGGAATTAAAATAAACCCTTTCTTTCCTTGTAGGTTCATTCTACCTGAAGGAAAACAACTAAGAATAATGTAGGATGTATGGGGGAGGTGGCGGAGACATTAAAGGCAATGAGGATTAGTCCAATCAAATAGAATAGCATGTTTTTTTTTTTTTTTTAAAGACGTTCGGATTGAAAAAGATATTGAGTATGTAAATTTTTTTTATTTTGTCAGATATTGATGTTTCACTATTCCACGCCCTTCCCCTTCTTTTTTTTCTTTTTTTTTTTTCTTTTCCCACACTTTCATCTTCATCATCATCAGCATCCTTGACATCAACTTCTTCACCTTATTCATCTTCTTCTTCATCTTCTACCTATTTTTTTTTTTTATTACATTCTTCATATTCATTTTCTTCAACTATTATTATTCTTCCTATTCTACATATTCTTTTTATTCCACTGTTATTATTCTTCCTATTCTACTTCTTCATCATATTCTCATTTGTGACAGGCATTCCCGTAGTTGTTATCTATAAAAGTTGGAAGATTACACCTTCCGTTCTGCCAGTCACAAAAGTTACATTTGTCCGCGTTCAGTTTGGCCTGCAGCATCAGGCTTTATCCAGGGGCACCACGAGGAGGAACGGACTCACCCCCATACACTGCTTAGTCTTCTTCTGCATATAATTTAGATAATATCTTTTGCTCTGATATTAAGTCTTATGCTTAATGTTCTTCTGCTCTTTGTTCTGCAGCCTCTTGTTCTTCTGCTTCTCGGTCTTCCATGTTGTCGTCTCCAGGGTCTTCGTCTCCAGTGTCGTCATCTCCGCCGTCGTCGTCTCAGCCGTCGTCGTCTCCGCCGTCGTCGTCGTCGTCGTCATCGGGGTGGTCTTCCGGGTCGTCGTCATCGGGGTGGTCTTCCGGGTTGTCGACGTTAGGGTCTTCAACTTGGAAATGTAGCAGAAGGTACAAGAAGGCTGAGAAAATGCCAAGAACCAGCTGATGGAACTGGAACTCGGATGGCTACCCGAAGGTTCAAGAGCCTATGGAACTACCGAGGACCAGCTGACGTTACTGGAACCCGGTTACTAAGCAGGAGGTACCCGTGCTAAAAAGCACTACCAAGGACCGCCTGACGTTGGCGGAACTCGGATACCCAGAAGGAGGCACCTAAGCCAAAGGCTCTGCCCGGAACCAGATGACGTTACTGGAACCAGGATGGGGAGCAGAAGGTACAAGAGCAAAAGACACTGCCGAGAACCAGCTGACGGTACTGGAACCCGGATGGGTAGCCGAATGTCCAAGAGCCAATGGAACTACCAAGGACCAGCTGACGTTACTGGAACCCGGTTACTAAGCAGGAGGTACCCGTGCCTGAAAGCACTACCAAGGACCACCTGACATTGGTGGAACTTGGATACCCAGAAGGAGGCACCTAAGCCAAAGGCTCTGCCCGGAACCAGCTGACGGTACTGGAACCAGGATGGGGAGCAGAAGGTACAAGAGCAAAAGACACTGCCGAGAACCAGCTGACGGTGCTGGAACCAGGTGGTGGACCCCAAGGCCCACAGGAGAGGAGAGAACAGCTAGGCCGCGAGGCAGCCGCAGTTACCGAACCCCAACAGTCCTACAGGGGGAGCTGGGCCTACTGGCACTACAGAACCAGCCTTGACTACCAGTTCACGCAGCCCACATAGGAAGCTCCTAAACTGGAGGCACCCTGGAGTTGGCTAACTCGACCGCCCCACGACGGGGCAAGCATAGGCGTCTCAGTGAAGTTGACACAACCCGGAAACAGCTGACGGTGCTGAAACCAGGCTTGGCACGAGGGAGTACCTGTGACAAGAACACTGCCGAGAACCAGCTGGCGGTGCTGGAACCCGGATGCGTTGCCCCAGTGTGCAAGAGCCAATGGCACGACCGAGGACCAGCTGACGGTGCTGGAACCCGGTTGCTAAGCTGTAGGTGCCCGCGCTTAAAAGCACTACCAAGGACCGCCTGGCGTTGGCGGAACTCGGATACCCAGGAGGAGGCACCTAAGCCAAAGGCTCGGCCCGGAACCAGCTGACGGTGCTGGAACCAGGTGGTGGACCCCAAGGCCCACAGGAGAGGAGAGAACAGCTAGGCCGCGAGGCAGCCGCAGTTACCGAACCCCAACAGTCCTACAGGGGGAGCTGGGCCTACTGGCACTACAGAACCAGCCTTGACTACCAGTTCACGCAGCCCACATAGGAAGCTCCTAAACTGGAGGCACCCTGGAGTTGGCTAACTCGACCGCCCCACGACGGGGCAAGCATAGGCGTCTCAGTGAAGTTGACACAACCCGGAAACAGCTGACGGTGCTGAAACCAGGCTTGGCACGAGGGAGTACCTGTGACAAGAACACTGCCGAGAACCAGCTGGCGGTGCTGGAACCCGGATGCGTTGCCCCAGTGTGCAAGAGCCAATGGCACGACCGAGGACCAGCTGACGGTGCTGGAACCCGGTTGCTAAGCTGTAGGTGCCCGCGCTTAAAAGCACTACCAAGGACCGCCTGGCGTTGGCGGAACTCGGATACCCAGGAGGAGGCACCTAAGCCAAAGGCTCGGCCCGGAACCAGCTGACGGTGCTGGAACCAGGTGGTGGACCCCAAGGCCCACAGGAGAGGAGAGAACAGCTAGGCCGCGAGGCAGCCGCAGTTACCGAACCCCAACAGTCCTACAGGGGGAGCTGGGCCTACTGGCACTACAGAACCAGCCTTGACTACCAGTTCACGCAGCCCACATAGGAAGCTCCTAAACTGGAGGCACCCTGGAGTTGGCTAACTCGACCGCCCCACGACGGGGCAAGCATAGGCGTCTCAGTGAAGTTGACACAACCCGGAAACAGCTGACGGTGCTGAAACCAGGCTTGGCACGAGGGAGTACCTGTGACAAGAACACTGCCGAGAACCAGCTGGCGGTGCTGGAACCCGGATGCGTTGCCCCAGTGTGCAAGAGCCAATGGCACGACCGAGGACCAGCTGACGGTGCTGGAACCCGGTTGCTAAGCTGTAGGTGCCCGCGCTTAAAAGCACTACCAAGGACCGCCTGGCGTTGGCGGAACTCGGATACCCAGGAGGAGGCACCTAAGCCAAAGGCTCGGCCCGGAACCAGCTGACGGTGCTGGAACCAGGTGGTGGACCCCAAGGCCCACAGGAGAGGAGAGAACAGCTAGGCCGCGAGGCAGCCGCAGTTACCGAACCCCAACAGTCCTACAGGGGGAGCTGGGCCTACTGGCACTACAGAACCAGCCTTGACTACCAGTTCACGCAGCCCACATAGGAAGCTCCTAAACTGGAGGCACCCTGGAGTTGGCTAACTCGACCGCCCCACGACGGGGCAAGCATAGGCGTCTCAGTGAAGTTGACACAACCCGGAAACAGCTGACGGTGCTGAAACCAGGCTTGGCACGAGGGAGTACCTGTGACAAGAACACTGCCGAGAACCAGCTGGCGGTGTTGGAACCCGGATGCGTTGCCCCAGTGTGCAAGAGCCAATGGCACGACCGAGGACCAGCTGACGGTGCTGGAACCCGGTTGCTAAGCTGTAGGTGCCCGCGCTTAAAAGCACTACCAAGGACCGCCTGGCGTTGGCGGAACTCGGATACCCAGGAGGAGGCACCTAAGCCAAAGGCTCGGCCCGGAACCAGCTGACGGTGCTGGAACCAGGTGGTGGACCCCAAGGCCCACAGGAGAGGAGAGAACAGCTAGGCCGCGAGGCAGCCGCAGTTACCGAACCCCAACAGTCCTACAGGGGGAGCTGGGCCTACTGGCACTACAGAACCAGCCTTGACTACCAGTTCACGCAGCCCACATAGGAAGCTCCTAAACTGGAGGCACCCTGGAGTTGGCTAACTCGACCGCCCCACGACGGGGCAAGCATAGGCGTCTCAGTGAAGTTGACACAACCCGGAAACAGCTGACGGTGCTGAAACCAGGCTTGGCACGAGGGAGTACCTGTGACAAGAACACTGCCGAGAACCAGCTGGCGGTGCTGGAACCCGGATGCGTTGCCCCAGTGTGCAAGAGCCAATGGCACGACCGAGGACCAGCTGACGGTGCTGGAACCCGGTTGCTAAGCTGTAGGTGCCCGCGCTTAAAAGCACTACCAAGGACCGCCTGGCGTTGGCGGAACACGGATACCCAGGAGGAGGCACCTAAGCCAAAGGCTCGGCCCGGAACCAGCTGACGGTGCTGGAACCAGGTGGTGGACCCCAAGGCCCACAGGAGAGGAGAGAACAGCTAGGCCGCGAGGCAGCCGCAGTTACCGAACCCCAACAGTCCTACAGGGGGAGCTGGGCCTACTGGCACTACAGAACCAGCCTTGACTACCAGTTCACGCAGCCCACATAGGAAGCTCCTAAACTGGAGGCACCCTGGAGTTGGCTAACTCGACCGCCCCACGACGGGGCAAGCATAGGCGTCTCAGTGAAGTTGACACAACCCGGAAACAGCTGACGGTGCTGAAACCAGGCTTGGCACGAGGGAGTACCTGTGACAAGAACACTGCCGAGAACCAGCTGGCGGTGCTGGAACCCGGATGCGTTGCCCCAGTGTGCAAGAGCCAATGGCACGACCGAGGACCAGCTGACGGTGCTGGAACCCGGTTGCTAAGCTGTAGGTGCCCGCGCTTAAAAGCACTACCAAGGACCGCCTGGCGTTGGCGGAACTCGGATACCCAGGAGGAGGCACCTAAGCCAAAGGCTCGGCCCGGAACCAGCTGACGGTGCTGGAACCAGGTGGTGGACCCCAAGGCCCACAGGAGAGGAGAGAACAGCTAGGCCGCGAGGCAGCCGCAGTTACCGAACCCCAACAGTCCTACAGGGGGAGCTGGGCCTACTGGCACTACAGAACCAGCCTTGACTACCAGTTCACGCAGCCCACATAGGAAGCTCCTAAACTGGAGGCACCCTGGAGTTGGCTAACTCGACCGCCCCACGACGGGGCAAGCATAGGCGTCTCAGTGAAGTTGACACAACCCGGAAACAGCTGACGGTGCTGAAACCAGGCTTGGCACGAGGGAGTACCTGTGACAAGAACACTGCCGAGAACCAGCTGGCGGTGCTGGAACCCGGATGCGTTGCCCCAGTGTGCAAGAGCCAATGGCACGACCGAGGACCAGCTGACGGTGCTGGAACCCGGTTGCTAAGCTGTAGGTGCCCGCGCTTAAAAGCACTACCAAGGACCGCCTGGCGTTGGCGGAACTCGGATACCCAGGAGGAGGCACCTAAGCCAAAGGCTCGGCCCGGAACCAGCTGACGGTGCTGGAACCAGGTGGTGGACCCCAAGGCCCACAGGAGAGGAGAGAACAGCTAGGCCGCGAGGCAGCCGCAGTTACCGAACCCCAACAGTCCTACAGGGGGAGCTGGGCCTACTGGCACTACAGAACCAGCCTTGACTACCAGTTCACGCAGCCCACATAGGAAGCTCCTAAACTGGAGGCACCCTGGAGTTGGCTAACTCGACCGCCCCACGACGGGGCAAGCATAGGCGTCTCAGTGAAGTTGACACAACCCGGAAACAGCTGACGGTGCTGAAACCAGGCTTGGCACGAGGGAGTACCTGTGACAAGAACACTGCCGAGAACCAGCTGGCGGTGCTGGAACCCGGATGCGTTGCCCCAGTGTGCAAGAGCCAATGGCACGACCGAGGACCAGCTGACGGTGCTGGAACCCGGTTGCTAAGCTGTAGGTGCCCGCGCTTAAAAGCACTACCAAGGACCGCCTGGCGTTGGCGGAACTCGGATACCCAGGAGGAGGCACCTAAGCCAAAGGCTCGGCCAGGAACCAGCTGACGGTGCTGGAACCAGGTGGTGGACCCCAAGGCCCACAGGAGAGGAGAGAACAGCTAGGCCGCGAGGCAGCCGCAGTTACCGAACCCCAACAGTCCTACAGGGGGAGCTGGGCCTACTGGCACTACAGAACCAGCCTTGACTACCAGTTCACGCAGCCCACATAGGAAGCTCCTAAACTGGAGGCACCCTGGAGTTGGCTAACTCGACCGCCCCACGACGGGGCAAGCATAGGCGTCTCAGTGAAGTTGACACAACCCGGAAACAGCTGACGGTGCTGAAACCAGGCTTGGCACGAGGGAGTACCTGTGACAAGAACACTGCCGAGAACCAGCTGGCGGTGCTGGAACCCGGATGCGTTGCCCCAGTGTGCAAGAGCCAATGGCACGACCGAGGACCAGCTGACGGTGCTGGAACCCGGTTGCTAAGCTGTAGGTGCCCGCGCTTAAAAGCACTACCAAGGACCGCCTGGCGTTGGCGGAACTCGGATACCCAGGAGGAGGCACCTAAGCCAAAGGCTCGGCCCGGAACCAGCTGACGGTGCTGGAACCAGGTGGTGGACCCCAAGGCCCACAGGAGAGGAGAGAACAGCTAGGCCGCGAGGCAGCCGCAGTTACCGAACCCCAACAGTCCTACAGGGGGAGCTGGGCCTACTGGCACTACAGAACCAGCCTTGACTACCAGTTCACGCAGCCCACATAGGAAGCTCCTAAACTGGAGGCACCCTGGAGTTGGCTAACTCGACCGCCCCACGACGGGGCAAGCATAGGCGTCTCAGTGAAGTTGACACAACCCGGAAACAGCTGACGGTGCTGAAACCAGGCTTGGCACGAGGGAGTACCTGTGACAAGAACACTGCCGAGAACCAGCTGGCGGTGCTGGAACCTGGATGCGTTGCCCCAGTGTGCAAGAGCCAATGGCACGACCGAGGACCAGCTGACGGTGCTGGAACCCGGTTACTAAGCTGTAGGTGCCCGCGCTTAAAAGCACTACCAAGGACCGCCTGGCGTTGGCGGAACTCGGATACCCAGGAGGAGGCACCTAAGCCAAAGGCTCGGCCCGGAACCAGCTGACGGTGCTGGAACCAGGTGGTGGACCCCAAGGCCCACAGGAGAGGAGAGAACAGCTAGGCCGCGAGGCAGCCGCAGTTACCGAACCCCAACAGTCCTACAGGGGGAGCTGGGCCTACTGGCACTACAGAACCAGCCTTGACTACCAGTTCACGCAGCCCACATAGGAAGCTCCTAAACTGGAGGCACCCTGGAGTTGGCTAACTCGACCGCCCCACGACGGGGCAAGCATAGGCGTCTCAGTGAAGTTGACACAACCCGGAAACAGCTGACGGTGCTGAAACCAGGCTTGGCACGAGGGAGTACCTGTGACAAGAACACTGCCGAGAACCAGCTGGCGGTGCTGGAACCCGGATGCGTTGCCTTGCCTATTAAAGATTGTCTTCCTAGAGCCCCAACTAGCGGTGTTGGAGCAAAGGGTAAGCAGGGGGAGATGAGTGTAGGCCGAAGCCTGCACTGGAGGCAGCTTTGTGTCTGCGTTGCGTTTGCAGGACACTTTGCCGGCTACACACTGGGGGAACAGCTGGCGTTGCTGAACCCCACTAACACAATGGCGTGTGTTTTTATCTGTGCAGCTAGCACTTGCGGGCAAAAACTAGCGATGTTAGAGCCCGTGTTGAAGCAGGAGGAGGAGGAGAGGAGCAGAGTGTAGGCCGAAGCCTAGTTGAACCAATTTCAAAGGAAACCTTTAACCCCCCCCTCAGGTGTTACAAAGTACAAGAGACACACCTTGTGCAGTATTAATGCTGCACAAGTGAAAGGTTGCTCTATTAATTTGTCTACTTGCACACGCTGAATGAAAGACATACACAATTTACCCCATTCTACAGTCAAACTGTAGTGGATGCGTGACTTGGTTTTTTGATGAGACGCAGCACAGGTGTCCAAAATAACGCCTTGGTGCTTGGCGCAGCTTCCTGAGCGTTGTTATTTGCTGTACAGGAGTCTGCGCTCTTGTGTTATCCCTTGGCAATGCCCTGTTAGCGCTGCCCATCTTATGACCTCATTTCATGTTGGCCGGTGCGGTTAACGATGGCCATAAATCCCAGACCCACAGTGTCTTTTCATAAAGCCACACTGCGGTGCTGGGATTCGTGGCCTTGAGCAGTAAATATTTTGGCCGCTCACACACGTCCTTACACCTGCTTCAGACTGGGCGGCCTCTGCTGATCCCTTCTCGCATGCCGCGGCCATGAGGCTGCACAGTCTGAAGAAGGCGGAAGGAGATGAGTTAAGACAGGCGAAGATATGCATTGCTCGTGCCCATCAATCACACCCTCGCAGTCAAAATAATTAAGACAACGAGGAGCATTTTATTCAGGCAGGGCGGACGAACAGGCGCAAGTAGCCAACCAATGATGTCAGAAGACGGGAAGCGCTACCAAGGGGGGTGCTGCGTATCATTAGAAAGGAAAGTCACACCTCAGGGACAGTGGAATGGTCTCAAAGAGACACATTTTGTACGTGTTGAGTTCCACGTGGGCAAGGAGAAAACATCAGCCACCTTGTACAAATGCAGCAGTACTGCTGTACAAGGTGGCTGTTATACATAGAAACACCTGGGGGTGGGGGCCAGGCTCCCTTCAATTTCAGTTCATGTGCCTGCGTGGCGTTTGCAGGTCACGTTGCAAGCTGCACAGCAGGGGAACAGCAGGCGGTGCTGAACCCCACTAACACATTGGCTGGTGTTTTTCTCTGTGCAGCTAGCATGTCCGGGCAGAAACTGGCGTTGTTTGAGCCCAGGGTCAGCAGGAGGAGGAGAGGAGCAAAGTGTAGGCCGAAGCCTGCACTGGTGGCAGCTTTTGTTCTGTTGTGCCAGCGTGGCTTGTGCTGGACACGTTGCCGACTACACAGCAGGGGAACAGCTGGCGGTGCTGAACCCCACTAACACATTGGCTGGTGTTTTTCTCTGTGCAGCTAGCATTTCCGGGCAAAAACTAGCGGTGTTTGAGCCCAGGGTCAGCAGGAGGAGTAGAGGAGCAGAGTGTAGGCCGAAGCCTAGTTGAACCAATTTCAAAGGTTACCTTTAACCCCCCCCTCAGGTGTTGCAAGGTACAAGAGCCACACCTTGAACAGCATTAATGATGCACAAGTCAAAGGTTGCTCTATTTAATTTTGCTCCTTGCACACGCTGAATTAAACACGTACACTATTTAGCCCATTATACTGTCAAACAGTAGTGGAGGCGTGACTACTAGTCTTTTTAAGGAGACGCAGCACAGGTGTACAAATTTACACCTAGGTGCTGTGCGCAGATTCCTTACCGTTGTTATTTGCAGTACAGGAAACTGCGCTCTTGTGTTATCCCTTGGCAATACCCTGTTAGTGCAGGCCGTCTCATGACCTCATTTCATGTTGGCCGGTGCGGTTAACGATGGCCATAAATCCCAGACCCACAGTGGCTTTTCCTAAAGTCACACTGCGGTGCTGGGATTCGTGGCCTTGTGCAGTAAATATGTTCGCCGCTCACACATGTCCTTACACCTGCTTCAGACTGGGCGGCCTCAGCTGATCCCTTATCGCATGCCGCGGCCATGAGGCCGCACAGTCAGAAGAAGGCGGAAGGAGGGGAGTGAAAACAGGGGAACATATGCACTGCTCGTGCCCATCAATCACACCCTCGCAGTCAAAATATATGAGACAACGGGGGGCGTTGTGTCGGGCAGGGGGGACGCACAGGCACAGCCAGCCAACCAATGATGTCAGGAGACGGGCAGCGCTAACAATGGGGGTGCTGCGTGTCATTAAAAAGGAAAGTCACACCTCAGGGACATTGTAATGGTCTGTAATGAGACACATTTTGTACTTGTTGAGTTCCACGTGTGCAAGGAGAAAAAGTCAGCCACCTTGTACAAATGCAGCAGTACTGCTGTACAAGGTGGCTGTTATACATAGAAACACCTGGGGGGGTGGGGGGCAGGCTCCCTTCAATTTCAGTTCATGTGCCTGCGTGGCGTTTGCAGGTCACGTTGCAAGCTACACAGCAGGGGAACAGCTGGCGTTGCTGAACCCCACTGACACATTGACTGGTGTTTTTCTCTGTGCAGATTGCATGTCCGGGCAAAAACTAGCGGTGTTAGAGCCCAGGGTCAGCAGGAGGAGGAGGAGAGGAGCAAAGTGTAGGCCGAAGCCTGCACTGGTGGCAGCTTTTGGTCGGTTGTGCCAGCGTGGCTTGTGCTGGACACGATGCCGGCTACACAGCGGGGGAACAGCAGGCGGTGCTGAACCCCACTAACACATTGGCTGGTGTTTTTCTCTGTGCAGCTAGCATGTCCGGGCAGAAACTGGCGTTGTTTGAGCCCAGGGTCAGCAGGAGGAGGAGAGGAGCAAAGTGTAGGCCGAAGCCTGCACTGGTGGCAGCTTTTGTTCTGTTGTGCCAGCGTGGCTTGTGCTGGACACGTTGCCGACTACACAGCAGGGGAACAGCTGGCGGTGCTGAACCCCACTAACACATTGGCTGGTGTTTTTCTCTGTGCAGCTAGCATTTCCGGGCAAAAACTAGCGGTGTTTGAGCCCAGGGTCAGCAGGAGGAGTAGAGGAGCAGAGTGTAGGCCGAAGCCTAGTTGAACCAATTTCAAAGGTTACCTTTAACCCCCCCCTCAGGTGTTGCAAGGTACAAGAGCCACACCTTGAACAGCATTAATGATGCACAAGTCAAAGGTTGCTCTATTTAATTTTGCTCCTTGCACACGCTGAATTAAACACGTACACTATTTAGCCCATTATACTGTCAAACAGTAGTGGAGGCGTGACTACTAGTCTTTTTAAGGAGACGCAGCACAGGTGTACAAATTTACACCTAGGTGCTGTGCGCAGATTCCTTACCGTTGTTATTTGCAGTACAGGAAACTGCGCTCTTGTGTTATCCCTTGGCAATACCCTGTTAGTGCAGGCCGTCTCATGACCTCATTTCATGTTGGCCGGTGCGGTTAACGATGGCCATAAATCCCAGACCCACAGTGGCTTTTCCTAAAGTCACACTGCGGTGCTGGGATTCGTGGCCTTGTGCAGTAAATATGTTCGCCGCTCACACATGTCCTTACACCTGCTTCAGACTGGGCGGCCTCAGCTGATCCCTTATCGCATGCCGCGGCCATGAGGCCGCACAGTCAGAAGAAGGCGGAAGGAGGGGAGTGAAAACAGGGGAACATATGCACTGCTCGTGCCCATCAATCACACCCTCGCAGTCAAAATATATGAGACAACGGGGGGCGTTGTGTCGGGCAGGGGGGACGCACAGGCACAGCCAGCCAACCAATGATGTCAGGAGACGGGCAGCGCTAACAATGGGGGTGCTGCGTGTCATTAAAAAGGAAAGTCACACCTCAGGGATATTGTAATGGTCTGTAATGAGACACATTTTGTACTTGTTGAGTTCCACGTGTGCAAGGAGAAAAAGTCAGCCACCTTGTACAAATGCAGCAGTACTGCTGTACAAGGTGGCTGTTATACATAGAAACACCTGGGGGGGTGGGGGGCAGGCTCCCTTCAATTTCAGTTCATGTGCCTGCGTGGCGTTTGCAGGTCACGTTGCAAGCTACACAGCAGGGGAACAGCTGGCGTTGCTGAACCCCACTGACACATTGACTGGTGTTTTTCTCTGTGCAGATTGCATGTCCGGGCAAAAACTAGCGGTGTTAGAGCCCAGGGTCAGCAGGAGGAGGAGGAGAGGAGCAAAGTGTAGGCCGAAGCCTGCACTGGTGGCAGCTTTTGGTCGGTTGTGCCAGCGTGGCTTGTGCTGGACACGATGCCGGCTACACAGCGGGGGAACAGCAGGCGGTGCTGAACCCCACTAACACATTGGCTGGTGTTTTTCTCTGTGCAGCTAGCATGTCCGGGCAGAAACTGGCGTTGTTTGAGCCCAGGGTCAGCAGGAGGAGGAGAGGAGCAAAGTGTAGGCCGAAGCCTGCACTGGTGGCAGCTTTTGTTCTGTTGTGCCAGCGTGGCTTGTGCTGGACACGTTGCCGACTACACAGCAGGGGAACAGCTGGCGGTGCTGAACCCCACTAACACATTGGCTGGTGTTTTTCTCTGTGCAGCTAGCATTTCCGGGCAAAAACTAGCGGTGTTTGAGCCCAGGGTCAGCAGGAGGAGTAGAGGAGCAGAGTGTAGGCCGAAGCCTAGTTGAACCAATTTCAAAGGTTACCTTTAACCCCCCCCTCAGGTGTTGCAAGGTACAAGAGCCACACCTTGAACAGCATTAATGATGCACAAGTCAAAGGTTGCTCTATTTAATTTTGCTCCTTGCACACGCTGAATTAAACACGTACACTATTTAGCCCATTATACTGTCAAACAGTAGTGGAGGCGTGACTACTAGTCTTTTTAAGGAGACGCAGCACAGGTGTACAAATTTACACCTAGGTGCTGTGCGCAGATTCCTTACCGTTGTTATTTGCAGTACAGGAAACTGCGCTCTTGTGTTATCCCTTGGCAATACCCTGTTAGTGCAGGCCGTCTCATGACCTCATTTCATGTTGGCCGGTGCGGTTAACGATGGCCATAAATCCCAGACCCACAGTGGCTTTTCCTAAAGTCACACTGCGGTGCTGGGATTCGTGGCCTTGTGCAGTAAATATGTTCGCCGCTCACACATGTCCTTACACCTGCTTCAGACTGGGCGGCCTCAGCTGATCCCTTATCGCATGCCGCGGCCATGAGGCCGCACAGTCAGAAGAAGGCGGAAGGAGGGGAGTGAAAACAGGGGAACATATGCACTGCTCGTGCCCATCAATCACACCCTCGCAGTCAAAATATATGAGACAACGGGGGGCGTTGTGTCGGGCAGGGGGGACGCACAGGCACAGCCAGCCAACCAATGATGTCAGGAGACGGGCAGCGCTAACAATGGGGGTGCTGCGTGTCATTAAAAAGGAAAGTCACACCTCAGGGACATTGTAATGGTCTGTAATGAGACACATTTTGTACTTGTTGAGTTCCACGTGTGCAAGGAGAAAAAGTCAGCCACCTTGTACAAATGCAGCAGTACTGCTGTACAAGGTGGCTGTTATACATAGAAACACCTGGGGGGGTGGGGGGCAGGCTCCCTTCAATTTCAGTTCATGTGCCTGCGTGGCGTTTGCAGGTCACGTTGCAAGCTACACAGCAGGGGAACAGCTGGCGTTGCTGAACCCCACTGACACATTGACTGGTGTTTTTCTCTGTGCAGATTGCATGTCCGGGCAAAAACTAGCGGTGTTAGAGCCCAGGGTCAGCAGGAGGAGGAGGAGAGGAGCAAAGTGTAGGCCGAAGCCTGCACTGGTGGCAGCTTTTGGTCGGTTGTGCCAGCGTGGCTTGTGCTGGACACGATGCCGGCTACACAGCGGGGGAACAGCAGGCGGTGCTGAACCCCACTAACACATTGGCTGGTGTTTTTCTCTGTGCAGCTAGCATGTCCGGGCAGAAACTGGCGTTGTTTGAGCCCAGGGTCAGCAGGAGGAGGAGAGGAGCAAAGTGTAGGCCGAAGCCTGCACTGGTGGCAGCTTTTGTTCTGTTGTGCCAGCGTGGCTTGTGCTGGACACGTTGCCGACTACACAGCAGGGGAACAGCTGGCGGTGCTGAACCCCACTAACACATTGGCTGGTGTTTTTCTCTGTGCAGCTAGCATTTCCGGGCAAAAACTAGCGGTGTTTGAGCCCAGGGTCAGCAGGAGGAGTAGAGGAGCAGAGTGTAGGCCGAAGCCTAGTTGAACCAATTTCAAAGGTTACCTTTAACCCCCCCCTCAGGTGTTGCAAGGTACAAGAGCCACACCTTGAACAGCATTAATGATGCACAAGTCAAAGGTTGCTCTATTTAATTTTGCTCCTTGCACACGCTGAATTAAACACGTACACTATTTAGCCCATTATACTGTCAAACAGTAGTAGAGGCGTGACTACTAGTCTTTTTAAGGAGACGCAGCACAGGTGTACAAATTTACACCTAGGTGCTGTGCGCAGATTCCTTACCGTTGTTATTTGCAGTACAGGAAACTGCGCTCTTGTGTTATCCCTTGGCAATACCCTGTTAGTGCAGGCCGTCTCATGACCTCATTTCATGTTGGCCGGTGCGGTTAACGATGGCCATAAATCCCAGACCCACAGTGGCTTTTCCTAAAGTCACACTGCGGTGCTGGGATTCGTGGCCTTGTGCAGTAAATATGTTCGCCGCTCACACATGTCCTTACACCTGCTTCAGACTGGGCGGCCTCAGCTGATCCCTTATCGCATGCCGCGGCCATGAGGCCGCACAGTCAGAAGAAGGCGGAAGGAGGGGAGTGAAAACAGGGGAACATATGCACTGCTCGTGCCCATCAATCACACCCTCGCAGTCAAAATATATGAGACAACGGGGGGCGTTGTGTCGGGCAGGGGGGACGCACAGGCACAGCCAGCCAACCAATGATGTCAGGAGACGGGCAGCGCTAACAATGGGGGTGCTGCGTGTCATTAAAAAGGAAAGTCACACCTCAGGGACATTGTAATGGTCTGTAATGAGACACATTTTGTACTTGTTGAGTTCCACGTGTGCAAGGAGAAAAAGTCAGCCACCTTGTACAAATGCAGCAGTACTGCTGTACAAGGTGGCTGTTATACATAGAAACACCTGGGGGGGTGGGGGGCAGGCTCCCTTCAATTTCAGTTCATGTGCCTGCGTGGCGTTTGCAGGTCACGTTGCAAGCTACACAGCAGGGGAACAGCTGGCGTTGCTGAACCCCACTGACACATTGACTGGTGTTTTTCTCTGTGCAGATTGCATGTCCGGGCAAAAACTAGCGGTGTTAGAGCCCAGGGTCAGCAGGAGGAGGAGGAGAGGAGCAAAGTGTAGGCCGAAGCCTGCACTGGTGGCAGCTTTTGGTCGGTTGTGCCAGCGTGGCTTGTGCTGGACACGATGCCGGCTACACAGCGGGGGAACAGCAGGCGGTGCTGAACCCCACTAACACATTGGCTGGTGTTTTTCTCTGTGCAGCTAGCATGTCCGGGCAGAAACTGGCGTTGTTTGAGCCCAGGGTCAGCAGGAGGAGGAGAGGAGCAAAGTGTAGGCCGAAGCCTGCACTGGTGGCAGCTTTTGTTCTGTTGTGCCAGCGTGGCTTGTGCTGGACACGTTGCCGACTACACAGCAGGGGAACAGCTGGCGGTGCTGAACCCCACTAACACATTGGCTGGTGTTTTTCTCTGTGCAGCTAGCATTTCCGGGCAAAAACTAGCGGTGTTTGAGCCCAGGGTCAGCAGGAGGAGTAGAGGAGCAGAGTGTAGGCCGAAGCCTAGTTGAACCAATTTCAAAGGTTACCTTTAACCCCCCCCTCAGGTGTTGCAAGGTACAAGAGCCACACCTTGTGCAGCATTAATGCTGCACAAGTAAAAGGTTGCTCTATTTGTTTTGCTCCTTGCACACGCTGACTAAAACACGTACACTATTTACCCCATTATACTGTCAAACAGTTGTGGAGGCGTGACTTGTCTTTTTAACGAGACGCAGCACAGGTGTCAAAATTTGCACCTAGGTACTGGGCGCAGATTCCTGAGCGTTGTTATTTGCTGTACAGGAGTCTGCGCTATTGTGATCCCTTGGCCATGCGCTGTGAGCGCTTCCTGTCTTCTGACCTCATTTCATGTCGGCCGTTGCGGTTAGCGATGGACATGAATCCCAGACCCACAGTGTGTTTTTAAAAAATCACACTGCGGTGCTGGGATTCGTGCCCTGGTGCACTAAATATGTTTGCCGCTCACACATGTCCTTACACCTGCTTCAGACTGGGCGGCCTCATCTGATCCCTTATCGCCTGCCGCGGCCATGAGGACACCCAGTCTGAAGAAGGCGGAAGGAGATGAGTGAACACAGGCAAACATATGCACTGCACATGCCCATCAATCACACCCTCGCTGTCCAAAAAAATAAGACACCGAGGGCCGTTGTTTCGAGCAGGGGAGATGCACAGGCGCAGCCAGCTAACCAATGATGTCAAAAGACGGGCAGCGCTAACAAGGGTGGTGCTGCGTGTCATTACAAAGGAAAGTCACACCTCAGGGACATTGTAATGGTCTCTAATGAGACACATTTTGTACGTGTTGAGTTCCACGTGGGCAAGGAGAAAAAGTCAGCCACCTTGTACAAATGCAGCAGTACTGCTGTACAAGGTGGCTGATATACATAGAAACACCTGGGGGGGTGGGGGGCAGGCTCCCTTCAATTTCAGTTCATGTGCCTGCGTGGCGTTTGCAGGTCACGTTGCAAGCTACACAGCAGGGGAACAGCTGGCGTTGCTGAACCCCACTGACACATTGACTGGTGTTTTTCTCTGTGCAGATTGCATGTCCGGGCAAAAACTAGCGGTGTTAGAGCCCAGGGTCAGCAGGAGGAGGAGGAGAGGAGCAAAGTGTAGGCCGAAGCCTGCACTGGTGGCAGCTTTTGGTCGGTTGTGCCAGCGTGGCTTGTGCTGGACACGATGCCGGCTACACAGCGGGGGAACAGCAGGCGGTGCTGAACCCCACTAACACATTGGCTGGTGTTTTTCTCTGTGCAGCTAGCATTTCCGGGCAAAAACTAGCGGTGTTTGAGCCCAGGGTCAGCAGGAGGAGTAGAGGAGCAGAGTGTAGGCCGAAGCCTAGTTGAACCAATTTCAAAGGTTACCTTTAACCCCCCCCTCAGGTGTTGCAAGGTACAAGAGCCACACCTTGTGCAGCATTAATGCTGCACAAGTAAAAGGTTGCTCTATTTGTTTTGCTCCTTGCACACGCTGACTAAAACACGTACACTATTTACCCCATTATACTGTCAAACAGTTGTGGAGGCGTGACTTGTCTTTTTAACGAGACGCAGCACAGGTGTCAAAATTTGCACCTAGGTACTGGGCGCAGATTCCTGAGCGTTGTTATTTGCTGTACAGGAGTCTGCGCTATTGTGATCCCTTGGCCATGCGCTGTGAGCGCTTCCTGTCTTCTGACCTCATTTCATGTCGGCCGTTGCGGTTAGCGATGGACATGAATCCCAGACCCACAGTGTGTTTTCAAAAAATCACACTGCGTGGCTGGGATTCGTGGCCTTGTGCAGTAAATAGGTTTGCCGCTTACACATGTCCTTACACCTGCTCCAGACTGGGCGGCCTCAGCTGATCCCTTATCGCCTACCACGGCCAGGAGGCCGCACAGTCTGAAGAAGGCGGAAGGAGATGAGTTAAGACAGGCGAACATATGCACTGCTCGTGCCCATAAACCACACCCTCGCTGACAAAATAAATATGACAACGAGGGGCGTTGTTTCTAGCAGGGCGGATGCACAGGCGCAGCCAGCTAACCATGATGACAAAAGACGGGAAACGCTACCAAGGGGGGTGCTGCGTATCATTACAAAGGAAAGTCACACCTCAGGGACAGTGGAATGGTCTCAATGAGACACATTTTGTACGTGTTGAGTTCCACGTGGGCAAGGAGAAAAAGTCAGCCACCTTGTACAAATGCAGCAGTACTGCTGTACTAGGTGGCTGTTATACATAGAAACACCTGGGGGGGTGGGGCCAGGTTCCCTTTTAATTTCAGTTCCTGTGCCTGCATGGCGTTTGCAGGTCACGTTGCCGGCTACACAGCAGGGGAACAGCTGGCGTTGCTGAACCCCACTAACACATTGGCTGGTGTTTTTCTCTGTGCAGCTAGCACTTCCGGGCAAAAACTAGCGGTGTTTGAGCCCAGGGTCAGCAGGAGGAGGAGAGGAGCAGAGTGTAGGCCGAAGCCTGCACTGGTGGCAGCTTTTGTTCTGTTGTGCCAGCGTGGCTTGTGCTGGACACGTTGCCGACTACACAGCAGGGGAACAGCTGGCGGTGCTGAACCCCACTGACACATCACCTAGTGTTTTTTTCTGTGTAGACAACACTTCCAGGTGGCAACTGACAGTGTTGAAACCCAGGGAATCAAAGAGGAGCAGAGTGTAGGCCGAAGCCTGCAGTGGAGCAAGTTGAAAGGGAACCTTTAACCCCCCCCCCCAGGCATTTGTTGCTGAAAGAGCCATCTTGTACAGCAGTAATACTGCACATGGAAAATGGTGGCTCCGAAAATTATGCTCCTTGCAAACGCTGAAGTACACACTCATATAATGTGTCCCCTCACACCGTCAAACCATCCCGGAAGTGGGACTTTCCTTTGTAATGTGACACAGCACAGCCGTCATTCCAACCCCCTTGGTGCCGGGCACCACCTCCTCAACGTTGTTTGGTTCTGTCACGGAGCCCGCACTGTAATGTTATCCCTTGGCCATGCACAGTTAGCGGTGCCCGTCTTCTGACATCATGTAGGTGTCAGGCTGGCAGTGCCTGTGCGTCCAAGCTGCCCGAGATCCAACCTTGCAGTGTCATCTAATGTAGTCCCACTGCGGGCCAGGGATCCATGGGCATGCGCAGTGCATATCATCGCCTCTCACTCACCTCCTTCCTGCTTCTTCAGACTGTGCGGCGTCACGGCCGTGGCATGCTATTAGGGATCAGCTGACGCCGCCTAGTCTGAAGAAGCGTGAAGAAGGGGAGTGAGAGGCTAGTATATGCACTGCGCATGGCCATGGATACCAGGCCCACTGTGGGATCACATTAGACGACACTGCGAGGTGTGATTTCGGGCAGCGTGGACGCACAGGCGCAGCCAGGACGACAACAAATGATGTCAGAGGACGGGCAGCGCAAACTGTGCATGGCCAAGGGATAACATAACAGCGCAGGGTCCATGACGGAATCAAACAACGCTAAGGAGGCAGCGCACGGTGCCAAGGGGGTAGCAATGACGGCTGTGCTGCGTCACATTACAAAGGAAAGTCCCACCTCCGGGACGGTTGGACGGTGTGAGGGGACACATTACATGAGTGTGTAGTTCAGCGTTTGCAAGGAGCATAATTTCAAGAGCGACCTTTCCCTTGTGCAGTATTAGTGCTGCACATGGTGGCTCTTTCAGTAACAAACGCCTAGGGGGGGGGGGGACAGGTCCCCTTACATTTTAGTTGTGCCAGCGTGGCGGTCGCATGACACGTTGCCGGATACACAGCTGGGGATCAGCTGACGTTACTGAACCCCAATAACAGAGGAGCGACTGTTGACTGTGCACACAGCACTTCCAGGCACCAACTGGCGGTGTTAGAGCCCAGGGACAGCAGGAGGAGCAGATTGGAGGTATTGCCGCACACACAGCTGGGGATCAGCTGACGTTACTGAACCCCAATAACAGAGGAGCGACTGTTGACTGTGCACACAGCACTTCCAGGCACCAACTGGCGGTGTTAGAGCCCAGGGACAGCAGGAGGAGCAGATTGGAGGTATTGCCGCACACACAGCTGGGGATCAGCTGACGTTACTGAACCGCAATAACAGAGGAGCGACTGTTGACTGTGCACACAGCACTTCCAGGCACCAACTGGCGGTGTTAGAGCCCAGGGACAGCAGGAGGAGCAGAGGAACAGAGTGTAGGCCGAAGCCTGATTGGAGCAAGTTGAAAGGAAACCTTTAACCCCCCCCCCCCAAGACGTTTGTAGCTGAAAGAGCCATGTTGTGCAGCACTAAGGATGCAAAAGGAAAAGGTTGCTCTTTTAATTATGCTCCTTGCAAACACCGAAGTAAACACTAAAAATGTGTCCCTTTATACCGTTAAACCGTTCCGGAGGTGCGAATTTCCTTCGTAATGGGACACAGCACAGCTGTCATTCCTATCCCCTTGATGCCGTGCGCTGCCTCCTCAGCGTTGTTTTAAGCTGCCACGGAGCCTGCGCTGTTCTGTTAGCCCTTGGCCATGCCCAATTAGCGCTGCCTGTCTTCTGACATAATTTGGTGTCAGGCTGTCAGTGCCTGTGCGTCCACGCTGCTCCAGATCCCACCTCGCAGTCTCATCTAACGTAATCCCACTGCGGGCCTTGGAACCATGGGCATGCACAGTGCATAACCTCGACTCTCACTCCCCTCCTTCCCTCTTCTTCAGACTGTGCGGTGTCACGGCCGTGGCATGCTAGGGATCAGCTGACGGCGCACAGTCTAAAGAAGGCGGAGGGAAATGAGCGAGAGCCCGAGGGGAAGATATGCACTGCGCATGCCCATGGATCCCAGGCCCGCAGTGTGACTCAATCAGAAGACACTGCGAGGCGGGATCTCGGGCACCGCGGCCGCACAGGCGCAGCCAGCCTGAGACCAAATTATGTCAGAAGACAGGCAGCGCAAATAGGGCATGCCCAAGGGATAACAGAACAGCGCAGGCTCCGTGACAGCTTAAAACAACGCTGAGGAGGCAGCGCATGGCACCAAGGGGGTAGGAATGACGGCTGTGCTGCGTCACATTACGAAGGAAAGTCCCAGCTCCGGGACGGTATAACGGTATCAGTGAACACATTTTATAAGTGTTAAGTTCTGCGTGTGCAAAGAGCTAAAAAAAAAGAGCTACCTTTTCCTTGTGCAGCATTACTGCTGCACAAGATGGCTCTTTCAGTAACAAACGACGGGGGGGGGGGGGACAGGTTCCCTTACATTTAGGTTGTTGTGCCAGCGTGGCGGTCGCAGGACACATTGCCGGCTACACAGCTGGGGATCAGCTGACGTTACTGAAACCCAATAACACTGGGTCGTATGTTTTTACTGTGCAGCCTGCACTTCTGAGCCGCAACTGGCGGTGTTGGAGCCCAGGAATAGCAGTTCAGGTGGTAGAAAGATGAACACAGCAGGAGACCTGGATGACACCCAATTACTTAATCAGGCAGAGGAGTGGCAAATTCCTGCGAGATCCAGGCCTGGTTCATTTTCAGGAAAGTAAGCCGGTCAACGTTATCGGAGGATAGTCGCATGCGACGGTCTGTTAGTACACCACCTGCGGCACTAAAGACACGTTCCGATAAGACACTAGCCGCAGGGCAAGCCAGCACCTCCAATGCATACTGGCTTAGCTCTGGCCATGTATCCAGCTTAGAGACCCAAAACTTGAACGGGGAAGAGCCGTCTGGGAGTACAGTAAGAGGGCAAGCCATGTAGTCTGTCACCATCTGACGGAACCGTTGCCTCCTGCTGACTGGAGCCGCCGGTGATGGTGTAGACATTTGGGGCGGGCACACAAAAGTGTGCCAGAGTTGTGCCATACTGGGCTTGCCTTGGGCAGAGGCACTGCTTCTGCTCCCTCTTTGGGCAGAGCCTCCCCCACTGCCTCGACGCACTGAGCTGCTTTGTAAAGCACTAGCAGCACTCCTCTCAGTTGGACAGGAGAAGATGATGGAATTCACCAGTGTGTCGTGGTACTCCCGCAATTTACGCTCCCGGGTCAACGCAGGGATGAGGTTTTGGACGTTGTCCCGGTAGCGAGGATCGAGGAGGGTGAACACCCAATAATCAGGCATGTTGAGAATGTGGTCGATGCGGCGGTCGTTTCTCAGGCACTGCAGCATGAAATCCACCATGTGCTGCAGAGTGCCAACCGGCCCAGAAACGCTGTCCCCTGCTTGAGACATGATCTCTGCCCGCTCGTCATCACCCCACCCTCGCTGTACACACTGACCACTGGACAATTGTGTCGCTCCCTCCTCTGGACGGAGCTCTTCCTCCTCCATTGACTCCTCCTCATCCTCCTCACAAATTGGCCCCTGCGTACCCCTTTGTGAGGAACCACGTGGCGCTGACTCTCCAGAAGCTGATGGAAAAGGTGACTCCTCATCCTCCACCTCTTCCACCACATCATCCCTTAACCCTTGCAAAGTTTGCTGAAGCAGGCAGATAAGGGGGACAGTCATGCTGACTAGTGCATCATCTGCACTTGCCATCCGCGTGGAATAATCAAAAGGACGCAAAACCTGGCAGACGTCCTTCATAGTGGCCCACTCTGTGGTTGTGAAGTCTGATCGGCGCTGACTGCGACTTCTTTGCGCCTGATGCAGCTGGTACTCCATAACTGCTTGCTGCTGCTCACACAACCGCTCCAACATATGTAACGTGGAATTCCACCGGGTAGGTAGGTCACATATGATGCGGTGTTCCGGAAGGCGGAATCGGCGCTGCAGAGCAGCAATGCGGGATCTGGCCAAGCTGGAACGCCGCAAGTGAGCACACTCTAGGCGGACCTTGTGCAGCAGGGCATCAAGATCCGGATAGTCCCTCAGAAAACTCTGCACAACCAAATTGAGCACATGTGCCAGACATGGGATGTGAGTGAGGTTGCCAAGGGCCAAAGCTGCCACCAGATTTCGGCCATTGTCACACACTACCATGCCTGGCTGGAGATTCGCTGGCAGTAACCACACATCGCTCTCCTGCTTTATGGCATTCCAGAGCTCCTGCGCTGTGTGGCTTCGATGCCCCAATGAAACTAGTTTCAAGACGGCCTGCTGACGTTTGGCCACGGCTGTGCTCATGTCGGTCATAGGTAAACGTTTACGGGTCCATGTGGGGGTGGACTGTGACGGATCCTGCAGAGAGGAATCAGAGGAACTGGTGTAAGAGGAGGAGTCGATGCGTACAGACTGGATTCCTGCAATCCTTGGAGTGGGCAGGACACGTCCTGCGCCACTCGCACGATCTGTACCTGGCTCAACAACATTAACCCAATGGGCAGTGAGGGAAACATATCGCCCCTGTCCATGCTGACTGGTCCACGCATCGGTGGTGAGGTGGACCTTGCTACTGACGGCGTTCAGTAGCGCATGTTTTATGTTTGCCTCAACATGCCTGTGCAGGGCAGGGACAGCCTGCCTGCTGAAGTAAAAGCGGCTGGGCACCTTGTACTGTGGGACTGCCAATGCCATCAAGTCACGGAAGCTGTCAGTCTCCACCAGCCTGAACGAGAGCATTTCCAGGGACAACAGTTTGGCAATGCCTGCATTCAGAGCCTGTGCTCGGGGGTGGTTGGCCGAGAATGCCCGCCTTTTCTCCCATGCCTGTACTACCGATGGCTGTAGAGTAGACTGGGAGTGTGAGGATGACTGGGAAGGTGGTGCTGTGGGTGGAATTACACAAGGTCTCTGGGAGGAAGCCAAACCAGCTGTGCGTGAGCTGGAGGAAGAGGCAACACGAGCTGAAGAGGTGGTAGCTGCCGCTGTTGGTTGGCCTACATCTTCAGTGTGTTTCTGTAACTCCACCGCGTGCCTGGTCCGCACATGTTTCCACATATTTGTGGTATTGAGGTTGCTGACATTTTTCCCTCTTTTTACTTTATGATGACACAGCTTGCATTTGACAAAACAAATGTCATCTGCAACTGTGTCAAAAAAGGACCAGGCACTGCAAGTCTTGGGAGCGCCCTTTTTGGCTTTGGAAAGAGACAGGCTCCTAACGGGTGCCAAAGTGGAGGCTACAGGCTCCGCAGTCTTCCCCCTCCCTCTCCCTCTTTGGCCCGTAAGAGGAAGCTCTTCCTCTGAGCTGCTCCCACCACCTTCCTGTTCCTCACGCCACGATGGGTCAAGGACCTCATCATCTCCACTACCCTCTGCCACCAACTGCTCCTCCTGGGTAGTCTCAGCAGCACAGTACGCACGAGAAAGCGGCACCTGAGTTTCATCATCAGATGCGTACTGCGCTGTGGTCACCGGAGGCACTGGCCCACCTGCCTCTTCAGAGTCAGAGAGAAAAAGGTGTTGGGCATCACTGCACACTGCCTCTTCTTCCATTTCTCCAATGCTGCTTGGCTGGCCCCCTGTTTCCAAGCCAAGAGATTCAGAGAACAGAAGTAGAGACGGCTCCTGTCCTGGGCTCTCTGACTGCCTGGCCAATTTGGCAGGTGGTGAAGAGACAGATGGCTGCTCTCCAGTGCTCTGTGCCTGAGAGGATGTGGCACTAACTGAAGTCGATGCCGAGGCGTTAGCTGCCATCCACCCGACAACGGCTTCAATTTGGTCTTCACGCAGCAGCGGTGCACGGCGCTCTCCGACAAAGCTGCGCATGAAGGACTGTTCCCTGCTGAAACTGAGTGACGACGAGACACCGGCGCCCGCAGCAGGCACAGAATCACCACGTCCTCTCCCTGCTCCTCTCCCTGCTCCGCGCCCACGCCCACGTGCCTTACTCCCTGCCCTCTTCATCTTGGTTGACAGATAAAGATAAGCAGAAAAGTACTAAGGCCTTAGTGTGCTTATTCCTGTAATGCTCCTCCTAACAGGTGTAAGAAACACTAATGTTGTAAATTGTGGACTAAACTTTATTATTTTTCAAATGTGGCCTACACAAGTGTAAGTTGTGTTTGGTGAACTTAACCTTTTTTTTGGTGCAAATCGGGCTACAGAGCTAGTTTAAATCACACGGAGACCGTGCAGACAGGAATTTTTTTTTTTTCAAATTTTAAACAGGCTGCACTATTTGAAAAAAAGGAAAATTTTTCTCAAGGTATGAGCCAGTAACGAACCCTGAGCTGAATCCAACCGGCTATGGCTGCACACAGACTACAGGGCGAGCTGGGCTCACACGGAGACCGTGCAGACAGCCGTAAACGGCGCTGCAAGGCCCAAAAACCCCCCTCTAGGTTATCCTATGTAGTGTTTTTCCACAATAGAGCTGGAGACTGGTGGAAAAACACTAATAGGAAATTTGAGAAAAAATGTGCAGCAGGCTGCACTAAGAGCAAAAAAGAACAACTGTGTGAGGCAGTGTGAACCCCCCCTGAGCTGAATACAACCGGGTATATGGCTGCACACAGACTACAGAGTGAGCTGCACACACACACACACACACACAGAGACCTTGCAGAACGCTGTTAAAACAGCGCTGCAAGGCAAGAGCAAGGTGAACAGTGAAGAACACACAGCGTTTTGCTAAATTAGCCTTTGGAAAGGAAAATAAAGCAATTAGCTAGCTCAACTGGCCCTCAGTTAGAACACAGCGTCCTGTCCCTAACTGAAATCACAGCAGAGTGAGCGCAAAATGGCGGCAGCGCTTTTTTATAGTGCAGAGTGACATCATTTCAGCAGCCAATCCAAGCCTTGCCAGTACTTACATGCCCACCATGCTAAACAGGATGTGCCCACACTTTCATTCATTCCTCATTGGCTGCTGCGTTCAATTTGAATTCTGGGAACTTCCGATTCCGGTATCCGATACGCGGGAAGTATCGGAATTCAGTATCGGAATTCCGATACCGCAAATATCGGCCGATACCCGATACTTGCGGTATCGGAATGCTCAACACTATTCTTTACACACCCAGTTGCGGTGTTGTGCCAGCAAGGGTCTAATCGGACTTCAATCCTAGTTGGGGTTGAGTTCGCTGACTACTTGCTCGCGCTCTATGTGCGGTACCGCGGTCCTGTGACGCAACAGGATCGCTTCCTTCACGCTGGGTGAAGTTTAACCCACGTGTGTATACTTATGAGTACCGCCATATAGTCCGTCATTACTTGGCAGCAGGTTCCATCTCTGCACGGTGGACCCCGGGCTGCGAACGCACCATACTCTATCTGTCTTATTATTTGGTGTGTTCCGCTAGCCCTAACATTACACTAGCGCCAGGGTCTGGCTAGTAATGACGGACAAACAGCAATCCTTGCGGTATATCCAGCAGCTGGAGGGTAGGTTGGCGGCTCTTGAGAGCGCAACCTCAGCTGTGGATGTTACCGCAGTTGCTGTACAGGCTGCTAGCGTGGCTGCAGCAACCCTGTCCATTGCCACCCCTGCTCCGACATTTTCTCGCCTCCCGCTGCCAGAAAAATTTTCTGGTGATAGCAAATTTTGTAGGGGATTTGTGAGTCAGTGCTCTATTCACCTCGAGCTCCTGGCTGCACGTTTTCCCACAGAGCGGGCTAAGGTGGGATTTATAGTGTCTCTCTTGTCGGACAGGGCGTTGGAATGGGCTACGCCGCTGTGGGAGCGTGGCGATCATGTGGTGCAGAGTGCTCCGCTGTTTCTGAGCACTCTGAAACAGGTCTTTTTAGGACCTCAAGTCACCCATGATACTGCGCTCCAACTGCTGGCATTAACTCAGGGTGAGTCCTTGGTCAGTCATTTTGCCGTCCAATTCCGCACTTTAGCTTCTGAGCTGGATTGGTCGGATAAAGCTCTTATCCCCATATTTTGGAGGGTCCTGGCTGACCACGTTAAGGACGCTCTGGCCACTAGGGAGATTCCTGCCACACTGGAGGAGTTAATAACTGTCTCCACTCGAATTGACCTCCGTTTTAACGAGCGGAGGTTAGAGCGAGCCCAGTGTAGGCAGAGGTTTCGGCTGGCTCCTACTTTGGCAAACCTCTGGAATCTCCGGTTCTGGTTCCTGAGTCACATGAGGCCAGGGAAGTGTCACAAGCGGGATCTAAGTCCCGGACCGCAGGTGCACTCAAGATCTGTCATGTATGCCAGCAGTCGGGACATCTAGCCACCAGATGTTCTCAGCGGTCGAGGAAACGTCAGCGTCTAGTGGTAGTAGGTGGAGGTGCACTAGACACGGCGACGTTTGCCTCTAAATTGTCCTTTAAGGAGACAATTACTATAGGCTCATTCTCCCACTCGGTAGAGCTCTGCGTGGATTCTGGGGCGGAGGGCAATTTTATGTCTTCTGCCTTCGCCCAACGTCACGCAATACCCCTGGTTATGCTAGCTCAACCAGTAACGGTACAAGTGGTGAATGGGTCGACACTGCCCTCACAGATAACACACCAGACCATCCCTTTTACTCTGTCCATGTCGCCATCTCATCAGGAGATTATATCTCTGCTCGTCATTCCTGAGGGAATTGATGAGGTCCTTTTGGGAATACCTTGGCTACGGTACCACTCTCCTCATATCGAGTGGTCCTCTGGCAGAATCCTGGGATGGGGTGAATCTTGTGGGGGTAGGTGTCAGAGGGAGTGCGTTTAGGTTGCTACTACTGAGGTACCCGCAGATCTTTCCTCTCTCCCCAAGCAGTATTGGTCTTATGCAGACGTGTTCTCCAAAAAGGCGGCGGAGATCCTTCCGCCCCATCGCCCCTATGACTGTCCTATTGATCTCTTGCCTGGTGCTGAGCCTCCCCGGGGTCGAGTCTATCCGCTATCTCTCCCGGAGACGGAGGCAATGTCACAGTACATCCAGGAAAATCTGGCAAGAGGATTCATTAGGAAGTCAGTGTCACCTGCTGGGGCAGGGTTCTTCTTCGTGCAGAAGAAGAATGGGGAACTACGTCCATGCATAGACTACAGGGGTCTTAACGCCATCACCGTTAAAAATAAGTATCCTTTGCCCTTGATATCTGAGCTCTTCGATAGGCTTCGGGGAGCAAGGGTATTTACTAAACTAGATCTGCGGGGTGCTCACACCCTGATTCGCCTCCGTGAGGGGGACGAATGGAAGACGGCTTTTAACACCAGGGATGGGCACTATGAATATCTGGTGATGCCCTTCGGGCTTTGTAATGCCCCGGCCGTTTTCCAAGACTTTGTGAACGATATCTTCCGGGATATGCTTTCCACCTCGGTCGTAGTCTATCTGGATGATATTCTCATCTACTCTCCAGATATTGACTCCCACCGGAGAGATGTTTGCAAAGTCTTCGACCTCCTACGGGCAAACTCCCTCTATGCCAAGTTGGAGAAGTGTATGTTTGAGCAGGAGTCCTTACCTTTCCTAGGCTACATCATCTCTGCCCAGGGATTGGCTATGGATCCTGCTAAACTACAGGCTGTGATGGACTGGCAGGAACCCCATTCTCTTAAAGCGGTGCAGTGCTTTATGGGGTTCATTAATTATTATCGCCAGTTCATTCCGCACTTCTCAACTTTGGTAGCTCCCTTGGTTGCCCTCACCAAGAAGGGGGCGAATCCCAAATTGTGGTCTGAGGAGGTCTCCAAGGCCTTTAACTCTATTAAGTCACACTTCGCTAGCGCTCCCATCCTACATCGCCCCGATGTTGATAAGCCATTTATCATGGAGGTGGATGCCTCTTCTGTTGGTGCTGGAGCAGTCCTCTTCCAAAAGGATGCTCAAGGTCGGAAGCATCCTTGCTTCTTTTTCTCCAAGACCTTCTCACCAGCAGAGAGGAATTATTCCATCGGGGACAGGGAGTTGCTAGACATGAAGTTGGCTTTCTCGGAGTGGAGACATCTCTTGGAGGGAGCACGTTTTCCCTTCCAAGTCTTCACAGACCATAAAAATTTGGTGTACCTGCAGACAGCCCAGCGGTTGAATTCTCGCCAGGCCAGATGGTCCTTATTCTTCTCCCGGTTTCATTTCACCCTCCATTTTCTTTCTGGGGAGAAGAACATTCGGGCCGATGCTCTCTCTCGCTCCGTTGTGTCATCTGCGGAGGAGGAGGAGGAGCCTCGGCTTATTGTCCCCACCGAGAGCTTGAGAACTGTAGCCCCGGTTTCGCTAGAGTCTGTGCCCCCGGGCAAGACTTTTGTTCCATCCAGTTTGCGACCGGAGGTTCTCTCTTGGACACACTCGTCCAGGGTGGGTGGACATTTTGGTACCAAAAGGACATCTGAGTTACTAGCGAGGACATACTGGTGGCCGCATATGGCTCGTGATGTCGCAGAGTATGTTCGGGCGTGTCTCTCTTGCGCCAAGAACAAGACTCCTCGGCAACGGGCAGCTGGTTTGCTTTATCCTCTGCCGGTGGCGGACAGGCCCTGGGAGATGGTCGGGATGGACTTTGTGGTGGGCTTACCCAAGTCTCGTAACTGCACCATTATCTGGGTGATCACCGACCATTTTTCCAAAATGGTGCACTTGGTGCCTCTTCCACGGCTACCTTCTGCACGGGCGTTGGCTGTTTTGTTCGTCAAGCATATCTTTCGCCTACACGGTATGCCAGACAAAATTGTTAGTGACCGGGGTCCCCAGTTTGCGTCTCGATTCTGGAGAGAGCTTTGTCGTCTACTCAGTATTGAGTTAAATCTCTCTTCGGCATATCATCCCGAGACAAATGGGTTGGTAGAGAGGGCCAACCAGACCTTGGTCACATATTTACGACATTTTGTTTCTGCCAGGCAGGATGACTGGGCATCCTTGCTACCGTGGGCAGAGTTTGCACTTAACAATGCCGTAGCCGACTCCACCGGTCAGACTCCATTCCTCCTAAATTACGGCCAGCATCCGCGTGTTCCTGTGCCTTCTGCTGACTCCAGGGTGGCAGACTGGGCTGTGGAGGCACGGGACATTTGGGACCGCACGCAGGATGCTCATCGGTGCCCTGCTCCGACCTTTGCTCCTGGCGACTTGGTGTGGCTCTCCGCCCGTAACATCAGGCTGCGAGTTGAGTCCACAAAGTTTGCTCCTCGCTACTTGGGTCCCTTCAAGGTTCTCGAACGGGTTAATCCTGTGGTCTACCGTTTGGCTTTTCCTCCACGCTTGGGTATCACTGACACCTTTCATGTGTCCCTCTTGAAACCCGTATACATGTCCTGGTTTTCCGAGTCATCTGCCGGGACATCGGGTTCGTCTACGGACGATTACGAGGTGAACGCTATTTTGGGGTGCAAGGTGGTACGCGGCAAAAAGTTCTATCTGGTGGATTGGAAGGGTTATGGCCCGGAGGACAGGTCATGGGAGCCTGCTGAAAACATTCGGGCCCCACAGCTCATTGCTGCCTTCGAGCGTAGCGAGGCCCAAGGAGGGGGGGCCCTAGGAGGGAGGGTAATGTTAGGTCTCGAGTTCCCGCTTCTGCACAGGGGGAATCTCGAGCCATCTCCGCTGCGGTCTCCCATTCTCATCCAGCCGCAGTGGAGTCTGCTCAGCAAGGACGTCGGTCCCAGTGTCTTGCTCAGTCTCACTCTGTACAGAGAGTTACTGCTGCTTCTTCAGCTTCTGCCATTAAAGCCAGTGCTGGTCAGCAGCGAGCGGACTTCTCTGGGACTAAGTCCTTGTCTGCACACACTGAGCATGCCCAGGGCAAGATCTCCCGTTGGAGATCGAGGGTCATGTGCTCAGGCTCTGCAGCACATTCCATTGGTCCTCTTGGCAGGTCTTGGAAGGGCAAAGTTTCTGTGGCCACTTCCTGTGCTGCAACTATATAAACTGCGCATGACCGCACGGCCATGCGCTAGTGTACAATTGTTAATGTGTGTATGTTGTGAGTGCAAGTCATCCTTGGATACCCCTACCCTATTGAATGTCTGTTCGCGGAAGGAGTATGGTTGCTATCTAGCGCCCGACTTAGCCTACAGCACTAATCACACATTACAGCGTCCAGTTGCTGTGACCGCCAGTACGGCGCCGTGCACTTCCTCTGTGCTTTCCTTACCCAAGCCTGGGTGGTTAGTGGCGTTCGTCAGTGCGGCACTGCATGCACTCTTGTGCCTTAAAATTGTTGTTTAGTTTCTTTACACACCCAGTTGCGGTGTTGTGCCAGCAAGGGTCTAATCGGACTTCAATCCTAGTTGGGGTTGAGTTCGCTGACTACTTGCTCGCGCTCTATGTGCGGTACCGCGGTCCTGTGACGCAACAGGATTGCTTCCTTCACGCTGGGTGAAGTTTAACCCACGTGTGTATACTTATGAGTACCGCCATATAGTCCGTCATTACTTGGCAGCAGGTTCCATCTCTGCACGGTGGACCCCGGGCTGCGAACGCACCATACTCTATCTGTCTTATTATTTGGTGCGTTCCGCTAGCCCTAACAACAATGACCCTAAGAATACCTCCAAATAATCAAAATAATGGCTTCACCAGAAGAAGATCAAAATTTTGGAATATCGCAGCCAGAGCCTAGAACTGAATACAATTGATATTATGTGGGTGGCCTGAGGAGGGTTCTATACACAGGAGATGCCTGCGCAATCTGAAAGGTTTATAGCGCTACTGCAAGTACGAATGGGCAAAGATTGACAATTCTAGATGTACCATGCTGATTGACTGATACCCAAATAGACTGAATATTGTCTTAAATTTTACGGGTACTACAACAAAGTATTAGTTTAAGGGTATGGCTATGCACATTTACAGTGTCGGACTGGAGTGCCAAGGACCCACCGGTAACATTGACTTTGGGGGGCCCACTTTTCACCTGCATACAAATATTACACTACCCTCATTCACAAATTTACCTATATCTCTAAATAATAACAAACTGGGTAGATTGGTTAATGAATGATGAGATGCTGTTTTTTTCTGTACAGAGTAAAACAAGTGAATTATGACAAGTACTGCCCATACAGGTGTGTTGGGTGCGAAGATCTGTACAGGGCCCTCCGGGTGATACCTCTGTTCCCCTATCAGCTAGTCCGAGCCTGCACATTTATATGACTACATTATTTTAGTTCTTTATTTTTCATTTTCCAACCGAAAAAATTTCAGTTTGTTTTTTAATTGAACTGTATAGTTTATGGGTGACATTAAGGGTGGAAAAAAATGAAATTATTCTTCCTGGTATGTTGTTTTTACATGACAATAACCTGACTTAACAGGGTGAGTAGACTTTTTATTTTCACTATATATATGTGTGTCTCTCTGTGTGAAACAGTTTTGAAAAAAAGAAATAAATGATAAACAAATCCCATTACCAGAAATATAAAAAAATATGAAAAATGGGTGGGGCAAAAATGGAAAAAATTGACAAGTAAATAAAAGGGTTTTCTCGTGCTTTTTCTTCAGGAGTGCACCAATCCTCTTCCTCCCAGCTTCCAGTTAGACAAGAAGCAATGCACTAAAGCAGTGTTCCTCAAATGTAGTCCTTAAGGCCCACCAAAAGATCATATTTTTAGGATTTCTTTGGGGATTTCTTTCCTTTTAGTATTACACAGGTGATAATTCCATCACCTGTGCAATACTAAAGAAATCATAAGAACATGATCTGTTGGTGGGTCTTGAGGACTGGAGTTGAGGAACATTGTGCTAAAGGAAGATTGACAGTTTGAGCCAAGCTGCTGCCCGGAACTGAGAATGCTTCTTTGTTATTAGCATAGGCAGCTTTGCCACTATAGCATCAAAGAAGTGCAGGCGCTTTGCAAGTGCAAGCTAACCAGCTCCAGTGATCCAGTCATCTTCAGAGCAGCACTTACTGTAGCTGTATAGTAAAAGGCTTGGGACATGTACTCCTTGCCTAGGAAATCAGTCATTGCACTAGCCAATGAACTGTAAGCTTCCCTTCATTCATGAGAACAAAGATGATTTGTAATAAATAAATAGCTTAGTTGCTTGTTTTTACAAGCTCTTTGCAATTTTAACCATTTACGAACAAAGGACAACAACTTTAAGGCTTTTTTATACTTGGTCATTAAAGAGTTAAATGTTAAATAAATGATGCTGTCCTTAAAGGGATACTGCCGACACATTTGACTTATTTAAACTATTAATATGGGCATGCAGATTATAGAATGCTGAAAGAAGTTCTACCTGTTTGTCTCATAGCAAATACCTTGTTGCTGAGAAGTCATACTGTTTAGGTCTTCATTTAGATGTCCATGCTTCAAATAAGTGTGATATTAGTGTGATAATCCTTGCCCACCCCAGCATACTCCTACCTACTGCACATTCAGAAATATACATGCCATTAACCCTCATACACTTTCAGACTCTCTACACTCATCATTGTCCCCAATCTCTTCTTTTTCCTGTCCTGATCTGGCTGTACATCACTTCAATAGCACTCTTAGAAGCACCCTTGACCAAGTAGCACCCCTCATCCTCAGAACCTCCAAACACAGAGTGAAACAGCCCTGGCTCACATCGCAAACCCGATTTCTCCAGTGATGCTCTAGGTGTGCTGAACGCTTATTGAGGAAAACACGTACACCAGAAGACTTCATACACTTCAAATTTATGTTAAGGACCTATAAATATGCCCTTCACCACGCCAAACAGACCTACTTTCCCACCCTGATCTCCTCACTAGCCAACAACCCCAAGAAACTTTTTGACATCTTTCACTCCCTCCTCAGGCCAAAAGCACAAGCCCCTATCACAGACATTTGTGCTGATGACTTGGCCTACCACTTTATAGAGAAAATAGACAATATCCATCATGAAATCCACTCCCAATCACCAAGTTCAGTGACTCCCATCCCTCCCTGCATTTCCCCTGGCTCACTCTCCACATTCGATCCCATCACAGAAGAAGAAGTCTCCAGGCTTCTCTCCTCTTCTCGTCCGACTACATGCACCACCGACCCCATTCCCTCACATCTCCTACAGTCTCTCTCTCCAGTCGTCACAACTCACCTAACTACAATCTTTAATCTCTCCCTCTCCTCTGGCATTTTCCCCTCCTCCTTCAAACACTCTGTCATTACTCCATTACTAAAGAAATCCGCTCTTGACCCATCCTGCCCAAATAAATACAGACCGGTCTCCAATCTCCCCTTCATCTCTAAACTCTTGGAGCGCCTGATATACTCCTGCCTTACCCGTTACTTCTCCACTCACTCCCTCCTAGACCCTTCACAGTCCAGTTTCCACCCCCTACATTCAACTGAAACTGCACTCATCAAAGTGACCAATGAGCTTCTGACAGCAAAACATAACAGTGACCACTCTCTGCTCATTCTTCTCGACCTTCCTGCAGCTTTCGACACTGTTGGCCATCCTCTCCTACTCTTTAAGCCCCAGTCACTAGGCATTAAGGACACTGCTCTCTCCTGGCTCTCTTCCTACCTTTCTGACCGCTCCTTCAGTGTTCTGTTCTCTGGCTCCACTTCATCTCCCCTTCCTCTCACTGTCGGGGTACCTCAGGGCTCAGTCCTTGGCCCCCTTCTCTTCTCCCTCTACACAGCCCCAATTGGACAGACCATCAGCAGCTTTGGCTTTCAGTATCATCTTTATGCTGATGACACACACCTATACATGACATGCGCTGACCTTACCCCCACTGTACTACAGAATGTCACTGACTGCCTGTCCGCAATCTCCAACATCATGTCCGCTCTATATCTGAAACTCAACCTTTCCAAAACTGAACTTCTTCTGCTCCCGCCATCTACTAACCTCCGTAAATCTGACATTTCCCTCTCCGTGGGTTGCACCATAATAACACCCCGGCAGCAGGCACGGTGTCTGGGTGTTATGTTTAACTCCGATCTCTCCTTCACCTCCCATATACAATCTCTTGCCCGTTCGTGCCGCTTACACCTAAAGAACATCTCTAGAATCCGCCCTTTTCTCACCATGGAAACAACAAAAACCCTCACTGTCGCCCTGATCCACTGCCGCCTGGACTACTGTAACGCTCTATTAATTGGCCTCCCCCTCACGCGACTTTCCCCTCTCCAGTCCATCCTTAATGCAGCAGCCAGGGTCGTCCATCTGGCTAATCGTTACTCGGACGCGTCCGCTCTTCGCCAGTCGTTACACTGGCTGCCCATTCATTACAGGATACAATTCAAAGTACTTGTTCTCACCCACAAAGCTCTCCACAGTGCGGCACCCCCTTTCATCTCCTCCCTTATTTCTGTCTATCGGCCTAACCGACCGCTGCACTCTGCAAATGACTTTGGACTAACCTCTGCACTAATCCGTACCTCCCACTCCCGACTCCAAGACTTCTCCAGTGCTGCACCAATCCTCTGGAATGCTCTGCCCCAAGATATTAGGACCATCCACAATTTGCATAGTTTTAGGCGCTCACTCAAAACACATTTGTTCAGAGCAGCCTACCACGTTCACTAATCAAACTCATTTTATGTTTGTGTGTGTGTGTAGCCCATTCACTATCTCCATCTATCCCCCACCCCCTGAAGATGGCTGGACCATCATTGTAAATACATCATTGTAAATACACACCTGTGCTTTGTATCTCCCCACCTCATTGTAGATTCTAAGCTCTCATGAGCAGGGTCGTCTTATTTCGCTTTAATTATTGTATTGTTAACGTTGTTACCGTATTTTTCCGACCATAAGACACACTTTTTTTCCTCCAAATTTGGGAGGAAAGTGTGGGTGCGTCTTATGGTACGGATGTAGCATGTGGGGAGGGGGGCAGCAGTGAGTGGGATCGCACTGTTATCCCA
This sequence comes from Ranitomeya imitator, assembly GCF_032444005.1. NCBI lineage: Eukaryota > Metazoa > Chordata > Amphibia > Anura > Dendrobatidae > Ranitomeya > Ranitomeya imitator. The sequence continues at coordinate 328,733,157 of NC_091287.1, read as the reverse complement.
CTTCAGGATGTCCCTGCTGCCCAGAATCAGCGCTGGAGAAACCATGTGCTCCCGATGATTAAGTGCAGTGAATATTCATTAACGGCTCCCCGCCCACCTATCAGCTGAGCGGTGAGCCGGGAGCAGCAAATGCTTAAGCAGGGACACACATGGCTTCTGCAGCGCTGATTCCTGCAGCAGCCTGGGAGGTCTGTGTGTCCGGGGGAGAGGAGGCAGCAGCAGGGGCCAGAGGAGAGAGGAGATCGCTGCATACCTGCCTGCCATGCCTGGGCTGGACGCTGAGTTCTCTGCAGGAGGACCTGTGATGATGTCAGGACTGGGCGGGCTGGAGCATCACATGGCAGCTCAGAGCCCTCCCTCTTCCTGACATCATCACAGGTCCTTCAGGCTCTCCAGTCTCCACTAGAATCTGCAGCTTCCTCATAACCTGTTCTGTGGAAAGGAAAGCAGTCATGGGATGCTCCAGCTTTAACCTCACCACAGTGTGGCTGGCTGCCACATTTAAGAGGTTAGTCTTTACAAAACACACTAATGCACTCTGCCACTCCTTTGGTGAACTATAACTCCCAGCATGTCATAGGATCTGCAGGACATGCTGGGAGTTATAGTTCTCCCATGGGATTTTAAAGCAGCACTCCAGTGTTATTTTGCAGTGCTGGAGTGGTGCTTTAAATATAAGCCCTGTGCCCCCATTCTTATACTCACCCTCCAGCATCTTCATATAGTGCATTACAGACACCGCACTGGTCCCACAGCTTCCAACATAATAACATACTATTATATATAATAACACCACATATAATAGTATGTCATTTATGTTATTAAATATTTTACCACATTTTTTAGCTTCAAATATTTTTTTTCCCTATTTTCCACCTCTAAAACCTGGGTGCGTCTTATAGTCCGAAAAATACGGTACTTATGATTGTTGTGTTTGAAACTGTTAAACTGTAAAGCGCTGCGGAATATGTTGGCACTATATAAATAAAGATTATTATTATTATTATTATTATTATATTACTGTTATTTCACTTATAGAACATGTACCCATTAAATTCTATGGGTCTGTATGGTGTCGGCAAAAAAATCATAGAGATATGCTTTTCATTGATGGTTTTTATGGGTTGCTGTTAATTCCTGGGTCCCACAAGTATAGGAGTGCTTGAAAATCACAGACAGCACACATAGCCATCTGTGTGCAACGTGTGTGCTGTCCATTTTTTAACATTGTAATGAATAGGAGAAGCTTTACCATTTATTTTTATTGCATTTGAGAAAATCACTGATTAAACACTGATGGTAAATACTGATGGTAAATAAAGTCACCAGTAACCTATTAACCTCCAAGATCAAGGGACACTACTCTGTCCTCCTCCTCCTGGACCTGTCCTCTGCCTTTGACACAGTGGACCATTCCCTATTACTACAGACCCTCTCATCACTTGGCATCACAGACTTGGCCCTATCCTGCATCTCGTCATACCTAACAGACCGGAGATTCAGCGTCTCCCACTCACACACCACCTCCTCACCTCGCCCTCTATCTGTCGGAGTCCCGCAAGGTTCAGTTCTAGGGCCCCTGCTCTTCTCCATTTACACCTTTGGCCTGGGACAGCTCATAGAATCTCACGGTTTTCATTATCATCTCTATGCTGACGACACGCAGATCTACATCTCTGGACCAGATATCACCACCCTACTAACCAGAGTCCCTCAATGTCTGTCCGCTATTTCATCCTTCTTCTCCGCTAGATTTCTAAAACTTAACATGGACAAAACAGAATTCATCGTCTTTCCCCCATCTCACGCGACCCCCCCAACAAACCTATCCATTACAGTAAATGGCTGCCCACTCCTCCCAGTCCCACAAGCTCGCTGTCTCGGGGTAATGCTTGACACTGATCTCTCCTTCAAACCACATATCCAAGCCCTTTCCACTTCCTGCCGCCTTCAACTCAAAAATATTTCACGGATCCGTACATTCCTAAACCAAGAATCTGCAAAAACCCTAGTCCATGCCCTCATCATCTCCCGCCTCGACTACTGTAAGCTCCTGCTCTGTGGCCTCCCCTCTAACACTCTCGCACCCCTCCAATCTATTCTAAACTCTGCTGCCCGACTAATCCACCTGTCCCCCCGCTATTCCCCGGTCTCTCCCCTCTGTCAATCCCTTCACTGGCTCCCCATTACCCAGAGACTCCAGTACAATACCCGAACAATGACATATAAAGCAATCCACAACCTGTCTCCTCCATACATCTGTGACCTCGTCTCCTGGTACTTTCCTGCACGCAACCTCCGACCCTCACAAGATCTCCTTCTCTACTCCCCTCTTATCTCCTTTGCTCACAATCGCATACAAGATTTCTCTCGCGCATCACCCCTACTCTGGAACTCTCTACCACAACAAATCAGACTTTCACCTACCATTGAAACCTTCAAAAATAACCTGAAGACCCACCTCTCCCGACAAGCCTACAACCTGCAGTAAGCACCGATCCACCAAACCGCTGCACGACCAGCTCTACCCTCGCCTACTGTATCCTCACCCATCCCTTGTAAATTGTGAGCCCTCGTGGGCAGGGTCATCTCTCCTCCTGTACCAGTTGTGACCTGTATTGTTTAAGATTATTGTACTTGTTTTAATTATGTATACCCCTGCTCACATGTAAAGCACCATGGAATAAATGGCGCTATAATAATAAATAATAATAATCCCCATGTTATTGTATGGGGCTGTGTACTTGTCCGATATTTTCCTCAGACCGACATGATTTGCCTCTGGCACTTTCCCATTCATGTCTATTGGTTGTTGGGAAACATCGGACAGGATATAAAAGAACTGACATTATAGAGGAAGTGAAGAATTTTTTTCTCTCTACCTCCGAGAAAATTGGATAAAACTCTGATCACGCTCTGATCAGAGTCTAATGAGAGTGTGATTAGCATAATCAAACTGATTTTCTAAGATTTTGAGAAAATGGTCTTCTAACCCTAGTCTTAAAAAAGTGAGTTGCAGCTTCCAGCTAACTTTTCTATGTGTAGGTTTACTTTTACCTAAATTCATTATCTTTGTGACATTAACTTTAAACAAAATCAACATCTACTCATCATACAAGTGCTAAAATATATGGGTTCAATATCTGTACCTTAACATTCTAAATTACTTACATACATATTATACTTTCTCTTCTGGATTATCTACAGATCCTCAGCGGAGATTAATTGGATATGTGGCATTTATTCCGAGCACTACTTGCTGATACGACAAAGACTTTACTAACGTGAAATAGACTGGAGTGGTTGAACATGATGAATACTGAATTACTTATAGAAGAGCCTCTTTAATGTGAACCTGTCTAGGAAAAACAATTTCCAATAAGCCAACAAACAATTGTTGAAGCCGTTAAATAAAAAATCTGCAAACAGATGAAAAATGTAGTCAATCAAAATATTGGCGGTTTTAAGGAAATCATTTTTTCTTGAGTGGATTTGAGATCTCTGGCCAGGAGCCAATAGTAGATATCACTGCCAATATGATGACAGCTACTCGTTATCTCACAAGATGAAAGTGTTCTTCATATAAAAGATTACAAATAACATTAAACAACAATCTCCATGGTGCCTGCTTCACAAAATCTGAGCTAAGTGTCTGGTACTACAAAGATTTTTTTTTAGAGCCGACACGGAGATAAAAAATTATTTACATCTGATTCTCCTATTCTAATGGTTTAATGTGAAAGAGGTAACAATCATTAAAAAAAAAAATTATGTATATATGTATACATGTATGTATACATATATGCTGTGTATTTATATACCATATATATATATATATATCTATATGGATATATATATATATATATATATATAGATAGATATATATATATATATATATATAGATATAGACACATACATATGAAATATATCACGCTATGCGCTTCTGATCAGTAGGGAGCTGAGCTATAAGATCCCTGATGATTGGTGAATACAACTCTGTGAGGTGCACAGGTCCTGTATAAGCTGTGCATGCCGTAGATGTAACTTTATGGGTCCATCCAATGCCTGTTGATGAGAGAGGTGTAGAAACCCATAGACTTACTATTGAACCCTCAAACTGTTTTATGCACATAGCTTATGGGAAAGCTATGGATTTCACAGCAGTGTTTCAACCAATTGGTGGGGTCTCAGGACCCACGGTGAAGGAGTACAGGCGTTCAGAGTGATGAGCCCTGGTTCATGCAGTCTTTCTAAAGACAGCCAGGCCAGTGAATGAGAGCACTCACATGTCTTCACAGGCTCCATTATTTTAACTACTTTCACTGCTATCCCTAGGAGATTATCCCACTTTTAGAGTGACATTTGTTCCTCCACCTTTGCCACTATGGTTTACTAGCATTCTTCCTTTTTCCTTCTTCCTCCTACTCGTCTACCTGTGCTATCCTGCTGGCATTTGCACCAGTAATATACCCTGAGGTTCTAATACTTCCCTTGTCCTAACCCTTCCCAGAAATTACCATACACTTGCCTAGCATCTCAAAGGACTGTTGTCCTATATGCCGCTCAAGCTAAGCTTGTATGAACTGTCCCTGCATATATCATGATCCATGTCCTTATGGATTATATTGTATATATTGTGCATATATTGTACATGGGGTATATGGGGTATCTAGATAGAGGTAGCACCTCTGGTGGAGTGCTTGCCGTGTCCTCTTTGGACTGCTCTTCCATCTTTGGTCCTCATCTGATGCTCAACTCTCACCTGTACCTCCAAGTAGCTGCTAGCATGCGACAGCGGGTACACCCCGGAACACCGCCTCGGCAGGCGGGCCAAACCAGATGAGGGTAGCTTTGGGTTTCTTTGAGACCTACAGTGATTTTCAAGGGTTTGCCTACCCTTGCATGTGAAGACTGGATATGGCAGACTGTGCGGAAGAAACCAAGGTTCAACGGACAGACAAGCGATTTCCAGCACAGTGTTGTGGAGCGCTGAGTGGGCGCAGCAAGGCACATATAGGACACTGCTGGCCATCCACTGCACCCTGACCTATCTCCAGTTGTCTCGCTTAGCTCTTGCCACTGGGGCTCGATAGGTACGGGCGAGAGAGTGAGGTTGACGACTGCGCAACTCCTCCTCACTTTAATCCAAGTCAAGCGCAAGTCATGACTTCAACCACTGCATAACAAAAAGTCCTGTGGCGATGGGAGAGTGGCAAAGCAGCAGGTGTGGAGTCACTGGAAGCTGTAGTCACGAACCTGCACACAGGCGGCCCAGGCCATATGGTCGCTCTCTACTGGACCGAAGCAGCAGTGGAGTTCAGCAGCCTCCTGGGTGTCTGAGCAGTCCTGTTCAGGATCACTCTGCTCACCTCAATCGAGGAAGGGGCTAGAAAAGGTGCCTCAAACATAGTCTGCTTCATTTCACCTGGCCAGCCTACCGCAGCTGGCGGGTTTCCCATACAGCGGTCGACACACAATAAAGAAAAAGAAAATGATGATACTCAACCTTGGCACATGGAATGTGAGAACTCTGCTGGATAATACCAAGGCAGACAGACCAGAGAGAAGAACGGCATTGGTTGCTCGGGAGCTAGCTCGTTACAAGGTTGATATAGCAGCTCTCAGCGAAACACGCCTGGCAGACAAGGGTCAATTGACAGAGCATAGTGGTGGATATACATTCTTCTGGAGTGGTCGAGGCAGCACTGAAAAACGAGAAGCAGGCGTGGGATTTGCTATCAAAACTCATCTTGCTCGTAAACCTACCTGGCTTCTGGAGGGCATCAACGACCGTCTGATGACATTTCAGCTCCCACTTACAAACAAGAAACGCGCGACTCTGATCAGTGCCTATGCTCCCACGTTGACTAATCCGGATGACATTAAAGATAAGTTCTATGATGAACTTGACACACTTATTTCAGCAATCCCACAGGCAGACTGTTAGGAGTCGAGTTTCCTCTGCTGCACAGGGGGAATCTCGATCCGTATCTGCTGCGGTCTCCCATTCGGTATCGGCCGCAGTGGGCTCTGCTCAGCGGAGACGTCGCTCCCAGCGTCTCGCTGGGGCTGATTCGGTGCATAGGGTCACTACTGCCTTTTCTGGCTTTCCTATGGTACCCTGCACTGATCTGCGGCGAGCGAGCCTCTCTGGGACTAAGTCCTTGTTTACTCACACTGAGCATGCCCAGGGCAGGGTCTCCCATTGGAGGTCGAGGGCCACATGTTTAGTCACATGCTCAGGTGCTGCAGTACATTCCATTGGTCCTTCTGGAAGGTCCTGAAAGGGCAAAACATGCTCAGGTACTGCAGCACTTTCCATTGGTCCTTCTGGAAGGTCCTGAAAGGGCAAAAACTTCAGTAGCAGCTTCCTGTGCTGCAACTATATAAACTGCGCATGACCGCACGGCCATGCGCTAGTATCGTCTTTTGCTATATGCTTTGCGCCAATGTGGTCATGTGTTTGTATGTGTTCAGGGACCCGGCTGAAATAAGCCCCTAGAATGCTGGCACCTCCGGCGAGGAGATTGTGTATAAATGTGTTCAGGGACCCGGCTGAAATAAGCCCCTAGAATGCTGGCTCCTCCGGCGAGGAGATTGAGTATGCATGCATGACCACTCACTGCTCACATCTGGGTAGTTGGCCTGTGCCTCTGTGAAAGTCTAACAGGGCACAGAGCTCACCTCTCGCGGTTACTCTGTGAAGCTAACAGAGTTAGTATATACCGCCATATAGAGCCGCCATTATTTAGCAGCAGGTACTTTCCTGCACGGTGGATCCCGGGTTGCGAACGCACCAATTCCTTTTAATAAACAATATCTTTGGTGCGTTCCGCCAACCCTAACAGTATACTAGCGCCAGGATCTGGCTAAGTAATGGCGGATGAACAGCGATTGCAGGGGTACATCCAGCTGCTGGAGGGCCGGTTGGCGTCTCTTGAGCATGCAACCTCGGCGGTGGATGTTACCGCAATAGCTGTTCAGGCTGCTAGCGTGGCTGCAGCAGCTTTACCCACTGCCACCTCTGTTCCGACCCTATCTCACCTTCCTTTGCCTGAGAGATACTCTGGGGACAGTAAGTCCTGTAGGGGTTTCGTGAGCCAATGTGGTATACACCTCGAGCTTCTGGCTGCACGTTTCCCTACTGAGCGGGCAAAGGTGGGATTCATAATCTCTCTCCTGTCGGACAGAGCGTTGGAGTGGGCTACGCCGCTGTGGGAGCGCAACGATCATGTGGTGCGGAGTGTTCCTAGGTTTCTGGACACTCTGAAACAGGTCTTTTTAGGACCTCAAGTCACCCATGATACAGCGCTCCAACTGCTGGCTTTGACTCAGGGTTCAACCATGGTCAGCCATTTTGCTGTTCACTTCCGGACATTAGCGTCTGAGTTGGAAACCCTCATTCCCGTATTTTGGAGGGGGCTGGCTGACCATGTGAAGGACGCTTTGGCCACTAGGGAGATTCCCGCCACACTGGAGGAGCTCATAGCCGTATCTACTCGTATTGACCTCCGTTTTAACGAGCGGAGGTTGGAGCGAGCCCAGTGTAGGCAGAGGTTTCGGCGGGCTCCCACCTTCGCCAAACCTTTGGAATCTCCAGTCCAGGCATCCGAGTCACACGAGCGGGATCCAAGTCTCAGTCTGCCCGTGCACATAAGGTCCGTCATGTTTGCCAGCAGTCAGGACACCTTGCCTCCAAGGGTCCTCAGCGGTCGGGGAAACGTCAGCGTCTAGTGGCAGTTGGAGGAGGTACACGGCGACGTTTGCCTCAAAGTTGTCCTTCAAGGGGACAATTACCATAGGCCCATCCACTCTTATGGTCGAGCTATGCGTGGATTCTGTGGCAGAGGGTAACTTTATGTCTTCCGCTTTTGCCCAGCGTCACGCAATACCCTTGGTGATGCTCGCCCAGCCGGTAACCGTCCGAGTGGTAAATGGGTCAACACTACCTTCACAGATTACCCACCAAACCATTCCTTTCACGCTATCTGTGTCTCCATCACATCAGGAGATAATCTCCCTATTAGTCATTCCTGAGGGAATTGATGAGGTCCTGTTGGGGATACCATGGCTTCGCTACCATTCTCCTCATATTGAGTGGTCCTCTGGGAGAATTTTGGGTTGGAGTAAATCTTGCGAGGGTAGATGTCTGAGGGAGTGCGTTCAGGTTGCTACTACACAGGTACCCGCAGATCTTTCCTCTCTCCCCAAGCACTATTGGCCCTATGCAGACGTGTTCTCCAAAAGAGCTGCGGAGACCCTTCCGCCTCACCGCCCCTATGACTGTCCTATTGACCTCTTGCCTGGTGCTGAGCCTCCCCGGGGTCGAGTCTATCCGTTATCTCTCCCGGAGACGGAGGCAATGTCCCAGTACATCCAGGGGAATCTGGCAAGAGGATTCATTAGGAAGTCAGTGTCACCGGCAGGGGCAGGGTTCTTCTTCGTACAGAAGAAGACTGGAGACTTACGTCCATGCATAGACTACAGGGGTCTTAACGCCATCACCGTTAAGAACAAGTACCCACTACCCCTGATATCTGAGCTGTTTGATAGGCTACGGGGAGCGAGGGTATTTACAAAGTTAGATCTGCGGGGTGCTTACAACCTGATTCGCATCCGTGAGGGGGATGAATGGAAGACGGCTTTTAACACCAGGGATGGGCACTATGAATATCTGGTGATGCCCTTCGGGCTCTGTAATGCCCCAGCCGTTTTCCAAGACTTTGTGAACGACATCTTCCGGGATATGCTCACCACCTCGGTCGTAGTCTATCTGGATGATATTCTCATCTTCTCTCCAGATATTGACTCCCATCGGAGAGATGTTCGCAAAGTCTTCGACCTCTTACGGGCAAACTCCCTCTACGCCAAGTTGGAGAAGTGTGTGTTTGAGCAGGAGTCCTTGCCTTTCCTTGGTTATATCATCTCTGCCCAGGGTTTGGCTATGGATCCTGCCAAGCTACAGGCTGTAATGGACTGGCAAGAACCCCATTCTCTTAAAGCGGTGCAGCGCTTTATGGGGTTCATTAATTACTATCGCCAGTTCATTCCACACTTCTCAACTTTGGTAGCTCCCTTGGTTGCCCTCACCAAGAAGGGAGCAAATCCCAAGTTGTGGTCAGAGGAGGTCTCCAAAGCCTTTCTCTCGATCAAGTCACACTTCGCTAGCACTCCCATCCTACATCACCCCGATGTTGATAAGCCATTTATCTTGGAGGTGGATGCCTCATCCGTTGGTGCTGGAGCAGTCCTTTTCCAAAAGGATGCTCAAGGTCGGAAGCATCCTTGCTTCTTCTTCTCCAAGACCTTCACACCAGCGGAGAGGAATTATTCCATCGGGGACAGGGAGTTGCTGGCCATGAAGTTGGCTTTTTTGGAGTGGAGACATCTCTTGGAGGGAGCTCGCTTTCCCTTCCAAGTCTTCACTGACCACAAGAACTTGGTGTATCTGCAAACGGCCCAGCGGCTGAATTCTCGCCAGGCTAGATGGTCCCTGTTCTTCTCCCGGTTCCATTTTACTCTCCATTTCCTCTCCGGGGAGAAGAACGTTCGTGCTGATGCTCTATCCCGCTCCGTGGTGTCATCGGAGGAGGAGGAGGAGGAGCCTCGGCTTATTGTCCCTTCTGAGAGCCTGAGAACTGTAGCTCCGGTTTCGCTAGAGTCTGTGCCCACGGGCAAGACTTTCGTACCAGCTAACTTGCGAACGGAGGTTCTCTCTTGGGCTCACTCCTCAAGAGTGGGTGGGCATTTTGGGACCAAGAGGACATCTGAGCTTCTAGCGAGAACATACTGGTGGCCGCATATGGCCCGAGATGTCAAGGACTATATTCAGGCGTGCGTTTCTTGCGCCCAGAATCGGTCTCCTCGGCAACGGCCTGCTGGGTTGCTTTACCCTCTACCGGTGGCAGACAGGCCCTGGGAGATGGTCGGGATGGACTTTGTGGTGGGTCTACCCAAGTCGCGTGGCTGCTCCATTATTTGGGTTGTCACCGACCACTTCTCCAAGATGGTGCATTTGGTGCCGCTTCCTCGGTTACCCTTAGCACGGGCCTTGGCGGTGTTGTTCATTAAACACGTTTTTCGTTTGCATGGTATGCCTGATAAGATTGTCAGCGATCGGGGTCCCCAGTTCGCATCTCGGTTTTGGAGAGAGCTCTGCCGTTTACTCAGCATAGAGTTAAACCTCTCCTCTGCATACCATCCCGAGACGAATGGGTTGGTGGAGAGAACCAACCAGACTCTGGTGACATATTTGTGACATTTTGTCTCTGCTAGGCAGGATGACTGGGCATCTTTGCTACCTTGGGCGGAATTTGCCCTGAACAACGCCGTAGCCGATTCCACTGGTCAAACTCCTTTTCTCCTTAATTACGGCCAGCATCCGCGTGTCCCTGTGCCCATGCCCGTGTCATCCACCGATTCTAGGGTGGCAGACTGGGCGGTGGAGGCACGTGACATCTGGGACCGCACACAGGATGCCATCCGGGCCTCCAAGGAGAGAATGAGGGTTTCGGCTGATACACACCGGCGCCCCGCTCCGGTCTTTGCTCCTGGCGACTTAGTGTGGCTCTCCGCCCGTAACATCAGGCTGCGAGTTGAGTCCACTAAGTTTGCTCCTCGCTACATTGGCCCGTTTAAGGTTCTGGAACAGGTCAACCCTGTGGTCTACCGTTTGGCTATTCCTCCACGACTTGGTATCACCGATACTTTCCACGTTTCCCTCTTAAAGCCTGTTCATTTGTCCCAGTTTTCCGAGTCATCTGCTGGGACATCGGGTTCATCCACGGATGAGTTTGAGGTGAATGCTATTGTGGGGTGCAAGGTGGTACGTGGCAAGAAATTTTATCTGGTGGACTGGAAGGGTCACGGCCCAGAGGATAGAACCTGGGAGCCTGTGGAGCACATTCGGGCTCCGCTGCTTATCGCAGCTTTTGAGCGTAGTGAGGCTCAAGGAGGGGGGGCCCTAGGAGGGGGGGTAATGTTAGGAGTCGAGTTTCCTCTGCTGCACAGGGGGAATCTCGATCCGTGTCTGCTGCGGTCTCCCATTCGGTATCGGCCGCAGTGGGCTCTGCTCAGCGGAGACGTCGCTCCCAGCATCTCGCTGGGGCTGATTCGGTGCATAGGGTCACTACTGCCTTTTCTGGCTTTCCTATGGTACTCTGCACTGATCTGCGGCGAGCGAGCCTCTCTGGGACTAAGTCCTTGTTTACTCACACTGAGCATGCCCAGGGCAGGGTCTCCCATTGGCGGTCGAGGGCCACATGTTTAGTCACATGCTCAGGTGCTGCAGTACATTCCATTGGTCCTTCTGGAAGGTCCTGAAAGGGCAAAACATGCTCAGGTACCGCAGCACTTTCCATTGGTCCTTCTGGAAGGTCCTGAAAGGGCAAAAACTTCAGTAGCAGCTTCCTGTGCTGCAACTATATAAACTGCGCATGACCGCACGGCCATGCGCTAGTATCGTCTTTTGCTATATGCTTTGCGCCAATGTGGTCATGTGTTTGTATGTGTTCAGGGACCCGGCTGAAATAAGCCCCTAGAATGCTGGCACCTCCGGCGAGGAGATTGTGTATAAATGTGTTCAGGAACCCGGCTGAAATAAGCCCCTAGAATGCTGGCTCCTCCGGCGAGGAGATTGAGTATGCATGCATGACCACTCACTGCTCACATCTGGGTAGTTGGCCTGTGCCTCTGTGAAAGTCTAACAGGGCACAGTGCTCACCTCTCGCGGTTACTCTGTGAAGCTAACAGAGTTAGTATATACCGCCATATAGAGCCGCCATTATTTAGCAGCAGGTACTTTCCTGCACGGTGGATCCCGGGTTGCGAACGCACCAATTCCTTTTAATAAACAATATATTTGGTGTGTTCCGCCAACCCTAACACAGACAAGCTCATTATACTTGGAGACTTTAATGCCAGAGTGGGAACAGACCATCAAAACTGGGAAGGGGTCATTGGGAGACACGGCACTGGCAAGTGTAACAGTAATGGCCTGCTGCTCCTCAAGATGTGTGCCACACATGACCTTGTCATCACCAACACCTTATTCCGCTTACCCACCCGCAAGAAGACATCATGGATGCACCCACGCTCGAGGCATTGGCATCTCATTGATTAGATCATTGCCAGGAAAAGGGATGAGATGGACTTTAGAGTGACGAAGGCCATGTGTGGTGCAGACTGCTGGACTGACCATCACCTCATTGTATCTCAGTGCAGGCTCCGGCATCCTGCCTGCGAGGAGACCCCAAGGGCAGAAAACGACAAAGAGGCTGAATATCTATAAGCTGCAAAATAAAAGAATTGCAAGGGAATTTGCCAATGACCTTGATGGCAGACTGTTAAATATACTACAGGCAGAGGAGATTGGCGTTGAGGAACAGTGGACAATTCTGAGAGATGCTGTTTATAATACTGCTCTGGAGCATCTTGGATCAGCAACCAGAAATAATCAAGACTGATTCGATGAAAACGACGAGGAACTAAAGACACTCCTAGAAGAGAAACATCAGCGGTATAAGGTGTACCAAAATGACCCCACGTCGTTAGCTAAGAAAGGTGCCTTTACCAACATAAAAAGAAAGGTACAAATCAAGCTACGCGAGAATGAAAGACAACAATCAGCAGGAACGTCACTGGGGAGGACGTGTACTGTACACACATATATGGTCTGCTCTGCAGTGCACTGGTGTAGAACTAATATTACCATTATATGGTAACTCTTTGCTGATAATATCAATCTTAGTACAGTGCCTTTGATTAAAAGAGTTGTCTAAGCTTGAAGGAAAAATCTGCAGTCACTCCATGTGACTGCATACTTGTGAAATCGTATGCATGGGGTCAAATGACAGCCTGCTCTCAATGCCGACACTGGAGAATCCTGATGTGTGCTCTGTGATTATTCAGAAGTCTGAAGTCACATAGACTTTAACCTCAATTCTGGACAACCCTATTAACAATCAGTATTATCAATACTGCATATGTCTGTAATATTTGGTTATGGTTTGTTGGTATTTGTCTTTTATATTGCAATTTTATGACTTCGATATTATTATTATTCAATCTTATATAGTGGAATGATTGGTATTATTAGAAATATTTGTCTTGTAGTAAATCTTGATTTCATCCAAGCAGAGTAATATTAGTAATAGCTATCCCCATCTGGGATTTGGGGGTGAGGACGGTATGAGTCTGGTTGTTTTCAAATGCCAGGGTTGAATTTCAGTCCCAGTTGGTCCCTGATATCCAATCACTTCCATGCTTAAGTCACCTGCACCTCCAAGACATCTAGAATCTTTCTGTAATGGCGCTGCAAGATGTCGTAAAGAGGCAGCCTTTGGGGGCGCTAGCGGGAGCGCAGGGAGAGGGAGGAATGAGGTACGCAGTGCACACAGGACCTGAACTAGGCAGGTCACGTGATCACTGCAGGAATGATGGGGGCGGAGCTAACACACAAGAATGGAGGGTCTACAAAAAACACAGGGCACAGAGTGCTAAGACAGAGACGTAGTCAAAGGACAATCTGAGGGTCAGGAGTCAGACAGGAGCAAGGTACCAAGGGGCAAAACAGCAGATTAGTCAGAGACAAGACAAGGGGTCAGAAAGCCAGGACAGACAGAGAAGTACAAAGCAGAAAACAGGGGCAGTAGTCAATCAGGAGTAGTAGTCAGGGGCAAACCGGGTCATGGACAGCAAGACAGACACGCACAGAGTCACAACGATTATAGATGAATAACCTGGCTCAGCTATCTCAAACCGAGTAGACGGAAGTATAACGACTCAGAACCCAGGAACTACCAGCATTAAATAGCCACCCCAGAACCAAAGATAGGCGGACTAATTTAACTCAGACCTGACCAGGAAGGAGCCAGAACCAGCCCATCCAGAATCATGACACTTTCCTTTTCTTACCAAGGAAACTTTACAAACTCTATGGCACCAATGTATCAAATCTTTGACTACAGAAAATGGGTGTAAAAAGCTTTGAAAATCAAAACATTTTAGGGCAACGTGAGGCATTTTCACACAATTTTCGCCCAGCTCCAGCAAAGTGGGTGGAGTTGTGGCAAGACGGGTGTGTAATAAGTAGTGTTGAGCATTCCGATACCGCAAGTATCGGGTATCGGCCGATATTTGCGGTATCGGAATTCCGATACTGAATTCCGATACTTCCCGCGTATCGGATACCGGAATCGGAAGTTCCCAGAATTCAAATTGAACGCAGCAGCCAATGAGGAATGAATGAAAGTGTGGGCACATCCTGTTTAGCATGGTGGGCATGTAAGTACTGGCAAGGCTGGGATTGGCTGCTGAAATGATGTCACTCTGCACTATAAAAAAGCGCTGCCGCCATTTTGCGCTCACTCTGCTGTGATTTCAGTTAGGGACAGGACGCTGTGTTCTAACTGAGGGCCAGTCGAGCTAGCTAATTGCTTTATTTTCCTTTCCAAAGGCTAATTTAGCAAAACGCTGTGTGTTCTTCACTGTTCACCTTGCTCTTGCCTTGCAGCGCTGTTTTAACAGCGTTCTGCAAGGTCTCTGTGTGTGTGTGTGTGTGCAGCTCACTCTGTAGTCTGTGTGCAGCCATATACCCGGTTGTATTCAGCTCAGGGGGGGTTCACACTGCCTCACACAGTTGTTCTTTTTTGCTCTTAGTGCAGCCTGCTGCACATTTTTTCTCAAATTTCCTATTAGTGTTTTTCCACCAGTCTCCAGCTCTATTGTGGAAAAACACTACATAGGATAACCTAGAGGGGGGTTTTTGGGCCTTGCAGCGCCGTTTACGGCTGTCTGCACGGTCTCCGTGTGAGCCCAGCTCGCCCTGTAGTCTGTGTGCAGCCATAGCCGGTTGGATTCAGCTCAGGGTTCGTTACTGGCTCATACCTTGAGAAAAATTTTCCTTTTTTTCAAATAGTGCAGCCTGTTTAAAATTTGAAAAAAAAAATTCCTATTAGTGTCTTTCCACTCGTATCCAGCTAAATAGTGGAAAAACACTATATAGGATAACCTAGAGGAGGGTTTTTTGGCCTTGCAGCGCCGTTTACGGCTGTCTGCACGGTCTCCGTGTGAGCCCAGCTCGCCCTGTAGTCTGTGTGCAGCCATAGCCGGTTGGATTCAGCTCAGGGTTCGTTACTGGCTCATACCTTGAGAAAAATTTTCCTTTTTTTCAAATAGTGCAGCCTGTTTAAAATTTGAAAAAAAAAATTCCTATTAGTGTCTTTCCACTCGTATCCAGCTAAATAGTGGAAAAACACTATATAGGATAACCTAGAGGAGGGTTTTTTGGCCTTGCAGCGCCGTTTACGGCTGTCTGCACGGTCTCCGTGTGAGCCCAGCTCGCCCTGTAGTCTGTGTGCAGCCATAGCCGGTTGGATTCAGCTCAGGGTTCGTTACTGGCTCATACCTTGAGAAAAATTTTCCTTTTTTTCAAATAGTGCAGCCTGTTTAAAATTTGAAAAAAAAAATTCCTATTAGTGTCTTTCCACTCGTATCCAGCTAAATAGTGGAAAAACACTATATAGGATAACCTAGAGGAGGGTTTTTTGGCCTTGCAGCGCCGTTTACGGCTGTCTGCACGGTCTCTGTGTGAGCGCAGCTCGCCCTGTAGTCTGTGTGCAGCCATAGCCGGTTGGATTCAGCTCAGGGTGCGTTACTGCCTCATACCTTGAAAAACAATTTCCTTTTTTTCAAATAGTGCAGCCAGTTTAAAATTTGAAAAAAAAAATTCCTATTAGTGTCTTTCCACTCGTATCCAGCTAAATAGTGGAAAAACACTATATAGGATAACCGAGAGGAGGGTTTTTTGGCCTTGCAGCGCCGTTTACGGCTGTCTGCACGCTCTCCGTGTGATTTAAACTAGCTCTGTAGCCCGATCTGCACCAAAAAAAAAGTTAAGTTCACCAAACACAACTTAACACTTGTGTAGGCCACATTTGAAAAATAATAAAGTTTAGTCCACAATTTACAACATTAGTGTTTCTTACACCTGTTAGGAGGAGCATTACAGGAATAAGCACACTAAGGCCTTAGTACTTTTCTGCTTATCTTTATCTGTCAACCAAGATGAAGAGGGCAGGGAGTAAGGCACGTGGGCGTGGGCGCGGAGCAGGGAGAGGAGCAGGGAGAGGACGTGGTGATTCTGTGCCTGCTGCGGGCGCCGGTGACTCGTCGTCACTCAGTTTCAGCAGGGAACAGTCCTTCATGCGCAGCTTTGTCGGAGAGCGCCGTGCACCGCTGCTGCGTGAAGACCAAATTGAAGCCGTTGTCGGGTGGATGGCAGCTAACGCCTCGGCATCGACTTCAGTTAGTGCCACATCCTCTCAGGCACAGAGCACTGGAGAGCAGCCATCTGTCTCTTCACCACCTGCCAAATTGGCCAGGCAGTCAGAGAGCCCAGGACAGGAGCCGTCTCTACTTCTGTTCTCTGAATCTCTTGGCTTGGAAACAGGGGGCCAGCCAAGCAGCATTGGAGAAATGGAAGAAGAGGCAGTGTGCAGTGATGCCCAACACCTTTTTCTCTCTGACTCTGAAGAGGCAGGTGGGCCAGTGCCTCCGGTGACCACAGCGCAGTACGCATCTGATGATGAAACTCAGGTGCCGCTTTCTCGTGCGTACTGTGCTGCTGAGACTACCCAGGAGGAGCAGTTGGTGGCAGAGGGTAGTGGAGATGATGAGGTCCTTGACCCATCGTGGCGTGAGGAACAGGAAGGTGGTGGGAGCAGCTCAGAGGAAGAGCTTCCTCTTACGGGCCAAAGAGGGAGAGGGAGGGGGAAGACTGCGGAGCCTGTAGCCTCCACTTTGGCACCCGTTAGGAGCCTGTCTCTTTCCAAAGCCAAAAAGGGCGCTCCCAAGACTTGCAGTGCCTGGTCCTTTTTTGACACAGTTGCAGATGACATTTGTTTTGTCAAATGCAAGCTGTGTCATCATAAAGTAAAAAGAGGGAAAAATGTCAGCAACCTCAATACCACAAATATGTGGAAACATGTGCGGACCAGGCACGCGGTGGAGTTACAGAAACACACTGAAGATGTAGGCCAACCAACAGCGGCAGCTACCACCTCTTCAGCTCGTGTTGCCTCTTCCTCCAGCTCACGCACAGCTGGTTTGGCTTCCTCCCAGAGACCTTGTGTAATTCCACCCACAGCACCACCTTCCCAGTCATCCTCACACTCCCAGTCTACTCTACAGCCATCGGTAGTACAGGCATGGGAGAAAAGGCGGGCATTCTCGGCCAACCACCCCCGAGCACAGGCTCTGAATGCAGGCATTGCCAAACTGTTGTCCCTGGAAATGCTCTCGTTCAGGCTGGTGGAGACTGACAGCTTCCGTGACTTGATGGCATTGGCAGTCCCACAGTACAAGGTGCCCAGCCGCTTTTACTTCAGCAGGCAGGCTGTCCCTGCCCTGCACAGGCATGTTGAGGCAAACATAAAACATGCGCTACTGAACGCCGTCAGTAGCAAGGTCCACCTCACCACCGATGCGTGGACCAGTCAGCATGGACAGGGGCGATATGTTTCCCTCACTGCCCATTGGGTTAATGTTGTTGAGCCAGGTACAGATCGTGCGAGTGGCGCAGGACGTGTCCTGCCCACTCCAAGGATTGCAGGAATCCAGTCTGTACGCATCGACTCCTCCTCTTACACCAGTTCCTCTGATTCCTCTCTGCAGGATCCGTCACAGTCCACCCCCACATGGACCCGTGAACGTTTACCTATGACCGACATGAGCACAGCCGTGGCCAAACGTCAGCAGGCCGTCTTGAAACTAGTTTCATTGGGGCATCGAAGCCACACAGCGCAGGAGCTCTGGAATGCCATAAAGCAGGAGAGCGATGTGTGGTTACTGCCAGCGAATCTCCAGCCAGGCATGGTAGTGTGTGACAATGGCCGAAATCTGGTGGCAGCTTTGGCCCTTGGCAACCTCACTCACATCCCATGTCTGGCACATGTGCTCAATTTGGTTGTGCAGAGTTTTCTGAGGGACTATCCGGATCTTGATGCCCTGCTGCACAAGGTCCGCCTAGAGTGTGCTCACTTGCGGCGTTCCAGCTTGGCCAGATCCCGCATTGCTGCTCTGCAGCGCCGATTCCGCCTTCCGGAACACCGCATCATATGTGACCTACCTACCCGGTGGAATTCCACGTTACATATGTTGGAGCGGTTGTGTGAGCAGCAGCAAGCAGTTATGGAGTACCAGCTGCATCAGGCGCAAAGAAGTCGCAGTCAGCGCCGATCAGACTTCACAACCACAGAGTGGGCCACTATGAAGGACGTCTGCCAGGTTTTGCGTCCTTTTGATTATTCCACGCGGATGGCAAGTGCAGATGATGCACTAGTCAGCATGACTGTCCCCCTTATCTGCCTGCTTCAGCAAACTTTGCAAGGGTTAAGGGATGATGTGGTGGAAGAGGTGGAGGATGAGGAGTCACCTTTTCCATCAGCTTCTGGAGAGTCAGCGCCACGTGGTTCCTCACAAAGGGGTACGCAGGGGCCAATTTGTGAGGAGGATGAGGAGGAGTCAATGGAGGAGGAAGAGCTCCGTCCAGAGGAGGGAGCGACACAATTGTCCAGTGGTCAGTGTGTACAGCGAGGGTGGGGTGATGACGAGCGGGCAGAGATCATGTCTCAAGCAGGGGACAGCGTTTCTGGGCCGGTTGGCACTCTGCAGCACATGGTGGATTTCATGCTGCAGTGCCTGAGAAACGACCGCCGCATCGACCACATTCTCAACATGCCTGATTATTGGGTGTTCACCCTCCTCGATCCTCGCTACCGGGACAACGTCCAAAACCTCATCCCTGCGTTGACCCGGGAGCGTAAATTGCGGGAGTACCACGACACACTGGTGAATTCCATCATCTTCTCCTGTCCAACTGAGAGGAGTGCTGCTAGTGCTTTACAAAGCAGCTCAGTGCGTCGAGGCAGTGGGGGAGGCTCTGCCCAAAGAGGGAGCAGAAGCAGTGCCTCTGCCCAAGGCAAGCCCAGTATGGCACAACTCTGGCACACTTTTGTGTGCCCGCCCCAAATGTCTACACCATCACCGGCGGCTCCAGTCAGCAGGAGGCAACGGTTCCGTCAGATGGTGACAGACTACATGGCTTGCCCTCTTACTGTACTCCCAGACGGCTCTTCCCCGTTCAAGTTTTGGGTCTCTAAGCTGGATACATGGCCAGAGCTAAGCCAGTATGCATTGGAGGTGCTGGCTTGCCCTGCGGCTAGTGTCTTATCGGAACGTGTCTTTAGTGCCGCAGGTGGTGTACTAACAGACCGTCGCATGCGACTATCCTCCGATAACGTTGACCGGCTTACTTTCCTGAAAATGAACCAGGCCTGGATCTCGCAGGAATTTGCCACTCCTCTGCCTGATTAAGTAATTGGGTGTCATCCAGGTCTCCTGCTGTGTTCATCTTTCTACCACCTGAACTGCTATTCCTGGGCTCCAACACCGCCAGTTGCGGCTCAGAAGTGCAGGCTGCACAGTAAAAACATACGACCCAGTGTTATTGGGTTTCAGTAACGTCAGCTGATCCCCAGCTGTGTAGCCGGCAATGTGTCCTGCGACCGCCACGCTGGCACAACAACCTAAATGTAAGGGAACCTGTCCCCCCCCCCCCCCGTCGTTTGTTACTGAAAGAGCCATCTTGTGCAGCAGTAATGCTGCACAAGGAAAAGGTAGCTCTTTTTTTTTAGCTCTTTGCACACGCAGAACTTAACACTTATAAAATGTGTTCACTGATACCGTTATACCGTCCCGGAGCTGGGACTTTCCTTCGTAATGTGACGCAGCACAGCCGTCATTCCTACCCCCTTGGTGCCATGCGCTGCCTCCTCAGCGTTGTTTTAAGCTGTCACGGAGCCTGCGCTGTTCTGTTATCCCTTGGGCATGCCCTATTTGCGCTGCCTGTCTTCTGACATAATTTGGTGTCAGGCTGGCTGCGCCTGTGCGGCCGCGGTGCCCGAGATCCCGCCTCGCAGTGTCTTCTGATTGAGTCACACTGCGGGCCTGGGATCCATGGGCATGCGCAGTGCATATCTTCCCCTCGGGCTCTCGCTCATTTCCCTCCGCCTTCTTTAGACTGTGCGCCGTCAGCTGATCCCTAGCATGCCACGGCCGTGACACCGCACAGTCTGAAGAAGAGGGAAGGAGGGGAGTGAGAGTCGAGGTTATGCACTGTGCATGCCCATGGTTCCAAGGCCCGCAGTGGGATTACGTTAGATGAGACTGCGAGGTGGGATCTGGAGCAGCGTGGACGCACAGGCACTGACAGCCTGACACCAAATTATGTCAGAAGACAGGCAGCGCTAATTGGGCATGGCCAAGGGCTAACAGAACAGCGCAGGCTCCGTGGCAGCTTAAAACAACGCTGAGGAGGCAGCGCACGGCATCAAGGGGATAGGAATGACAGCTGTGCTGTGTCCCATTACGAAGGAAATTCGCACCTCCGGAACGGTTTAACGGTATAAAGGGACACATTTTTAGTGTTTACTTCGGTGTTTGCAAGGAGCATAATTAAAAGAGCAACCTTTTCCTTTTGCATCCTTAGTGCTGCACAACATGGCTCTTTCAGCTACAAACGTCTTGGGGGGGGGGTTAAAGGTTTCCTTTCAACTTGCTCCAATCAGGCTTCGGCCTACACTCTGTTCCTCTGCTCCTCCTGCTGTCCCTGGGCTCTAACACCGCCAGTTGGTGCCTGGAAGTGCTGTGTGCACAGTCAACAGTCGCTCCTCTGTTATTGGGGTTCAGTAACGTCAGCTGATCCCCAGCTGTGTGTGCGGCAATACCTCCAATCTGCTCCTCCTGCTGTCCCTGGGCTCTAACACCGCCAGTTGGTGCCTGGAAGTGCTGTGTGCACAGTCAACAGTCGCTCCTCTGTTATTGGGGTTCAGTAACGTCAGCTGATCCCCAGCTGTGTGTGCGGCAATACCTCCAATCTGCTCCTCCTGCTGTCCCTGGGCTCTAACACCGCCAGTTGGTGCCTGGAAGTGCTGTGTGCACAGTCAACAGTCGCTCCTCTGTTATTGGGGTTCAGTAACGTCAGCTGATCCCCAGCTGTGTATCCGGCAACGTGTCATGCGACCGCCACGCTGGCACAACTAAAATGTAAGGGGACCTGTCCCCCCCCCCCCCTAGGCGTTTGTTACTGAAAGAGCCACCATGTGCAGCACTAATACTGCACAAGGGAAAGGTCGCTCTTGAAATTATGCTCCTTGCAAACGCTGAACTACACACTCATGTAATGTGTCCCCTCACACCGTCCAACCGTCCCGGAGGTGGGACTTTCCTTTGTAATGTGACGCAGCACAGCCGTCATTGCTACCCCCTTGGCACCGTGCGCTGCCTCCTTAGCGTTGTTTGATTCCGTCATGGACCCTGCGCTGTTATGTTATCCCTTGGCCATGCACAGTTTGCGCTGCCCGTCCTCTGACATCATTTGTTGTCGTCCTGGCTGCGCCTGTGCGTCCACGCTGCCCGAAATCACACCTCGCAGTGTCGTCTAATGTGATCCCACAGTGGGCCTGGTATCCATGGCCATGCGCAGTGCATATACTAGCCTCTCACTCCCCTTCTTCACGCTTCTTCAGACTAGGCGGCGTCAGCTGATCCCTAATAGCATGCCACGGCCGTGACGCCGCACAGTCTGAAGAAGCAGGAAGGAGGTGAGTGAGAGGCGATGATATGCACTGCGCATGCCCATGGATCCCTGGCCCGCAGTGGGACTACATTAGATGACACTGCAAGGTTGGATCTCGGGCAGCTTGGACGCACAGGCACTGCCAGCCTGACACCTACATGATGTCAGAAGACGGGCACCGCTAACTGTGCATGGCCAAGGGATAACATTACAGTGCGGGCTCCGTGACAGAACCAAACAACGTTGAGGAGGTGGTGCCCGGCACCAAGGGGGTTGGAATGACGGCTGTGCTGTGTCACATTACAAAGGAAAGTCCCACTTCCGGGATGGTTTGACGGTGTGAGGGGACACATTATATGAGTGTGTACTTCAGCGTTTGCAAGGAGCATAATTTTCGGAGCCACCATTTTCCATGTGCAGTATTACTGCTGTACAAGATGGCTCTTTCAGCAACAAATGCCTGGGGGGGGGGGTTAAAGGTTCCCTTTCAACTTGCTCCACTGCAGGCTTCGGCCTACACTCTGCTCCTCTTTGATTCCCTGGGTTTCAACACTGTCAGTTGCCACCTGGAAGTGTTGTCTACACAGAAAAAAACACTAGGTGATGTGTCAGTGGGGTTCAGCACCGCCAGCTGTTCCCCTGCTGTGTAGTCGGCAACGTGTCCAGCACAAGCCACGCTGGCACAACAGAACAAAAGCTGCCACCAGTGCAGGCTTCGGCCTACACTCTGCTCCTCTCCTCCTCCTGCTGACCCTGGGCTCAAACACCGCTAGTTTTTGCCCGGAAGTGCTAGCTGCACAGAGAAAAACACCAGCCAATGTGTTAGTGGGGTTCAGCAACGCCAGCTGTTCCCCTGCTGTGTAGCCGGCAACGTGACCTGCAAACGCCATGCAGGCACAGGAACTGAAATTAAAAGGGAACCTGGCCCCACCCCCCCAGGTGTTTCTATGTATAACAGCCACCTAGTACAGCAGTACTGCTGCATTTGTACAAGGTGGCTGACTTTTTCTCCTTGCCCACGTGGAACTCAACACGTACAAAATGTGTCTCATTGAGACCATTCCACTGTCCCTGAGGTGTGACTTTCCTTTGTAATGATACGCAGCACCCCCCTTGGTAGCGTTTCCCGTCTTTTGTCATCATGGTTAGCTGGCTGCGCCTGTGCATCCGCCCTGCTAGAAACAACGCCCCTCGTTGTCATATTTATTTTGTCAGCGAGGGTGTGGTTTATGGGCACGAGCAGTGCATATGTTCGCCTGTCTTAACTCATCTCCTTCTGCCTTCTTCAGACTGTGCGGCCTCCTGGCCGTGGTAGGCGATAAGGGATCAGCTGAGGCCGCCCAGTCTGGAGCAGGTGTAAGGACATGTGTAAGCGGCAAACCTATTTACTGCACAAGGCCACGAATCCCAGCCACGCAGTGTGATTTTTTGAAAACACACTGTGGGTCTGGGATTCATGTCCATCGCTAACCGCAACGGCCGACATGAAATGAGGTCAGAAGACAGGAAGCGCTCACAGCGCATGGCCAAGGGATCACAATAGCGCAGACTCCTGTACAGCAAATAACAACGCTCAGGAATCTGCGCCCAGTACCTAGGTGCAAATTTTGACACCTGTGCTGCGTCTCGTTAAAAAGACAAGTCACGCCTCCACAACTGTTTGACAGTATAATGGGCTAAATAGTGTACGTGTTTTAGTCAGCGTGTGCAAGGAGCAAAACAAATAGAGCAACCTTTTACTTGTGCAGCATTAATGCTGCACAAGGTGTGGCTCTTGTACCTTGCAACACCTGAGGGGGGGGTTAAAGGTAACCTTTGAAATTGGTTCAACTAGGCTTCGGCCTACACTCTGCTCCTCTACTCCTCCTGCTGACCCTGGGCTCAAACACCGCTAGTTTTTGCCCGGAAATGCTAGCTGCACAGAGAAAAACACCAGCCAATGTGTTAGTGGGGTTCAGCACCGCCAGCTGTTCCCCTGCTGTGTAGTCGGCAACGTGTCCAGCACAAGCCACGCTGGCACAACCGACCAAAAGCTGCCACCAGTGCAGGCTTCGGCCTACACTTTGCTCCTCTCCTCCTCCTGCTGACCCTGGGCTCAAACAACGCCAGTTTCTGCCCGGACATGCTAGCTGCACAGAGAAAAACACCAGCCAATGTGTTAGTGGGGTTCAGCACCGCCTGCTGTTCCCCCGCTGTGTAGCCGGCATCGTGTCCAGCACAAGCCACGCTGGCACAACCGACCAAAAGCTGCCACCAGTGCAGGCTTCGGCCTACACTTTGCTCCTCTCCTCCTCCTCCTGCTGACCCTGGGCTCTAACACCGCTAGTTTTTGCCCGGACATGCAATCTGCACAGAGAAAAACACCAGTCAATGTGTCAGTGGGGTTCAGCAACGCCAGCTGTTCCCCTGCTGTGTAGCTTGCAACGTGACCTGCAAACGCCACGCAGGCACATGAACTGAAATTGAAGGGAGCCTGCCCCCCACCCACAGGTGTTTCTATGTATATCAGCCACCTTGTACAGCAGTACTGCTGCATTTGTACGAGGTGGCTGACTTTTTCTCCTTGCCCACGTGGAACTCAACACGTACAAAATGTGTCTCATTAGAGACCATTACAATGTCCCTGAGGTGTGACTTTCCTTTGTAATGACACGCAGCACCACCCTTGTTAGCGCTGCCCGTCTTTTGACATCATTGGTTAGCTGGCTGCGCCTGTGCATCTCCCCTGCTCGAAACAACGGCCCTCGGTGTCTTATTTTTTTGGACAGCGAGGGTGTGATTGATGGGCATGTGCAGTGCATATGTTTGCCTGTGTTCACTCATCTCCTTCCGCCTTCTTCAGACTGGGTGTCCTCATGGCCGCGGCAGGCGATAAGGGATCAGATGAGGCCGCCCAGTCTGAAGCAGGTGTAAGGACATGTGTGAGCGGCAAACATATTTAGTGCACCAGGGCACGAATCCCAGCACCGCAGTGTGATTTTTTAAAAACACACTGTGGGTCTGGGATTCATGTCCATCGCTAACCGCAACGGCCGACATGAAATGAGGTCAGAAGACAGGAAGCGCTCACAGCGCATGGCCAAGGGATCACAATAGCGCAGACTCCTGTACAGCAAATAACAACGCTCAGGAATCTGCGCCCAGTACCTAGGTGCAAATTTTGACACCTGTGCTGCGTCTCGTTAAAAAGACAAGTCACGCCTCCACAACTGTTTGACAGTATAATGGGCTAAATAGTGTACGTGTTTTAGTCAGCGTGTGCAAGGAGCAAAACAAATAGAGCAACCTTTTACTTGTGCAGCATTAATGCTGCACAAGGTGTGGCTCTTGTACCTTGCAACACCTGAGGGGGGGGTTAAAGGTAACCTTTGAAATTGGTTCAACTAGGCTTCGGCCTACACTCTGCTCCTCTACTCCTCCTGCTGACCCTGGGCTCAAACACCGCTAGTTTTTGCCCGGAAATGCTAGCTGCACAGAGAAAAACACCAGCCAATGTGTTAGTGGGGTTCAGCACCGCCAGCTGTTCCCCTGCTGTGTAGTCGGCAACGTGTCCAGCACAAGCCACGCTGGCACAACCGACCAAAAGCTGCCACCAGTGCAGGCTTCGGCCTACACTTTGCTCCTCTCCTCCTCCTGCTGACCCTGGGCTCAAACAACGCCAGTTTCTGCCCGGACATGCTAGCTGCACAGAGAAAAACACCAGCCAATGTGTTAGTGGGGTTCAGCAACGCCTGCTGTTCCCCCGCTGTGTAGCCGGCATCGTGTCCAGCACAAGCCACGCTGGCACAACCGACCAAAAGCTGCCACCACCAGTGCAGGCTTCGGCCTACACTTTGCTCCTCTCCTCCTCCTCCTGCTGACCCTGGGCTCTAACACCGCTAGTTTTTGCCCGGACATGCAATCTGCACAGAGAAAAACACCAGTCAATGTGTCAGTGGGGTTCAGCAACGCCAGCTGTTCCCCTGCTGTGTAGCTTGCAACGTGACCTGCAAACGCCACGCAGGCACATGAACTGAAATTGAAGGGAGCCTGCCCCCCACCCACAGGTGTTTCTATGTATATCAGCCACCTTGTACAGCAGTACTGCTGCATTTGTACGAGGTGGCTGACTTTTTCTCCTTGCCCACGTGGAACTCAACACGTACAAAATGTGTCTCATTAGAGACCATTACAATGTCCCTGAGGTGTGACTTTCCTTTGTAATGACACGCAGCACCACCCTTGTTAGCGCTGCCCGTCTTTTGACATCATTGGTTAGCTGGCTGCGCCTGTGCATCTCCCCTGCTCGAAACAACGGCCCTCGGTGTCTTATTTTTTTGGACAGCGAGGGTGTGATTGATGGGCATGTGCAGTGCATATGTTTGCCTGTGTTCACTCATCTCCTTCCGCCTTCTTCAGACTGGGTGTCCTCATGGCCGCGGCAGGCGATAAGGGATCAGATGAGGCCGCCCAGTCTGAAGCAGGTGTAAGGACATGTGTGAGCGGCAAACATATTTAGTGCACCAGGGCACGAATCCCAGCACCGCAGTGTGATTTTTTAAAAACACACTGTGGGTCTGGGATTCATGTCCATCGCTAACCGCAACGGCCGACATGAAATGAGGTCAGAAGACAGGAAGCGCTCACAGCGCATGGCCAAGGGATCACAATAGCGCAGACTCCTGTACAGCAAATAACAACGCTCAGGAATCTGCGCCCAGTACCTAGGTGCAAATTTTGACACCTGTGCTGCGTCTCGTTAAAAAGACAAGTCACGCCTCCACAACTGTTTGACAGTATAATGGGCTAAATAGTGTACGTGTTTTAGTCAGCGTGTGCAAGGAGCAAAACAAATAGAGCAACCTTTTACT